>NC_044554.1:93093800-93396718 GCF_007565055.1 Rhinopithecus roxellana
AATGTTGCTGTTTTAGAGCCACGGTGGATTTATTCCCTGCTGCCAACTTCTAGTATGGACACCTGGGTGGGTGCCTTTGCTTCTCTTCAGAACCACCCACACCTTTCTATCCTTGGGCTCTCCTCCCCGGAGAGGGGTCATTATCCCAATCAAACACAATTATGATAAACAGAGAATCCCTGACAGTCACCAAGGCTGTCACATAAATGACAGTGTAGTTATGTCTACCATACTGTTTATTCTTGATCTCCAGGATAAGTCTAGAACCAGTTACTTTTACTTAAATACTTTAACATTGGTGGTGGCATAATCTAAATCAGTGGTTGTCAAACTTTTGCCTATGGCAAAATCACCTGGAATCCTCTGATCCCCATTTTGATTTTCTTTTTATTTTTCTTTTATTGAGACAAGGTCTGGCTATGTTGCCTAGGTTAGAGTACAGTGGCTATTCACAGGTGTGACCATCGTGCACTGCAGCCTCAAACGTCTAGTCTCAAGCTATCCTCCCACCTCAGCCTCCCAAGTAGCTGGGACTGCACCATGCAGACCACAACATCCAGCTCCATCCCAAGTTTCTGATTTAGGTCTCTAAAGGGGCCTGATAACTTGGGTTCTATCAAGTTTCCAGGTAATGATGATGACGTTGGTCTAGGAGTCACACTTTGAGAACCACTAGCCTTGAGGTTAAGGGGACAAACTTCCGGATCAGACTCCATGGGCTGGACTCCCAATTCACCATTCGTTTGCTTCATGACCGTGGGCAAGTCACTCAATATCCTCATGCCTCAGTTTCTTTACATGTAAAATGAAGACAAAAATGGCACCTACTTTGGGGGGTTGTAGTGAGACTTAAATAAATTAATCCACATAAAGTGTGTATCCATAAAGCACTATATTCATGTTTTATCTGTAAAATACTTTATCCGCATTAAGTATAGATACAGCATACAGTAAACACTCAACAAATGTTTGCTATTGTTTTAATCAGCATATTTTTTGTGAGTAAGTGACTATGTAGCAAATGCATATTGAGTTCTAGATTTACAGATCTTTCATACTCACAAAGACTGAGTCTAGAATACACTGAAGTCTTTAATTTCTCAGTAACTGACATTTTCTTGTCTCCTCATACCTGTCCCTCTTATATGTCTCTAATGATAATCATTGAGCTAGGAAGCACAAGCAAATGCATTAGGGAAAAAGTATTATGATAGATATACAGCAAGTGTCAGCTCGTCTACAAAATATTTTTCTAATGGAAAAACTAGGTTTATGGCAAAGTTTCAGTTTAATTTCCTAATTGTCCAGTGGGTGGCAGCACCACACGGGAATTTTGCAGAAGTGTATTGAATTCCCATCCCCAATCTTTGGCACCAGGCTGGCTCTTTTGCACTTTAAACTCCATTTCCTGGGTCCCAGATGCTTTCTTGTCTTTGTTTAGACTTTTAAAAAATTAATTATTTATTATTATTATTTTTGTTTTTGAGACAGAGGCTTGCTCTGTCGCCCAGGCTGGAGTGCAGTAGTGCGATCTCGGCTCACTGCAACCTCTGCCTCCCGGGTTCAAGCGATTGTCCTGCCTCAGCCTCCCTAGTAGCTGGGATTACAAACATCCACCACCATGCCCGGCTAATTTTTTGTATTTTTAGTAGAGACAGGGTTTCACCATGTTGGCCAGTCTCGTCTCGAACTCCTGACCTCAGGTGATCCACCTGCCTCAGCCTCCCAAAGTGTTGGGATTACAGGTGTGAGCCACTGTGCCTGGCCCAGAGTTAAATCTTCATACACATGTTAAATGATTTCCTTTGGATAAATTCTTATTACTATAATTGCTGGGTTAAAAGGTATACTTGGCTGGGTGCAGTGGCTCACAGCCTGTAACCAGGAGATGGAGGTTACAGTGAGCCACGATTGCATCACTGCACTCCAACCTGTGCAACAGAGCGAGACTGTCCCAAACAACAACAACAACAAAAGATACACTGTACTGTATATATCTTTAAAGCTTCTGACACTATTCTGAATTATATGGACAACACTGGAATACTATAATTTTAAAACTCTTTGTAGTTCTTATAAAATAAATATTTTGTTTAAAATGTTACATTAAAATGGTTTAAAAAGGTAATTTATTGTTTTTCTTCCCTTTGATGGTATATTTAACTTTCTTACTTTATAACTTGATTTTGTTTCAAGCTCTTTTTCTGTTGATTAAATGGAACAAAATAAAATTAAATGGAAGTAAGCTAAATAGAATTCAATTGCCAGTTTCTGTGTGCACATATCCTTCCAGAGATATTCTATGCATTTTCCACACAATACACATTTTTCCACTCCTTGCATTTTCATATTTGTTCTTTTTTTTAAAAGAAAATCCTAGATTGACTTAAAAAAAAAAAAAAAAAACTCTCCTTAACAAATGTCAGCTGTTACTTAAGCCTCATCATCGTCACAATAACCCAATTTCTTAAGCAGTAATTTATTTTCATTGCCTTCTTTTCCTTTCTTGTCATTTGTCTTTTCCTCCAGATGGAATAGTAGAAAGTCGGATCCTGAGAGTCCTGGGAACCCTGAGGAACAAGTTTACTCACATCTGTGTCTTGTGAACGGGAAAGGCTGAACAAGAAGGCCCTGGGCCAAGTTGCAGAAGTCTCTCCTCTAACAGCTGTTGGCAGAGGTAACAGGTAAGAAATGACAGATTTCTTCTTCTTGTAAGGAAGTCCCAGTCTCTCCTCCTTAACCCCAAGGTTCATTTTTCTCATTCATCTCTCCATTTCTATTCAACGATGATTTGCATGTAATTGACATTATACAAATGCTTGTTGAATGAACAAATTAGTACACGAAAATATCAATGAATAAATGCTAACCCCAGAAATATCTGGTTATGTGTGTTTGAACAGTCCTAAAGACTTTCATCCATGTGACTGGCTTACTGTCAACAATCAATGACAGTGTAGCATAAATGCTAGCGGGATACCAAGGAGTCATGTCCTGTTAGAGCTGGAAGAGGCCCTAGAGCTTATCATATCCCAAAGTCCCAAACCAGTGAACTAGCAGAGTATACTTATTTACCGTGCATAATCTTGTTGCTGCTGACATTGATTTTTACTTTTAAATTAGTTGCCAACATAGAAAAATTAGGAGACTTTACAAAAAGTGATTCAGTGGCTGTTTGGGGAGAAAAACTGGAAAATAACTACAGAAAATAGCCTGGGCTGACTAGTTGCTGCCCCTCTTGCATTCTATTTTATTAATTTATTTATTCTTCTTCATCTTCTTTCAAGAACGACCCCCATTTTAGATGGAACGTGTTCTATTCATGTAATGCAGCTCCCAACCACCCCCAGTGCACCTGATGCATAGACAGGACCTGTCCAGCCCTGGTAGCAGTTGCATTTGTAATGCCTAATCTAATCCTATGCCACTCCACTACCCCATTTTTTCAATAAGAAAACTGAGGCCCACTCAATTTGCCTCTCTAAAAATTTGCCTGATTTGGGTCTCATTCCTACATTGTCTTCCATCCACTGCCATAGTAAACACTGAAAAATACAAATTTAACAAGGTCACCCATCTGCTTAAAATCCTTCAGTGGCTGCTTACTAGTTTTGAAGATCCCAATCTTCTCGTCGTGGCCAATGACACCTTTCAATGCAAAGCCTATTTTACCAGCCTTAACTCTGATAACGCTAAGGAGCCAGCCACACCAAAGGTCTTCAAGTTCTTTTCCTCTGCCATATCCTTTTGTGCCTCACTATCTCCGTCTATGCTGATCTCTTTGCCTGGAATGCCCATGTCTATCATTTGCCTGACAAACTCATGTACATTCAGCACTTAGCTCAGGTACCTGTGATTCTGCCCTGCCAATGCCTCCACCCTCCTCCTACTTCTCCTCCTCCATCATCTCTGAGCCATAGGGCTAAGCTCATGCCTCTATTTATAGCTCTTAGAACAGTCAATTATAACTTCCCCACTAGACTATGTGCTCCTTGAGGGAAGAGACCAGAGACCATTCATTTTTATCTTCCACATTTTTTCCCAGTACTCAATAAATGTGGAATAAACAAATGATAACCTTGCTCCAGGTGACTTTGTTAGTGACCTCGCTGTGAGAAAATAAGGTCTTCAAGTTTTAAAGGAATCCTTTAAAAGTTGAAAAAAAGTTTTAAACCTCATTTTGGCCTCAGCTTCCCAGTTATAAAAGTTGACCCCCAAATGTCATTTGACTCCAGATAATTACCATAAGCCAATCCTGGAAATTCTATACTTCTTGCTAGTGTTTGGTTCGTGAATGAGCTTGTAATGAAAACCTGGTTAATGAAACATGAGGGAATCCTGCTCTCAGGAAGATAGTCCTGAGAAATTTTCCTCTATCCAAAGAAAAGCCACAGAGCAGATGCCTCTTCCCTTTGTCTTTTGGACATTATCATTTCAAAATACTATGTATGAAAGTGCTGACGGCATCTTGCCATCAACCTGAAAATGAAGCCAACACCAGTGCTGGGAGAACAGAGAGATGGAAAAAAAACTTGGAACAAAGGCATCAAGAAGCTGCTGGGCAACCAACCCTGACTCTTGTTCCATTGCTACAGCAAATAATACATTTCCTCCTCGGTAAGCCAGTTTAAGTCAAGACCATGTATTTTAACTTGGAACTAAACCATACTAGCTAATACAGTTCTTCAATTCCCATTGTAATTCCTAAAATAACTACATATAATCCTCAACTAATCCCTTTGTTAGTCTATGAATAGCCTAATTAATCAGGTAAGCTGTGGATGATCTAAAATTAGGCACCAAGAAGGGGGAAGGGGTATGACCAGGGATTCCTTAACTATCTGTTTTCTCCTTGTCAGTCCTATACATGGCTCTTAATAAATGAAGGACATCTTAGAGTTGGCCATGAGTGAGTCTCATCCCGTCATTCCCTACCATAAGCCATGCTGTCAGCTTCTCTCCAACTTTCAGTCACACTTCTCCTTCCTAACAGCACCCAGATTTTGCTCACAAGAAAACCCATCCTCCTTGTAGCCACAATACCCCCACTTGTAAAGATAGGCCTGATTCTTCCACAGACAATCCCACTGACCTTTGTCAATGATCAGTTATGCATGGTCCTGTAACTAGGTTCTGGCCAATGAGACAGGAGGAGAATTTATTAGGAAGCTTCTGGGGAAACCTCCCCAAATCCTAAAAGAGAGATATAGGAGAAACCATCCTTATTCCTCTTGACATTGCCCTGTCAGAATGTGAATATGCCAATTACTGCTGCCATCTTGTTATGAGCTTGAGGATGAAGCTAACAATAAAAATATCGAAGAATGATGGAAGGAATCCAGGTCCTTTTCTTGAGACAGAGTCTCACTTTGTCACTCAGGCTGAAGTGCAGTGGCACGATCTCAGCTCACTGGACCTCCATCTCCCAGGTTTAGGTGATTCTTGTGCCTCAGCCTCCTGAGTAGCTGGAATTACAGGCATGTGCCACCACGCCTGGCTAATTTTTTGTATTTTTTGGTACAGACGGGGTTTCATCATGTTGGCCAGGCTGGTCTCGAACTTCACCTGCGTCGGTCTCCCAAAGTGTTGGGATTACAGGCGTGAGCCACCACGCTCGGCCTGGAATCCAGGTTCCTGATAGCACAGTGAGTTGCTGAATTGTTGAGTTGACCAATCCTGAAGCACTTCCTACTCTAGTTGGGGATTTTAGTAATGTATGATAATGCATTATCTTATTTTTAAGCCAATTCAATTTAGACTTTCTGATATCAGTTACTTAAAACATCCCAAAGATATATCCACAGAAAAGGAAGAAAGTGCCTTGCAACCATTTGTTACTTTCCTTATAGCTCTAAGATATTTTTGTATATTTTGTTTGATGGGTGAAGATCAATTTTTCATTAAGAATCTGTAATAGGAATGATGTGACCTTAAAAGGATATTTTGAAATCCGCTACTTTTCAGTTCTCTTTTCCAACAGAAATCAAATGGTACATAAATGTTTTAGGCATTAGACATGAAAATTCGATGTCGGTGAGCCAGAGTTCTCCTCCATCTGGTGACTCAGGAATCCAGGCTTCTTCTCTCTAGAAATGCTGCCCGTTCAATATAGGACTTCCAGGGTCACCATGGCAGGGAACAAAGCACATGGAGATAACACACCAGTAAACATGTCCATCCAGAAGAAACACACATCTCTTACATTCACATTTAACTGGCAAGAAGGAGACACATGTCTTGCCTAATGACTGTAGTCTCCCCTTATGCCTACCAAGGAGAGGTGAGCCACATGTGAAAAGCTCTATCATTTATTTATTTTTTAACTTTGCTATTAGATTTTTGAGACAGGATCTCACTCTGTCACCCAGGCTGAGGTGCAGTGGCACAATCACAGCTCACTGCAACCTCAACCTCCTGGGTCAAGTGATCCTCCCAACTCAGCTCCTGAGTAGCTGAGACTATAACTGTGTGCCCCCCATCTGGCTAATTTTATTGTTCTCTTTACATATGTAGAGACAGATTCTCACTATGTTGCCTGATCCTGAACTCCTGGCCTCAGCTGATCTTCCCACCTCAGCCTCCCAAAGTGCTGAGATTACAAGTGTGAGCCACTGTGCCCAATGATAAGCCCTTTTAGTCTACTACAGTATCAAACTTTTTTTTTTTTAGTTTTGACTGGGTGCGGTGGCTCACGCCTGTAATCCCAGCACTTTAGGAGGCCGAGGTGGGTGGATTATGAGGTCAGGAGATCGAGATCATCCTGGCTAAGACGGTGAAACCCCATCTCTACTAAAAATACAAAAAATTAGCCGGGCGTGGTGGCGGGAGCCTGTAGTCCCAGCTACTTGGGACGCTGAGGCATGTGAATTGCATGAATCCGGGAGACGGGGGTTGCAGTGAGCCGAGATCGCACCACTGCACTCCTCACTGGGCGACAGAGAGACTCCGTCTCAAAAATAAATTTTTTTTTGTTAGTTTTATTTTAAAAATGACTATTTCGGCTGGGCAAGGTGGCTCACACCTATAATCCCAGCACTTTGGGAGGCGGAGGCAGGCGGATCACCTGAGGTCAGGAGTTGGAGACCAGCCTGGCCAACATGGTGAAAACCCATCTCTACTAAAAATACAAAACTTAGCTGGGCGTGGTGGCACACACCTGTAGTCCCAGCTACTCAGGAGACTGAGGCCAGAGAATTGCCTGAACCCAGGAGGCAGAGGTTGCAGTCAGTAGAGATCATCCCATTGCACTCCAACCTGGGCGACAAGAGCAAAACTCAGTCTAAAAAAGAAAAAGACTATTTCATGAAGAGGAACCTGAGCAAGTACTTGTTATAAAAATTATTATGTAAAATTATTTGAAATTAGATCAGCAGGACCGGTCGCGGTGACTCACGCCTGAAATCCCAGCACTTTGGGAGGCCGAGACGGGCGGATCACCTGAGGTCGGGAGTTCGAGACCAGCCTGACCATGGAGAAACTCCGTCTCTACTAAAAATGCAAAATTAGCCGGGAGTGGCGGTGCATGCCTGTAATCCCAGCTACTAGGGAGCCTTAGGCAGAAGAATTGCTTGAACTCGGGAGGCAGAGGTTGCAGTGAGTCAAAATGACGCCATTGCACACCAGGCTAGGGAACAAGACCGAAACTCCATCTCAGAAAAAAAAAAAAAAGAAAGAAATTAGATCAGCAAAGCCTCACTATTTTTTGCCACGTGTAAGTCAAAGAATAAGTTATACTGAAGCTTCTTAGTAATCTTTTTGTTAATTGACTTCTCTGTTCTGAGAAGTAAACATTATTATTACCATTACTATTATTACTATTATTTTGAGACAGAGTCTCACTCTGTTGCCCAGGCTGGAGGGCAGTGGTGCAATCTTGACTCACTTCAACTTCTGCATCCCAGGTTCAAGCAATTCTCTCACCTCAGCCTCCTTTCTCCCACCTAAGCGTCCCAAATATCTGAGACTACAGGCATGTGCCACCACACCTGGCTAATTTTTGATTTTTAGTAGAGAGGAATTTTCACCATGTTGCCCAGTCTGGTCTTGAGCTCCTGACCTCAAGTGATCCACCTGCCTCAGCCTCCCAAAGTGCTGGGATTATAGGTGTAAGCCACGGCGCCCAGCCAATTTTTTAAACTTCCTTTAATTACCTTGTTGTTTCACAATAAAATACCATACTTTTTACAAAAGGAGTGTAAGAAAGGAAAAAGAAAAAAAGGGATTGTATTCTTCAAAAACAATAATGTCATAAAAGATAAAGAAAGGCTGATGATGACCTGTTCCCGATTAAAGGAGAATAAGCAAACATGACAACCAAATACACACGTGATCCTAGTCTGGAAACTGTACTGGAGGAAAAGAGAATGCTACAAAGAACGTTACTGGGTAAATTGACAAAATTGGAATACAGACAGTCGATAAAATAAAAATATGATATCTATGTTTAGTTTACTGAGGCTGATAACTGTATTATGGAAATATAAGAGAATATTCTTTTTTTCCCCCTCAAATGCCTTTTTCCCAAGAGCATTCTTATTGGTAAGAAATACATAATTTAAAGTTTTGGGGTAAAGGGTCATAAAGTATACAACTTACTAAAAAAGGTTATCAGAAGACTCTATGCAGAGAGGCCAGGAAGAAAACAATTTAAAAAAATTTTGTTTAACTTATCAGAAGCCTCAATATTGTTAAATGTCAATTTCTGCCAAATTCATCTGTAGACTCAATGCAATCACAGTAAAAATCCCAGCAGGCTGTTTTAGAAACTGCCAAGATAATTCTAAAATTCATACACAAATGTATAGGATACAGAATAGTCAAAACAACTTTGAAAAATGACAGACTTGGAGAACTTATGCTACCTGACCTCAATACTTAGTGCAATAATCAAAACATTGTGGTATTGGAGTAGAATAGGAATCTTAGAAACAGACACATATACAGTCAATTGATTTTACCCAAAGCAATCCAGTGGTAAGAGGATAGTCTTTTCAACAAATGGTGCTGGAACAATTGAATATCCACATATAAAAAGATTAATGTAGACCCTTACATCTCACGCTTTGTACACATACACAAAACCTCAAAATGGATCATGGACCTAAATGTAAAATAGAAACTATAAAAAAAAAAGCTGTAGAAGAAAATGTAGGGGAAAATCTTTACATTAGGTGAAGACTTCTACGATATAACACCAAAAGCATGATCCATAAATTTAAAAATTGTTAAGTTGGACTTCATTAAATTAAGAATCCTGCTCTTCAAAAGACACTGTTAAGAGAATAAAAATTGAATAGGAAAATGTTTGAGGGTGAAAAAATATTTTAAAAAAAGAAGAAAAAGAAGACTAAAAATGTTTTTAAAAGAGAACGAAAAGATAAGCTACAGACTGGGAAAAATATTTGCAAATCACAATATCTGATAAAAGTCATTTATCCAAAATATATAAAGAATCCTCAAAACTCAATAATAAAACAATCCAATAAAAATAGACAAAATATTTGCAGAGACATATTACCAAAGAAGATACAGTCAATCTCAAATAAACACCTGAAAAGGTAGTCAGTATCCCTAGTCATTAGGAAAATGCAGTTTATTATCACAAAAAGGCCAGGCATGGTAGCTCACATCTATGATCCAAACAATTTGGGAGGCTGAGGTGGGAGAATTTCTTGAGGCCAGGAGTTCAACACCAGCCTGGCCAATGTGGTGAGATCCCAACTACAAAAAATGTAAAATAAAATAAAATAAATTATAAAAAACAACAACGAGATACCTCTATACAACTGTTAGAATGGATACATTTAAAACAACTGATTATACCAACTGCTGGTAGGAATGAAAAGTATTCAACTGCTTCAGAAAAACATTTGGCCGTTTTCTTTCTCTCTCTCTCTCTCTCTTTCTCTCTTTCTTTCTCTCTCTCTCTCTCTTTCTTTCTTTCTTTCTCTCTTTCTCTCTTTCTTTCTCTTTCTTTTTTTCTTTTTTTCTTTTTTTCTTTCTTTCTTTCTTTCTTTCGTAGAGACAGGGTCTCACCATGTTGCCCAGGCTGGCCTTGAACTCCTGGGCTCAAGCAATTCTCCTGCCTCAGCCTCCCAAAGTGCTGGGAATATAGGTATGAACCACCACACCCAGCCGGGCTGTTTGTTAAAAAAATAAACATATACCTACTATATGGTCCTGTCAATATACTCCTAGATATTTACCCCTAAGAGAGAAACATGTATCTAGTCAAAGACTTGTACGTAAGTATTCATCCATCTGATATGGTTTGGCTGTGTTCCCACCCAAAATCTCGTCTTGAATTGTAATCCCCATAATCCCTACGTGTCAGGGGTGGGACCAGGTGGAGGTAATTGGATCATGGGGGCAGTTTTCCCCGTGCTGTTCTTGTGACAATGAGTGAGTCTTACGAGATGTGATGGTTTTATAAGGGTCTGACATTTCCCCTGCTTGTACTCACTCCATCCTGCCGCCCTGTAAAGAAAGTGACTGCTTCTCCTTTGCCTTCCACCACAATTGTAAGTTTTCTGAGGCCTCCCCAACCATGCAGATCTGTAAGTCAATTAAACTTCTTTCCTTTATAAATTACCCAGTCTCAGGTATTTCTTCATAGCAGTGTGAGAACAGACTAAAATAGCAGCTTTATTTCTACTAACCCAAAATTGAAAACAACTCAAATGCTCATTAAGAGATGAGTGGATAAACAAACTATGGTGTATCCATACAATCTAATACTACTCAGCAATAAAAATGAATCAACTCCTGATACATGCAACAACATAGATAAACTTTAAAAATAATTATGCTGGATACAAGAAGCCAGATTTTACAAAGAGTACATGTGACTTTAGGTATCTAGTCCAGCATGTAAGGATGTAAAGTTGCCACTTCATCTAAACAAGTAAAAAGCTGAACAAATTAAAAAATCAACAACTCTTTTTAGATCCTTAAGAGAAGTGGGGTCATAAGGTAAATTGCTGCCCTAAAAACTGGAGAGAGACAGAGACAGACAGAGGGTCATAATTTCCCAAAGCAGAAACCCATATACACATTCCTCCATGGGAACCAGTGGTAGGGTAGGAAAACATAAATTGTAATTGATGAATTTCTGGAGTGGTCAAGTCTGAGAGTCAAAAGCTTCAGGGGACCCAGTGGTGAGGCGTTCATATAGTTTTGTGAGTTTTATTCCCAGGAACTAAAACAGGCCTTAAGGTGAATATTAGAAAAAAAAAAAAAAATCCACTCGTGCTTCTGGCAGTGGGAGGGTAAAAGGAATCATTTTGAAAAATACCAAAGCGGCCGGGCTCAGTGGTTCACGCCTGTAATCCCAGCACTTAGGGAGGCCGAGGCAGGCAGATCACTTGAGGTCAGGAGTTCAAGACCAGACTGGCCAACATGGTGAAACACCGTCTCCACTAAAAATACAAAAATTAGGCCGGGCGCGGTGGCTCAAGCCTGTAATCCCAGCACTTTGGGATTGGGAGGCCCAGACGGGCGTATCACGAAGTCAGGAGATCAAGACCATCCTGGCTAACACGGTGAAACCCCGTTTCTACTAAAAAATACAAAAAACTAGCCGGGTGAGGTGGTGGGCGCCTGTAGACCCAGCTACTCGGGAGGCTGAGGCAGGAGAATGGCGTGAACCCGGGAGGCGGAGCTTGCAGTGAGCTGAGATCCGGCCACTGCACTCCAGCCTGGGCGACAGCGAGACTCCGTCTCAAAAAACAAAACAAAACAAAACAAAAAACAAAAATTAGCCTGGCATGGTGGTGCGCACCTGTAATCCCAGCTACTTGGAGGCTGAGGCAGGAGAATTGCTTGAATCTGGGAGGCGGAGGTTGCAGTGAGCCGAGATCGCGCCACTGTACTCTGCACTCCAGCTGGGCGACAGATTGAGACTCTGTCTAAAAAAAAATAGAAAAATACCAAAGCATTCTGTTCTTTTTAACAGGTCTGCCCCCAGGAGAAACTTACCAGACTATTATCTGCTGGGGTTTTATCAGAGTCTGACTGACCTAGGGGAAGGGAAATACCCAACCGCAGCCCAGTCTAGCTGGAGGGTATTAGTCTGTTTTCACGCTGCTGATAAAGACATACCCAAGACTGGGAAGAAAAAGAGGTTTAACTGGACTAACAGTTCCACATGGCTGGAGAAACTAATGGCACATTTCTTATATGGTGGCAGCAAGAGAAAATGAGGAACAAGCAAAAGTAAAAACCTCTGGTAAGCCCATCAGATCTCGTGAGACTTATTCACTATTACAAGAATAACATGGGAAACACAGGCCCCCATGATTCAATTACCTGCCCCTGGGTCCCACCCACAACACGTGGGAATTCTGGGAGATACAGTTCAAGTTGAGGTTTGGTGGGGACAGAGCCAAACCATGTCACTGGAGTAAGCTCATGAATTATCCTCATGCCACCTAAGGGGGAGGAACAAAATTGAGCATCATGAGTAAAGTTCACAGTCCAAAGGCACAGGCTCACTGAAAGACTGAGACCTCATCACAGGACTAAAGGACACTTTCTCTCATGAGAACACCCATGTACTACCACCACATTACTAATGGCCTATTTATAGCAGTTCCTTTTATCTAATCCCTCATGTCTGGCTATTAATAAAAAATTACAAGGCATACTAAAAGGCAAAAAACACAGTTTGAAGAGACAGAGCAAGCATTAGAAACAGACTCATACATGGCAGGGATGCTGGGATTATCAGACCAGGAATTTAGAACAACTATGATTAATATGCTAAGAATTCTAATGGATAAAGTAGACAGACTGTAAACATATGTGTGCAGTGTAAGAAAGGAGATGGAAATTCTGAGAAAGAATCAAAAAAAATGCTAGACATTAAAAACTAACAGAAGTGAACAATAACTCTGATGTACTTGTTAGGAGATTCAACAGGTCTAAGGAAAGAATTTCTGAGCTTGAGAATTTCTCAAATAAATTGCCAAAACTGGGCCAGCGACTCACACCTGTAATCCTAACACTTTGGGAGGCAAAGGCACATGGATCACTTGAGCCTAGAGGTTCAAAACCAGCCATGGGCTACATAGGGAGAACCCATCTCTACAAAAAGATTTTTTAAAAATTACCTGGCCGTGGTGGCATGCACCTGTAGTCCCAGGAGGCTGAGGTGGGAGGACCACTTGAGTCTGGGAGGTTGAGGTGGCCATAAACTGAGATCGCACCACTGCACCACTGCACTCCAGCCTGGGTGACAGAGTGTCTTAAAGAAAAGAAAAAAGTGGCCAGGCGTAGTGGTTCACACATGTAATCCCAGCACTTTAGGAGGCTGAGGCAGATGAATCACTTGAGGTCAGGAATTCCAGACCAGTCTGGCCAATACAGTGAAACCCTGTCTCTACTAAAAATACAAAAATTAGCCGGGCATGGTGGTGTGCACCTGTAGTCCTAACTACTCAGGAGGCTGAGGGAGGAGAATTGCTTGAACCCAGGAGGTCGAGATTGCAGTGAGCTGAGATCATGCCACTGCACTCTAGCCTGGATAACAAAGTGAGACTCCACTCAAAAAGAAGAAGAAAAGAAAAGAAATTGTCATAATTGAAAAGCAAAGATAAAAAAGACTAAAGAAAAACCAGTGCAGAACACCCGAGAACAGTATGACAACTAAAAAAGGTATAACAGCATGTAATGGGAAATCCAGAAGAAGAAGAGAAAGGGAAAAGAAAAGAAGCAATATTATCACATAATAATGACTGAGAATTTCATCAAATTGATTTTTTGTTGTTGTTGTTGAGATGGAGTTTTGCTCTTGTCACCCAGGCTGGAGTGCAATGGTGCGATCTCGGCTCACTGCAACTTCGGCCTCTGATTCAAGCAATCAATTATCCTGCCTCAGCCTCCCAAGTAGCTGGGATTACAGGCACCATGCCAGGCTAATTTTTGTATTTTTGGTAGAGACGGGGTTTCACCTTGTTGGCCAGGCTGGTCTCAAGCTCCTGACCTCAGGTGATCCTTCTGCCTCAGCCTCCCAAAGTCCTGGGATTACAGGTGTGAGCCACTGTGCCTGGCCCTAGAATTTCATCAAATTAATGTTAGATACCAAATCACAGATTCAGGAAGCTCAGAGAACACTAAGCAGGATAAATGCCAAAAACAAACAAACAAACAAACAAACAAACACACACACACACAAAACTATAGCTGGCATATCATATTTAAATTGAAAAAAATCAAAGAGAAAAAAAATCCTGAAAGAAGTTGGGAGCGGGGAGAAAATCTTAGCTAAAGAGGAGCGAAGATACAAATTACATCCAATTTATCTCAGAAACCATACAAATAAGAAGAGAATGGAATGAAATATTTAAGTTTTGAGAGAAAAAACCCTAACACGGAATTCTGTATCCTGCAAAATTATTCTTCAAAAGTGAAGAAGAAACAAAGACTTTCTCAAACAAATGAAAATAAAAGGAATCTGTTCCCAGTAGGCCTACCTTGCAAGAAATGTTTTTAAAATTTCTTTAGAGAGAAGGAAAACAATATAAGTCAAAAACTCAGATCTACATAAAGGAACTATGTCAAAGAAGGAATAAGTGAAGGTAAAATAACTCAGATCTACATAAAGTCAAAAACTCAGATCTACATAAAGGAACTACGTCAAAGAAGGGATAAGTGAAGGTAAAATAAAACTTCAAATTTGTATTTCTAATTGATCTAACAGATAGATATATACACACATATATACACTTATATAAGCTTATATATGTAACATATATAAGCAAATATAAACACATGTATATGCTTATGTATAAGTGAAATGAATGAAAGCTATTATACAAGGGATAAGAGGGAAGAATTAGAATTATTTCATCATTATAAAGTACTTGTACTACCTGTGAAGCACTATAGTGTTATTTGAAAGTGGACTTGGATTAGTTATAAATGTATATTGCAAACTTTTTTTTTTAATTTTTTACTGCCTGTTTCAAGGAAGGTATATTGCAAACTCTAAAGCAACCACTAAAAAGAAGTTAAAAAGGTAGCGTAACTGATAAGCTAAGATAAAAAATGAATTCTATAAGAGGCTACCACTCCTGCCATGAAACTCAGGACAAGCATGGAAGACAAAAAAGGAAGAACAAGGACAACAAATAAAAAACAGTAACAAATATGGTATATAATATGGTATATATTAACCCAATATCAACAACTGTTTAAACATCAATGGTCTAAACACACCAATGAAAAGACAGAGATTGTCAGAGTGGATCAAAAAGTAAAGTAAAAGCCGGGCACAGGGGCTCACATCTGTAATCCCAGCACTTTGGAAGGCTTAGGTGAGTGGATCACTTGAGACTAGCCTGGCCAACATGGCAAAGCCGTGTCTCTACTGAAAATACAAAAATTAGCTGGGCATGGTGGTGCACTCATGTAATCCCAGCTACTCAGGAGGCTGAGGCAGGAGAATCGCTTGAACCTGGGAAGCAGAGTTTGCAATGAGCTGAGATCATGCCACTGCACTGTAGCCTGGGTGACAGAATGAGACTCTGTCTCATAAGAAAAGCAAAACAACAACAACAAAACAACCCAAAAATTAGTCAGGCATGGTGACACATGCCTGTAATCCCAGCTACTTGGGAGGCTGAGGTACGAGAATCACTTGAACCTGGGAGGCAGAGGTTGTAGTGGGCCAAGATTGTGCCACTGCACTCTAACCTGGGCAACAGAGAGAGACTGTGTCTCTTAAAAATTTTACCTATCTATCTATCTATCTATCTATCTATCTATCTATCTGAGATTCAACTATTTGTTATCTACAAAAATCCACTTTAGATATAAAGACATATAGATTAAAAGTAAATGGATGGAAATGATAAACAAAATTGACAAGCCAACTAAGAGAAAAAGAGATAAGACCCAAATAAATAAAATCAGAAACAAGAAAGGAGACATCACTACCAATACCACAGAAATACAAAGGATCATTATGGACTATTATGGACACCTATACACCAATACATTTGAAAACTTAGAGGGAGTGGATGAATTCCTGGACATGCAATCAGCCAAAATTGAACCAAGAAGAAATAGAAAGCCTGAATAGATCAATAGCAAATAATGAGATTGAAGCAGTAAAAAAAATCTCCCAACAAAGTAGGATTTGTTAGCTGTTGCCAGGGATCAGAAGAATAATTACTGTTAAAATGATGGCATTACTCAAAGCAATCTACAGATTCAATACAATCCCTACCAATATACATTGGTATATATACATTGTAAAGAATGATATTCTTCACAAAAACAGAAGAAAAAAAAACCCTTAAAATTTGTTTGGAATCACAAAAGATACTGAATAGCCAAAGTAATCTTGAACAACAAAAACAAAGCTGGAAGCCTCACGCTATCTCACTTCAAAATACACTACAAAGCTGTAGTAACTGAAACAGCATGATGCTGTCATAAAAACAGATACAGAGAGCGATGGAACATAATAGAGAACCCAGAAATTAATCCAGATATCTACAGTCAACTGGTTTTTGACAAATATGTCAAGAACACTCATTGGGGAAAGGACAGTCTCTTTAATAAATAGTTCTGGGAAAACAGGACATCCACATGTAGAAGAATGAAACTAACTGGCCCCCCACCTCTCACCCTATACAAAAATCAACTCAAAATGGATTAAAGACCTACATTAAAGGCTGGGTGTGGTGGCTCAGGCCTGTAATCCCAGCACTTTGGTAGGCCAAGGAGGGTGGATCACTTGAGGTCAGGAGTTTTAAACCAGCCTGGCCAACATGGCAAAACCCCATCTCTACTGAAAAATACAAAATTTAGCTGGGCATGCTGGTGCACACCTATAATTCCAGCTTGAGAGGCTGAGGCATGAGAATTACTCGAACCTGGGAGGTGGAGGCTGCAGTGAATGAAGATTGCACCACTGCGCTCCAGCCTGGGTGATGGAGTGACATTCTGTCACACACACGAAAAAATATTTAAATTAAAACCCAAAAGTATAAATAAGACTACTAGAAGAAAACATAGGGGAAAAAATCTCGTTTCCAAGATGGTTGATTAGAGGCATTGTTAGCATGTCTCTCTCACTTGGAAAGACAGAATAGTGCATACAAGCCAGGCGTGGTGGCCCTCACCTGTAATCCCAGCACTTTGGGAGGCTGAGGTGGGCGGATCACCTGAGGTAAGGAGTTAGAGACCAGCCTGGACAACATGGTGAAACACTATCTCTACAAAAAATACAAAAATTAGCTGGGTGTGGTGGTGTGCACCTGTAGTCCCAGCTACTTGGGAGGCTGAGGCAGGAGAATCACTTGAACCTGGGAGGCAGAGGTTGCAGTGAGCCAAGAGTGCACCACTGCACTCCAGCCTGGGCAACAGAGCAAGACTCAGTCTCAAAAAACAAAAACAAAAGGAAACAAAAAAAAGAAGAGTGCGTATACAGATTTACACTGTGAATTTTTTTCCAAGAAGCAACACAGAAACTTAACACGGAAAACTGAAAGAAACCAATTACCATGTGAAGGAAGCAGTGAGCAGCAGCCGACATCATTAGGCAGGCAGAAAACTGTGAGTCCCCAAGAGTGTGAGAGAAGGAGAGACTGACTGTGATATTTACTTTCACTGGGGAACCTGGCAATCCAGGCCCTGGGGCAAGGCCTTAACTCTACCTAGTGCTGGAGCTGATTTAGTGAGCTGTGGGGAGTATGTGAGAAGAAGAGGCATTAGGATGTGCTTTCTGTGCACTCCCAGACTCCGGTGGAAATGGTGGGAAGCCATTCCTGATTGTAGCTCGTAGGGGACCTCATGGAAGTCAGCCAGCTATCTCAGGCAGCAGTCATGGGTTGAGAGAAGCTCCCAAATGAGATTTGCAATATAATCTTTAATTTTTTAATTTTTTTTTTTTTTTTGAGATGGAGTCTCACTCCGTCACCTAGGCTGGAGTACAGTGGCACAATCTAGGCTCACTGAAACCTCCGCCTCCCGGTTAAGTGATTCTCCTGCCTCAGCCTCCTGAGTAGCTGGGATTACAGGCATCTGCCACTATGCCCTGCTAATTTTTGTATTTTATTAGAGATGGGGTTTCACCACATTGTCCAGGCTGGTCTCAAATTCCTGACTTCAGGTGATCCACCCACCTCAGCCTCCCAAAGTGCTGGGATTACAGGCGTGAGCCACTGCACCCAGCTGCAATATAATCTTAAGCAGGGATGAAACCCTTTGGCCAGAACTGAGGGATAAGTGGGAAGTGTGCTATAGCCACGGGTGCAGGAGCTGGGTGCCCCTCCTTCACCAGGGCAGACTGGGAGAGGCATGACCGGAAAGCCAAGGTTTCTGTTCCAATGGGGAAGGCTTATGGCCTGGGGCAGTTTTGAGTTCTGAGCACAGGCTGTCTTGAACCCTGCTAGCTGCTGCTACTAGAACACAGTGGGTGTGAGACTTGCCTTGTAAATGCATGGGAGCTGGGCAGGGCTTACTGCTGCCTGCAACCCCTCAATCCCCATGTGGATTCTTCTTTGCAGCAGAGGCAGCTGTGCTACTCCCTGGAACATTGACCCAGTGGCCCCAGAACTGTACTCCGATTTCCACTGGGGCAATGCTTGCACCCACACATGGAGAGCCAGAGCACAGACTTGCCTGACCCAACCCCCATCTGGCTTTTCTCCTCCACCTGCCCTGATAGTTTAACACAAAGGACAGGGACTTTTGGAAGCTCCAGGTCCCACACATTGCCTAAGACACCAGAGTACCTCCCCTGGGTAACATAAGGCAAGCACAAATCCCACCACTACTACCACAGCTGGCACTCTTTTGCAAGTGCCACCTACTGGCTGGAGGCCAACCAACATAATCCATTACAGCATCTGCAGACACAATAAGACAACAGCCAGGGAGGAGAAAACTCTTATCCACCCTTAGCTATCACCACTGCCTTCACCATTCTTGCTAACCAGGAGGCCTTGAGTCTGTCCACGTGGCCAGCACATTACTACTACAGCTGGTATTTGAGAAAGCCAACACATTAAGGTTATTTATAACCAAGGAAATCTCACAGAGTCTACATCTCTCCCCTGCCACCCCCATCAGAGCTGATACTGGTACTTACTGCTGGGAGACTAGATGACAAGTCATATTACTAGATTCCTTGCAGACACTTCCAGCACCAGCCTGGAGTGTGACAGCTTCGTAGAGTGGAGGAGCACCAAAATTCACAGTAGTCTGGCCCTCAGGGACTTCTACTCCTATGGAAAGGGGAAGTGCACTACAACAAGGGAACATCTCATGGGACAAAATAATTCAGACTGCAGCCCTTGAGTCACAGAACCTTCTGTTTGTGGGACGGTGCAGTGCTGGACACAGGTGCAGAGGCACAGGTGCAGTGCTGGGCTCAGTGAGGAAAGTCTGTAGCTCTACCCCAATAGTCAGGCACCCCTAGTGCTTGTGAAGAGTCTTGGAAAAAAATACTTCTTCTCCCACTCAGCCATCCCTGCACACAGAGCTGAGGCTTCTCCCATGGAACCTCGGCATGGGTATACCTGTAAATAGTCCTGGAACACTTCAGGGTGACTGCATCCCCACAGGAGGAGTGCCCTGGAGGTTTAGCCTTGCATGAGGGGTAAAGTCACAATCCATTTCTACATAGAGCATCAACATTTTTTGCAGATGAACAGAGGAGCGTATCTAATCTAAATAGCTGGAACACTGAGCCAGCAGTGTGACTAGGAGGTAAATTTTGCTTCCCGGCTGGCGTGGTAGAGAAGCTGAGGTGGCTCCCTCCCTTCCCCCTGACCTCAGTGCGTTTTGGGGGGAGCTCCCCCAGTCAAGACTGGAACCTCTGCCCACCATTAGGTATTGCATTTACCCACCTGCTTTAGCCACAACTGGTTTTTACTCATGGGCATCTCCTACAGGCCTAAAGCCTGAACTGGTTAACTCAATGAATAATATACTGGAGAAAGTAAATAAATAAAGAAGTGCATACCACTGGGGAACAAAATAAGCCTCATAAGACTTCTGCCATCCTAGCCCTACAGGAGACAGTGAACCTACTCACACACTGAACACATTGCTACTACAACTAGCATCTGAGAAGGGCATCACACAAAGACTCTCTGTGACCAAGGAACTCATATAGTGTCTTCTCCACTGAAAGCACATACAGCCAAATTAGGTTGCAATAAACTGTAAACATTAGTCACATTCTCAAGAGGGAGAAAAAAAGAAATAAGACAAAAACACAGTTGAATCAAAAATAAATTGAAAAAATAATTATAAGAAATAGTCTACCCAAATGAGAAGGACCCAGAAAAATAACTGCAGCAATATAAAAAACAGGGCTCCATAACACCACACTAACTCTCCACCAGTGGATCCAAACCAAGATGAAATCTTTGAAATACCAGATAAAGAATTCAAAAGGTTGATCATTAAGTTACTCAAG
Organism: Rhinopithecus roxellana; assembly: GCF_007565055.1. Taxonomy (NCBI): domain Eukaryota; kingdom Metazoa; phylum Chordata; class Mammalia; order Primates; family Cercopithecidae; genus Rhinopithecus; species Rhinopithecus roxellana. The sequence goes on from NC_044554.1 coordinate 93,114,235, forward strand.
CAGATACAAGAGAAAGGTGAAAAACAAGATAAACAAATTTTTTTAAAAATTCAGGATATGAAAGAAACATTTTCTAAAGAGATAAACATCTTAAAGAAAAACTAATCAGAACTTCTGGAAATAAATGACACGTTTAGCAAATTACAAAATGCAGTGGAAATTTAACAATAGAGTAGACCAAGTAGAAGAAAGAATTTCAGAACTTGAAGAAAAGGCTTTTGAATTAGTCCGATCAGACACACATTTTTAAAGTTTTTTTTAATTTTAAAATATGAACAAAGTCTCAAAAAAAAATCAGATTATGTAAAAACATGAAAACCCAAGAATCATTGAAGTTTCCGAGGAAGAAGAAAAAGCAGAGTTTGGAAAATATATTTGAAGGAATAATTGAGGAAAACTTCCCTCATCTTACTAGAGATTTAGACATCCAGATACAAGAAGCTCAAAGAACCCCTGGGAGAATCATTGCAAAAAGGACATCATCAAGGCATATGGTATGAGGCTACATAAAGTCAATGTGAAAGAAAGAATTCTAAGAGCAGTGAGACAAAAGCATCAGATAGCCTATAAAGGAAAACCTGTCACACTAATAGTAGGCTTCTCAGCAGAAAATTTTTAAGCCCAAAAGGATTGGGGTCCTATCTTTAGTCTCCTTAAACAGAATAACTGCCAGGCAAGAATTATATATCCAGCAAAACTAAGTTACATAAATGAAGGAGAAGTAAAATCTTTCTCAGATAATCAAATGCTGAGGGAATGTGTTACTACAAGGAATAGTAAAAGAATACTTTCTAAATTTTGAAACAAAAGGTCAATATTCCCTGGAATTTTGGGCCAGGCATGGTGGCTCACACCTGTTATCCTAGCACTTTGGGAGGCCAAGGTCATCATCTGAGGTCAGGAGTTCAAGACCAGTCAGGCCAACATGGCGAAACCCCATCTCTACTAAAAACACAAAAATTAGCCTGGCATGGTGGCACATATCTGTAATCTCATCTACTTGGGAGGCTGAGGCATGAGATTTGCTTGAACCTGGGAGGCGGAGGTTGCAGTAAATTGAGATTGTGCCACTGCACTCCAGCCTGGGCAATAGAGTGAGACTCCATCTCAAAAAAAAAGAAAATTTTGAACACATAAAATTCATAGGGCATATAAAGTAATAACAAGGAAGAAAACAAAGTAAGTAACAATTAACACAATGAGGAGAATAGTAGCTCACATCTCAATATTAACATTGAATGTAAATGGTCCTTATGCTCCATTTAAAAGACACAGATTGGTAAAATGGATAAAAAGTCACAAACCAAATATCTGCTATCTTCAAGAGACTCACTTAACATGTAAGGATTCTTTTAACTCAACATGAAGGGGTGGAAAAAGAGATACCATGCAAATGGAAATCAAAAGTGAGCAGGAGTACCTATTCTTGAATAAGACAGACTTTAAACCTAAATATATATGCACCTAACTCTGGAGTTCCCAGTTCATAAAACAATCACTACTAGAGGTAAGAAGAGATAGACAGCTACACAATAATAGTGGAGGGCTTCAACACACCACTGTCAGCACTAGATAGATCATTGAGGAAGAAAGTCAACAGAGAGACACTGAACTTAAACTTCCCTCCAGAAAAAAATGGACTTAACAGACATTTACAGAACATTCTAGCCAAGAACTGCAGAATATACATTCTTCTTATCACCACACGAAACATTCTCAAAGACAGACCATATGGCCAAAAAACAAGTCTCATTAAATTATTAAAAATTGAAATCATATCAAGTGACTTCTCAGACCATAGCAGAATACAACTAGAAATCAATTCCAAAAGGAACACTCAAAACTATACAAACACATGGAAATTAAACTATCTGCTCCTGAATAATTTTTAGGTTAACAATGAAATCAAGATGAAAGATTTGTTTGTTTGCTATAGGGTCTCACTCTGTCACTCAGGCTGGTGTGCAGTGGTGCAATCTTGGCTCACTTCAGCCCCAAACTCCTGGGCTCAGGTAATCCTCCTACCTTAGTCTCCTAAGTAGCCGGGACTACAGGCACACACCACCATGCTTGGCTATGTTGTTAATTTTTTTATAGAGACAAAGTCTCACTATATGCCCAGGTTAGTCTCAAACTCCTGAGCTGAAGCATTCCTCCCACTTTGGCCTTCCATAGTGCTGTGATTATAGGTGTGAGCCACTATGCCCAGCCTCAAGATGAAAATTTGAAAATTCTTCAACATTGATAACAGCTGGGCATGGTGGCTCATGCCTGTAATTCCAGCACTTTGGGAGGCCAAGGTGGGCAGATCACTTTAACCCAGGAGTTTGAGACCAGTCTGGCCAACATGGTAAAACCCTGTCTTTACTAAAAATACAGAAAATTAACCAGACATGGTGGTGCATGCCTGTGGTCCCAGTTACTCAAGCAGCTGAGGCACAAGACTTACTTGAACCCAGGAGGCAGAGGTTGCAGTGAGCCGAGATTGTGTCACTGCACCCCAGCCTGGGTGATGAAGTGAGACTCTGTTTTTAAAAAAAAAAGTAATGATAACAGTGACACAAGTGATCAGAATCTCTGGGATACAGTAAAACCGGTGCTAAAAGGAAAGTTTATAGAACAAATGCCTACCTAAAAAACGTTGGCCTGGTGCAGTGGCTCATGCCTGTAATCCCAGCGCTTTGGGAGGCCAAGGCGAGAGGATCATCTGAGGTCAGGAGTTCGAGACCAGCCCGACCAACATGGTGAAACATCATCTACTATAAAATAAAAAATTTGTCAGGCATGGTGGCACATGCCTGTAATCATAGCTGCTCGGGAGGCTGAGCAGGTGAATTGCTTGAACCCAGGAGGTGGAGGTTTTAGTGAGCCGAGATCATGCCATTACACCCCAGCCTGGGCAACAAGAGCGAAACTCCATCTCAAAAAATAAATAAATAAATAAATGTAAAAGATGGGTCAGGTATCGTGGCTCATGCTTGTGATCCCAGCACTTTGGGAAGCTAAGGCAGGTAAATCACTTGAGGCCAGCCTGGCTAACATGGCAAAACCCCATCTCTACTAAAAATACAAAAATTAGCTGGTCACAATGGTTCATGCCTATAGTCCCATGTACCCGGATGGCTGAGGCAAGAGAATTGCTTGAACCTGGGAGGCAGAGGCTGCAGTGATCCAAGGTCATGCCTCTGCACTGCAGCCTGGGTGACAGAGCAAGACTCCGTCTCAAAAACAAAAACAAAAAAACAAAGTAAAAGACCACAAACTTAAAACCTAACATGACACCTCAAAGAAATAGAGAAACAATAACAAACTGATTAAGAAACAAACCATCCTAAGGAAAAATAAAACTGAGAATAAACCAATCCAAAACTAGCAGAAGAAAAAGAATAACAAAGATCAGAGCAGAACTAAATGAAATGGAAACAAAAAAATATAAAACATCAGTGAAATGTAAAAACCGGTTCTTTGAAAAGATAAAAAAAAATTGATAGTTCATCAGCTGGATTAACCAGGAAGAGAGAAGACTTAAATAAGCTCAATTAGAAATGAAAATGGAGACATTGCAACTGATATGCAAAACGACACACCCACATTGGAAGGCAGTTTCACAATTTATTTTTTTTCTTTCTTTTCTTTTCTTTTCTTTCTTTTTTTTTTTTTTTGATGTAGTTTTGCTTTTATTGCCCAGGCTGGAGTGCAATGGCACCATCTCAGCTCACTGCAACTTCCGCCTCCTGGGTTCAAGTGATTCTCCTACCTCAGCCCCCCAAGTAGCTGGAATTATAGGTGCCCGCCACCATGCCCAGCTAATTTTTTGTATTTTTAGTAGAGATGGGGTTTCACCATATTGGCCCGGCAGATCTCAAACTCCTGACCTCAGGTGATCCACCTGCCTCAGCCTCCCAAACTACTGGGATGACAGGCGTGAGCCACTGCCTCTGGTCAGTTTCACAGTTTCTTATGAAATGAAAGCATGTAACACATAGCTATTACCATCCCTGCTTCTGAGACAGGTCATGAAGTCTAAGCAGGTGGTAACCATAACTGCTGTCTTCTACAACTCATTCCATGTTCTCTTACCCTTTGATAGCACCTCAGCTAAATGGGGTTCTTTACCTGACAGGTGACCTTGTTCTTGTGTGCTACTACAGCTTTTCATTGACCAAGACAATTGGCCAAATGAGTACTAAGAGGCACCCCAGTGAATCCTCTGGGTTTCAAACATAGCTCTCTGTCTTCTCTGGGTTGCAGCAACCCAATTTTTCCCTGGTAATCAGGATTGACTACTCCAGTCAACACAGTAACCCCATTTTCTGCATTCCTCCCTTGGGCACTAGGACCTGTAAATACACAGAAGCCAAGGTCACAGGGAAAAAAAGCAAAAATTCTTCAAGTTTATGGTGTCATAGTGAGAGGGATCACTGCGATCTCCAACCTTGGTTCCTAGACTCATGCATTCTGGCTAGGAAAATGAGGACATCATGTGCTGGTCACTGGGTTATAAGCATACCTCAATTTGTAGGTCAGGAGCCCACCCTTACAGGGTGTTATCTCCCAGCTGACATTAGGATTTCAGCAGAGCATTCATTCTACTGTTCTATCAAACCAACTACTTTTGTGTAGTGAGGTCTGTGGTAAGATAGGTGAAGTTCACAGATGTTGGGTTCATTGTTCCACTTCCTTTGCCATAAAATTCATGCCCTCATCTTAGGCAATGTTGCATGGGATATGAGGGTGGTGGATAAAGTATTCTGAGAGTCCAAAAACTGGTGGAGCTGGCAGAAGCACTGAGGATAGGGAAGATAAATCTACACCCAGTTTATGTGTCTACCCTAAACCTACCACTAGTTGGCTCTCTGGTCTCCCCCAGGAAATTATGTCATGTCAAGGGCTTAGAATTGTCCTGTGCTGTTGGCAGGTTGGGCGCTCAGCATTGGTGGTAGCCCTAATGAGGGAAAGTCCATGCTGTTGAGCCCATGCACAACTTTCATTCCTGTCTGTACATAGGTCCACAAACTCCATGAGTGACTGGGGAAAGAAACTCATTGACATTCATAGGCCAAGGCATCTTGTCCCTCTGATTAAGAGCCTCTTTGTTAGCGGTGGGCATTTACATGGAACATGAACATTTTCATACTTTGTGCTCATTCCAAGAGCTTCACCCACATGCATCCATCCCAGATCTCCTTCCCACTGGTTTTCCAAAATTAATCCTTCCAAGTTCCTGACCAAATGGGTCACTGTCCATGTGTTACTACGGTTCTGTCCCTCAGGCTACCTCTTCTTCCACATGTAGTGGACAACTAGATGCAACATCCAGCACTCTGCCCACAGGGATTTCCCTTCACCACTGTCTCTCTAAGCCACCTTTCAGTGGAGAGATGGTGTAGCAGCTACACACCTCCAGTTGGGGATGGCCTAAAGGCAGATCCATCAACAAAACTGGCCTATGTGTTTCTTCTTCCTCTATTAACTGGCTATGTGGAACTCCTCAAAAGGGACTGGTGTGAATTCAGAAAGAGGCAACAAAGCAGTAGGAGCACTAGCATGGGAGTCTGTGCCGCCTGCTCATGCAGGGTGCTGTGTCTTCCAGACCTGTACCAAGCAGATCATATCATTTCCATTTTATAAGAAACCTGCTGTTGGCCGGGCACAGTGGCTCATACCTGTAATCTCAGCACTTTGGGAGGCTGAGGCAGGCAATGACTTGAGGCCAGGAGTTCGAGACCAGCCTGGCCAACAGGGTGGAACCCCATCTCTACTAAAAATGCAAAAATTAGCCAGGCATGGTGGTGCACACCTGTAATCCCAGCTACTTAGGAGGCTGAGACATGAGAATCGCTTGAACCCAGGAGGTGGGGGTTGCAGTGAGCCAAGATTGCACCACTGCACTCCAGCCTGAGCAACAGAGTGAATGAGACTCTGTCTCAAAAAAGAAAAGAAAAAAAAGAAAAAAGAAAAAGAAACTTGCTGTGTGCAATTTTTAGGTTTTAGTGGAGCATATAATACCCAGTTCAGGATGGCCAGTTTAGCCATCCTGGTCACAGGTGTCTGTCAGAGCTCAGTAGTAATCTAGGAGGGTATTTTTTGGTTTTGGTTTTCAAATAGAGAATAAAGTTCTTTCAGGAGCTGAGTCCCTCCAATGAGGGACAAAGCTAGCCCATGGTGACTTCTTAGAGAGAACATTAGAGGAATAAATATCTCAATCTCACCTTCCCCTCTCTCTCTAGTCTCCTTCTGGGTTGCCATGGACTGAACTCAAACAGAACCCAGAGAGGAAAAGGTTCGTCAATGATTGTAGACCACCTGTCACAGAATAGGGTGGAGAGTGGATCTGGAGGGGAAAATAGATGATATCCTGCACAGCAGATGAATGTAATCAAGGAAGAATAGAACACTAAGAAAACATTGAAAGATCATATAAATTAAGCTGGATAAGGGGGATGGTGAGGATGTAGTAAGAGAGTGATGAGAAAGGCCGGGCGCGGTGGCTCAAGCCTGTAATCCCAGCACTTTGGGAGGCTGAGGCGGGCAGATCACGAGGTCAGGAGATCAAGACCATCCTGGCTAACACGGTGAAACCCCGTCTCTACTAAAAAATACAAAAAACTAGCCGGGCGAGGTGGCGGGCGCCTGTAGTCCCAGCTACTCCGGAGGCTGAGGCAGGAGAATGGCATAAACCCGGGAGGCGGAGCTTGCAGTGAGCTGAGATCTGGCCACTGCACTCTAGCCTGGGTGGCAGAGCGAGACTCTGTCTCAAAAAAAAAAAAAAAAAAAAAAAAAAAAAAAAAAGAAAAGAAAAGAAAAGAGTGATGAGAAAGACACAGCATCCTACAACTCTAGGTTCAAAGGAAGGTATCTAAGTGGGGATACTAGAGTAAATTAGAAAGACAGAAGGTGCCCGTCAAGAACGGAATTGATGAAAATAGAAGTTATTGGTGATGGTAAGGTTTTGAGCAGCCCTAGCCAATACAACTTTCTGTGATGATGGAAATATTCTTATTTGTGCTATCAACTACAGTAGTTACTAGCCACATGGAGCTACTGAGCATTTGAAATGTGGCCAGCGTAAGTGAGAAATGAAATTTTTAATTTTATGTAATTTTAGTTAATTTAAATTTAAAGTCCAGGCACGGTGGCTCACACCTGTAATCCCAGCACTTTGGGAGACCGAGGCTGGGGGATCGCTTGAGGTCAGGAGTTTGAGACCAATGTGGGCAACATGGTAAAACTCTGTCTATACCAAAAAATATATATATAAAAATTAGCCAGATGTGGTGGCACGCACCTGTAGTCCCAGTTACTCAGGGGGCTGAGGTGGGAGGATTGCTTGAACCCAGGAGGTGGAGGTTGCAGTGAGTCAAGACCGTGCCAGTGCACTCCAGACTGGGCAACACAGCAAGACTCTGTCTCAAAACAAACAAACAAACAAACAAACAAACAATAAGTACATTTAAATAGCCACACGTGGCTAGTGGCTACTGAATTGGAGAGCACAGGACTAGAATATGAGCATGTCAGCTGCTTTACTGGAAGGTGGAATCCTAGGCAAGCAAAGAGTAATGGAAAAAAGGAAGAAAGAGAAACAAACCCAACACTGCCATGGGCATCAGAGAGGTCAGGACAAAGCTAGACACTCACCCCAGGGGAGTGTGAGTCAGCTGTGAGTCAGCTGTGGTGTTAGGAGACCAGATGAGCTCCACTGAGCAAGCAGCCAAGGTCCAAGGGTAGGGCTGAGTGGGGCCAAGTAAGTCTGGATGGGGTACAAACTCAGTCAGGTATCTTGTGAGTGATGTTGAGCAAGTCACTCAAGCACTTCAACCTTTAGTTCCCTCTTCTGTAAAATGGGTAACATTAGTACCTACCTCATATGCTGGCTCAGATTATTCATTTATATTATCCAGTATTATTACAAGAACTTTGTAAAAATAAGTGAGGCAGCTATCATTCTTGCCATTTCACAGCTGTGGAAACTGAAGCAAAGAGATTAAATGAATATGACTTATAAATGGCAGAGCCAGAGTTTCTTCTGACTCTTAGCCTCTTACTCCTTCCACCATACCACACTTCCCCTTGAGCTTTCATCAGTGCACTGAATTTCAAAACTTAAGGGAGACATAGAGAGGCATAAAAGAGAATTAAAAATTGTACTTGGGGGCTGGTTGCGGTGGCTCATGCCTATAATCCCAGCACTTTGGGAGGCCGAGGTGGGTGGATCACCTGAGGTCGGGAATTCGAGACCAGCCTGGCCAACAAGGTGGAACCCCATCTCTACTAAAAATGCAAAATTAGCCAGGCGTGATGGCACATGCCTGTAATACCAGCTACTCGTGAGGCTGAGGCAGGAGAATCGCTTGAACCTGGGAGGCCGAGGTTGCGGTGAACTGAGATCGCGCCATTGCACTCCATCCTGGGCAACAAGAATGAAACTCCGAATCAAAAAAAAAAAAAATCATACTTGGGGCTGGAGACAGTGGCTTATGCCTGTAATCCTAGCACCCTGGGAAGCTGAGGTGGGTGGATCCCTTGAGGTCAGGAGTTTGAGACCAGCCTGGGAAACATGGGGAAATCTTGTCTCTGTAAAAATACAAAAAAATTACCCGGGCATGGTGGCATGTGCCCAGTAGTCCCAGCTACTTGGGAGGTTGAAGTGGGAAAATGGCTTGAGCCTGGGGGCGGAGGCTGCCACTCCGCTGAGACTGCGCCACTATCCTCCAGCCTGGGTGACAGAGAGACCTTGTCTCAAAAATATATATATATACACTTGGCTGCAGATAGTATTAAGGATAAAATGTTTGTCCATCAATGTGCAATTCTAAAATTTCTTAATTTATTTTATAAAGTAAAATGTACTTTGATGATGGCACCTACCTGTTGTCTCAGCCACTTGGGAGGCTGAAGCAGGATGATCGCTTGAGCTCAAGAGTTCAAGGTTATGGTGTGCTATGATCGCACCAGCCTGGGCGACAGAACAAGACTCCATTACTAAAAATAAAAATAATAGATTAGAGACAAAGCCTCACTCTATTGCCCAGCCTGGGGTGTGATGATGCAATCATACTTCACTGCAGCCTCAAATTCATGGGCTCAAGCGATCCTCCCACCTCAGCCTTCTGAGTAGCTAGAACAACGGTCATGCGCCACTATGCCTGGCTAATTTTTTAAAAAATTCTGCAGAGACGAGGTCTCCTTATGTTGCCCAGGCTGGTCTCAAACTCCTGGGCTCAAGCGATCCTCCCACCTCAGCCTCCCAAAGTGCTGGAATTATAAAAAAAAGTGACCAGCTTGTGTTTCCAAATTAAAAAAAAAAAAAAGTACTTTGAAAGCAGTTTACAAGTATATTTTTTGAAGTACCCGAAAACATCTTTGATTTGAATTCATTTATCTCTGTTGAATTGCAGTGACCTGTTAAAACATAAAACAGAAGACTTATTCTTCCAAAAAATGTTTAGGGACCCCAATCTCATTCGTTAGGAAAGCGCAACAGGAGAGCTGCTATCATTGAGATCACACTTGCTCTGACTTGTCAAGAGTTATTTCTTGTGTCTTCGTCCCGCCAAGTAATAGGCTCAGCTATCATAGCCTCTAATCCCTTGGATCCAGTTGCCCCTCAGACTGTCAGAGCCTGAGCCATGTAGCTCCCCTGCATAGCAAGCCTCTTTCAGATCTGAGTGTTCCAAGGAAATGACAATGGAATAGAGGGATTAAAAGCAAAGACCTTCCACACTACTCCGAGTAGAACTCAGTAATTACAATGAGCTGTGAACTGTTAAATGTTTGCACTTTATGCAAATACAGAGAGAAATCAAAAGTCTTTTAAAAATAGGGTTATTACTTGCCACTCTTCAACTCTCTGAGTAAGGTGATATGGGAGTGACGTTAATGTGCTAGAGGTAGGCAGGGCTCTTAAAGAAGCCTCCGTTCCCAAAACACAGCGTAGAGATGAGCCAGCTCATGACTGAAGACTTTTCCTGTGAACTTTATGAACTTCATCAGGCTGTGGAAACAAATTGGCACCTGTTAATGGAGTTGTTACCCTGAGAAACCAATGCTGGAAGGGATGAAAAGGTCACCCAAATGTTAGATTGAGTCAGGTGTCCTGGACGTCCGGAGCCTCCTCATCATGCAAGAGGACAAATGGGAGTGCTGTCTATTTTTTCTTTTTTTTAATTGGACCCACTGAATAGGAGGGAGTGCTGCCTTTACAGTATGACTCCCCTTACCTTAACTCAGATTGTGGGGCAGGGCCAAAAGGTACAATGATCATCCATATTGTTTTCTTTCAAGGGAAGCTAACTGGTGGGCTACTACTGATATAAACAGTATATGAATTGTCTCTAAGGACATTTTTCTTTTAATTGTTTCTTTGTCAGCCAAGGACATGTTTTTGTTTTAGAGAAGAAGAATCTAAAATATAATATACCCTGGGATGGTGGTATGCTATAGAAACACATTTCAAATAAACTTTGCAGGCTGGGCACAAGGGCTCATGCCTGTAATCCCAGCACTTTGGGAGGCTGAGGCAGGAGGATCACTTGAGCCCAGGATTCAAGACCAACCTGGGCAACGTAGGGAGAAGCAGTCTCTACAAAAACCAAAAAATTAGTAGGGTGTGGTAGTATATATCTGTGATCCCAGGTACTGGGGAGGTTGAGGTGGAAAGATTGCTTGAGCCTGAGAGGTCAAGTCTGCAGTGAACTGTGACTGCCCCATTGCACTCCAGCCTGGGCAACAGAGCGAGTCCCTGTCTCTAAATACATAAATCTTCCCCCCAAAGAGATAAAAAGCGTACTGTCAGAAAGGAAACAAGTCTGCTTTATGTTCTTATGTTTTTGTGCCCAGAGTAGTCCCCTCCATACACACAATAGGACTCAACAAATTTTTTTTTTTTTTTTTTTTTTTTTTTTGAGATGGAGTGTGGCTCTGTCGCCCAGGCTGGAGTGCAGTGGCGCCATCTCCGCTCACTGCAAGCTCCGCCTCCCGGGTTCACGTCATTCTCCTGCCTCAGCCTCCCGAGTAGCTGGGACTACAGGCGCCTACCACCACGCCCGGCTAGTTTTTAAAAGCACAAATAGCTCCATGAAATACGGGTGGCACTTTCGAGTTTTCTCATAGATGATTTCAAAATGAAACGACCAGAATGGATTCTTAATTTTTTAGTTCCTCCATATTGTAAAACTTAACAGATTACCTTACTCAATTATTTCATCTCCACAATTTAAAGCACACTTAAGATTAAAGACTCCCTGGCTGGGCGCAGTGGCTCATGCCTGTAATCACAGCACTTTAGGAGGCCAAGGCAGGTGGATCACCTGAGGTCGGGAGTTCAAGACCTGCCTGATCAACATGGAGAAACCCTGTCTCTACTAAAAGTACAAAATTAGCCAGGTGTGGTGGCACATGTCTGTAATCCCAGCTACTGGCGAGGTTGAGACAGGAGAATCACTTGAACCCAGGAGGCCGAGGTTGCAGTGAACCGAGATCACGCCACTGCACTCCAGCCTGGGCAACAAGAGTGAAACTCCGTCTCAAAAAAAAAAAAAAAAAAAAGATTAAAGACTCTCATGACCTGCATAAAGATAAATTCTGGGGTACATAAAAATGTGGAAACCCGCATTTTGTCCGTTCTCCCAAATCTGCTAAGACCTATTTTCCTTCAGGGAGAGATAATGTCTTTTGCACTCTTCCAAACTTTTTCCAGCCATTGGCCTCTTCAATTATTGCTGGCAACAAATACAGTTATCCTCACACTTTCAGAGTAAGTTCCTGGCATGCCTAATAATACCTACCTGCCTTTCAAAATCAAGGAATAAAAAAGAACTTATAATGGAAAGCAACAGTCATCTGCCCCACCCCTTATGCCATTTTCCAGAGGCAACTACTTTGAATCATTTTATTGCTATTTCTTAATTAATCAAGTTTAGACATTTTCTTTTTACTTCCTGCTATGACAGTTGAAAATTCAGCACACTTATACCACATCTCAGTTTGCTTACCTCCCTTCTCAATTCTGTTAGTCATAGCCTATTCAGTATTTATTAGTAGCTTCTCTACTGCAGAGGTTGCAAACAGATGGTCTGCAGGCTAGACCTGACTGTATGTGTATTTGGTTTGGATTGTAGTAATTTTTTTTAAAGCCAACATTGAAAAACTATTAGATGTATTATTATTTTTTAATCTAAATGTTGACCCGGTGTGGTGGCTAACACCTATAATCCCAGCACTTTGGGAGGCTGAAGCAGGAAGATCACTTGAGCCCAAGAATTCAAGACCGGCCTAGGCAACATAGTGGGAACCCATCTCTACCAAAAAAAAAAAAAATAGGAAAAATTAGCTGGAGGTGGTGGTGTGCACCTGTGGTCCCAGCTACTTGGGAGGCTGAAGCGGGGAGATTACTTGAGCCCAGGAGGTCCAGGCTGCAGTGAGATGTGATTGCACCACTGCACTCTAGCCCGGGCAATAGAGCAAGACCTTGTCTCAAAAAAAAAAAAAAAAAAAGAAAGAAAAGAAAAAAGAAAAAGAAAAAGAAAAAGAAATTAGGGTACATCCTAATCCAGTATGATTTAAACTAATTATATGTGCAAAGACCTTCTTTCCAAATGAGATAACCTTATGAGGTCCAAGGTGGACATGAAATTTGGGGGGATAACCAGTATGTGAAAAATATAGCCCTTATCCCCAAAATTAATCCCATTAAAATTAATGATCAAGTGGCTGTAGTCTCCAGTTGTGACCAGTGCCAGCTTGTATGCCAAAGTTCTCAACATACCCAAGAGGTAAACATGCACACCCATGCTTGAGCCCTGTTTCTTATTTATATTACTTGCTTTGCTCCTATAAGCATTTCAGTTTGTTTACCATGCTAACTGGTTACCGTTATAACATTAAATAATATACCAAAAATAACATTAAATAATATACCAAAACTCCTATTTCTTTGTTTCTTTTCTTTGTTTTGTTTCTTTTTGTTTTTTGAGATGGAGTTTCATTCTTGTCACCCAGGCCGGAGTGCAATGGCATGATCTTGGCTCACTGCAACCTCTGCCTCCTGGGTTCAAGCAATTTTCCTGCCTCAGCCTCCTGAGTAGCTGGGATCACAAGCATGCGCCACCACACCTGGCTAATTTTTGTATTTTTAGTAGAGACAGGGTTTCACCACGTTGGCCAGACTGGTCTTGAACTCCAGACCTCAGGTGATCCACCCACCTTGGCCTACCAAAGTGCTGGGATTACAGGCATGAGCCACGATGCCTGGCCTCCTATTTCATGTTCTATAGACTTTTGTCAATATTTCACGCCTCTCTTTCTGTTTTTGTAAGACCAGGACATTAGATTTTCCCATTTTTTCCTCTATCTCTTCTCACAAATTTTCCATTTCCTTTCCATCTCACAAATTTTGTTAGCAACACCTGTAATTATGGTTGTGAGTTGAATTGTGTCCCCTCAGAATTCATTTGTTGATGTTCTAACATCCAGTACCTCAAAATATGGCCTTATTTGGAAATAAGGTCCTTGTAGATGTAGTTAAGATGAGGTGAGCACCTAATGCAATATGAATGATGTTCTTAAAATGGGGGACATTCGGAGACAATCATACACAAGGAGAGATAGACATGTAAAGATGAAGGCAAAGACTGAAGGAGCAAGAGCCAAGGAATGCCAAATATTGCATTGAACTTGAGAGAGAGGCATGAACAGATTCTCCCTCACAGTCTTCAGATGGAACTAACCCTGATGGCATCTTCATCTCAGTCTTCTAGCCTCCAGAACTATGAGATAAAAAATTTCTGTTGTTTAAGGCCCTTTTATGTCACTTTGTTTTAGCAGCCCTAGCAAACTGATACATCTACATGTGTTCAATATTATAACATCTATATTGTGTTGTGAAAAAAATATATATAGACACATTTTTTTTTTTGAGAAGGCGTCTCGTTCTGTCGCTCAGGTTGAAGTGCAGTGGCACAATCTCAGCTCACTGCAACCTCTGCCTCCCTGATTCAAGCGATTCTTCTGTCTCAGCCTCCTGAGTAGCTGGGACTACAGGTGCGTGCCACCACACCCGGTTAATTTTTGTATTTTTAGGAGAGACAGGGTTTCACCATATTGGTCAGGCTGGTCTCGAACTCCTGACCTCAGGTGATCCAACCACCTCAGCCTCCCAAAGTGCTAGGATTACAGGTGTAAGCCACTGCACCCGGCCTGTGTTGTGAAAATTTAAGTAACTCTTGTGTTCTCCTATCCTCAAATGTCTGCTGATCCTGGGTTATCTATTCATATTTAAGAATGAGTCAGTAGAATTCTGCTTCCACTTATGGAATGGTGTCAGTATGGAGCTTACCGTGCTGCCATAGAACACAGAAAACAAAGTGTGTGAAATCAATGTTTTAAGCCCTTTCTTTCTTTCTTTTTTTTTTTTGAGACAGACTCTTGCTCTATCACCCAGACTGGAGAGCAGTGGTGAGATCTCAGCTCACTGCAACCTCTGCCTCCCAGGTTCAAGAGATTCTCGTGTCTCAGTCTCCCCAGCAGCTGGGATTACAGGCACACATCACCACATCCGGCTATTTTTTTTTTTTTTTTTTTTTTTTTTTTTTTTTTTTTTTTTAGTAGAGATGGAGTTTCACCATGTTGGCCAGGCTGGTTTCAAACTCCTGGCCTCAAGTGATCCACCTGCCTCAGCCTACCAAAGTGTTAGGATTACAGGCGTGACCCGCCATGCCTGGCTTTCTTTCTTCTTTTAGACAAGGTCTCACTCTATCACCCAGGCTGGAGTGCAGTAGGGTGATCATAGCTCACTGCAACCCTGAACTCCTAGGCTCAGGGGATCCTCTGCCTCAGCTTTCTGAGTAGTTGGGACTACAGGCACAGACCACCACACCCAACTAATTTATTTTTGTTTATTTATTTTATTTTATTTTGGTAGAGACAGGGTCTCACTTTGTTGCCCAGGCTGGTGTCGAGTTCCTGAATTTAAGCGATCCTCCTGCCTCAGCCTCCCAAAGTGCTGGGATTACAGGCGTGAGCCACCACCCCCAGCCCTAAACCATTTATTTTTAGCCATTGAAAGAAAGGAAATCAATAAGGTGTGTCTTTTGATTGTTGCAGCTTCCTTCCTAAAGGCAATTCCTGGCTATGGCACAGAGAGGGAAAGCACAAACACCACTGAGAGATCTCACTGAGTTAATGAAGTAGAGATAAAAACTTGGTATATTTTACCTGCTCTAGACATTTAAAAAAAAAACAACTTGGGGAAGTTGAGGTGGCTGGAATTTGTGGGTCACAGTTCCAAAGAGGGAGATAGCACAGAAAGAGATCCAAAAGTTTGCATCACCTTCATTATTTGGCAGAATCGAATGTGTACTATGTGAGGTGAAATTACACAAGGCTGAGCGAAGAACAAAGTCTGGGAGTTGTAAGCTAAACAAGTCCTAGAGGTCACACAGGGCTAAGAGACGTTTGATCTCCTCCTTACCAGAGTGAAGAGAACTTCAGAAAAACCTGGGCTTTCAGGCCGGGCACGGTGGCACGCCTGTAATCCTAGCCTTTTGGGAGGCCCAGGCAGGTGGATCACCTGAGGTCAGGAGTTCCAAGACCAGCCTGGCCAACATGGCAAAACCCCGTTTCTACTAAAAATACAAAAATTAGCCGGGCATGGTGGCGGATGCCTGTAATCCCAGCTACTCGGGAGGCTGAGGCAGAAGAATCGCTTAAACCCAGGAGGTGGAGGTTGTGGTGAGCCGAGATTGTGCCACTGCACTCCAGCCTGGGTGACAGAGTAAGACTCCGTCTCAAAACAAAACAAAACAAAAAAAAAAAAAAACAACTCGGGCATTCAGCACAGAACCAACAAGTGTTATGCCTTAGTAGTAGAGCTAAATATGTCTTAGAATTAAAACTACTTTAGATTTTCCTTAACAAGTTTTAAAGTAGTTCTTGAAATGATCAAGGAACTAAATGATCCAAGTAACTAAATTACCTGCCAAACAAATTCAACATTCATTAAAATAAGTCAACAAAACCCAAATACTCAACAATATAATATTCACAATGTTCAACACCTGGTGAAAAATTGCTAACAAGATGAAAACATGACCCCTAATGAGGGGAAAAATTAGCCAATAGAAAAATACTCACAAATGATAAACATAATAGAATTAACAAAGACTTTAAAATAGCTATTATAAATATGTTTAATGTTTTAAAGGAAAACATAAAAATAATAAAGAGACTGGGTGTGGTGGCTCACATCTGTAAACCCAGTGCTTTGGAAGGCTGAGGTAGGAGGATTGCTTGAGGCCAGGAATCCAAGAATGGCCTGGGTCAGACCCCATTCTACAAAAAAATTTAAAAATCAGCCAGGCATGGTGGCACATGTCTTCAGTCTTAGCTACTCAGTAGGCTAAGGCAGGAAGATCACTCGAGCCTAAGAGTTTGAACTGCAGTAAGCTATGATCATGCCACTTCACTCTAGCCTGGGTGCCAGAGTGAGGCCCTCTCTCTCATAATAATAATAATAATAATAATAATAATAATAATAATAATGAAATATATTTTTAAATAATCAGATGGAACCTCTAGAGGTAAACAGTACAATATATGAAATGAAAACTTCACTGGTCTGCTTTTGTGGGGACATAAATTAATTTTTAAAAAAAGAAAGAAAGAGAAAATTTCACTGCATGAACTTAATAACAGTTTAGATACTGCAAATGAAGAGATCAGTGAACTTGAAGACACAGCAATAGAAATTGTCCACATTGAAAGAAATAGGCTGGACGCGGTGGCTTACTCCTGCAATCCCAGGACTTTGGGAGGCTGGGGCAGGTGAATCACCTCAGGTCAAGAGCTCGAGACCAGCCTGGCCATCATGGCAAAATCCCGTTTCTACTAAAAATACAAAAATTAGCTGGGTCTGGTGGCAGGCACCTGTAGTCCCAGCTACGTGGGAGGCTGAGGCAGGAAAATCTCTTGAACCTGGGAGGTGGAGGTTGCAATGAACCCAGATTGCACCACTGCACTCCAGCCTGGGCAACAGTGAGACTCATTTCCAAAAGAAAAAAAAAAAAAAAGCCTGCTATATTACCTGTATGATTATCAGTTCTGAAGTTTATTATTTCTTTGTATAAATTTAAGGTTTTCTGCGATCATTTCCTTCAGCCTGAAAAATATTCTTTATATTTCTTGTAGTGCAGGTCTTCTGGAGACAAATTTGCTCAGCTTTTGTTTGCATGAAAAAGTTTTTATTTTGTCTTTAGTTTGGAAGGGTATTTTTATCAGGTATAATAAAAATGAAAAGGGTTAAATATGAGAAATGGGATTTTTTTAGGGCACTGAAATTATTCTGTTTGATGCTATAATGGTGATACATGAATGTTCATGGCTTATGTGAACTGACAGCCCCAACCCAGAAAAAACTCAGATGTCCAATCACAGGTGAATAGATAGGCAAATTGTGGTATGTATATCCACTATATACTGTGAGGTACTACTCAGCAATAAAGAGCAATGAACTGATACGATCTGTGAAAACATTATGCTGAGCAAAAGAAACTGGAACCACATTGTCTGTGATTCAGTTTATAAGAAACTCTAGAATATGAAAACAGATCTACAGTTAGTTGCCTGGGCAGGGTGTTTGGTGGTGGTGGGCATTGATGGCAGAGAGGCTGGAGCCAACTTTTTATTTTTATTTTTGTAAATGAAATATTCTTTGCTTTGATTGCGTGGTAATTATATGCTATATATATTTGCCAACATATTATATTATGCAGAAGCTATGCATCTATAAAGTTGACATTTTTAAAAAAGAAGACAACATCAAGACTGACTGATTTGTGCACAAAAGATGAGATTCTCTGGCTTTTATGCTGGAAGCTTCCCACATGTCGGAATGGAGAGCTTTTCTCTGTTATTCCAACTCTTCCCTGGTATCCCTAATTCTCTCTAGGCAGTTCTTTTGAGAGGAATTCTCCTGCTGGTATACATTAAGTATTTGTGTCCTTCTGAAATTTATATATTGAAACTTAACCCCCAGTATGGTTGTAGACACCATACTGGTAGACACCAGTATGGTTGTAGCTTTCGGGAGGTGATTAGGTCATGAGAGTTGACCCCTCATGAATGGGATTAATGTTCTTATAAAAGAGACTGCAGAGACCTCCTTTCATCTTTTGCCATGTGAAAACATAATGAGAAGACAATGTCTATGAATGAATGCAGGCCCTCACCAGACACTGCATCTGCTGGTGTCTTGATCTTGGACTTCCCAGGTTCCAGAACTGTAAGAAATACATTTCTGTGGTGTATAAGCCACCCAGTCTATGGCATTTTGTCATAGCAGCCTGAATGATTGAGACACCTGCCTTTTTCAACCTTCACCACCATCCACCCTGGCTGCAAACTATTCTGTGCTTCAGGGTACAGATCAGAGTCAGTCTGTTCCCTGTCCACCTTTAAACCATTCTGTTTCGGCCTCACTTCTCCCTCTTTCTTTCTGTAATACTTTCAATATCCAAGTCCAGAACCTCTCCAAATCCTTGCAAATCCAAAGTTGTTCATTTGTTCTCAGAGTTTTTATTTATTGATGTGCATTCACTGATTTAATACTAACTAAAAAGCAGTGTATTAGTTATCAGTTATCTACTGCAGTGTAACAAATGCTTCAGACTTTAGGAGCTTAAAAGAACAACAAAAAGGGGACGAGGACCATTGGAGGCCATCTGAGGGGCTGGCAAACACAGTCAGTAAATACTTACTTGTGTGTCTATATTCATCTACTTCATTTTTATTCCACAGCAAGTCTTTCATCTGCCACTTGTGAAGAAAATACCAATCACAGATACTATATACTATAAACATGCACAAGAAGTTTATAGTATTTTAAAATTACATTTGTAAGCTGGGCACGGCGGCTCACACCTATAATCCCAGTACTTTGGGAGGCCAAGGCAGGCAGATCACCTGAGGTCAGGAGTTCGAGACCAGCCTGGCCAACATGGCAAAACCCCATCTCTACCAAAAATATAAAAATTAGCTAGGTGTGGTGGCACATGCCTGTAATCCCAGCTACTCAGGAGGCTGAGGCAGGAGAATTGCTTGAACCTGAGAGGCAGATGTTGCAGTGAGCCGAGATTGCACCATTGCACTCCAGCCTGGGTGACAGAGCGAGAGTCTGTCTCAAAAAAATAAGATAAAATAAATAAAATAAAATTACATTTGTATATACTCTTTATTTTAAATTACAGACTTTTAAAAGCAGTTTTAGTTTTAAAGAAAAATAACTGGGAAGTGTTGCATTCCCATGTACCCTCCCTACCCCACTCCCAGTTTCTCCTATAGCTATCTTGCATGAGTGTGCTACATTCAGTATAATTGATCAACCAATACTGATACACAGTTCCTAACTAAAGATCATAGTTTACATTAGGGTTCATTCTTTGTGTCTTACCTTCTATGGGTGTTGGCAGTGGTATGGTAACAGGTGTTCATCTTCACAGTATCATATAGAACAGTTTTGCTTCCTTAAACATATCTCTTTCTCTGCCCATCCATCCTTCTTTCCTTCCTCCTTTAACCTCTGCAATCTCTGATCTTTTTACTGCCTCCATGGTTTTGCCTATTCCAGAATGTCATATCAGTGAAATCACACAGTATGTAGACTTTTCAAATTGGCTTCTTTTACTTAGCAATATGCACATGAGGTTCCTCCATCTTTTTTTTTTTTTTCCTATATTTTTAGTAGAGACAGGGTTTCACCATGTTAGCCAGGCTGATCTTGCACTCCTGACCTCAAGTGATCCTCCTGTCTATCTTCCCAAAGTGCTGAGATTACAGGCATGAGCCACAGCGTCCAGCCTTCCATATCTTTTTGTGGCTTGATAACTCAATTCTTTGTATCACTGAATAATAATTCATTACATGGATGTGCCTCAGTTTGTTTATCACATTTTTGAAGGACATCTTGGTTGCTTCCAAATGTCAGCACTTACAAATAAAGCTGCTATAAACATTTACGTTCATGTTTTTATGTGGATAAACACTTCTTTTTCATTCCTGGTTCTTCAGGTTTACACTGGGTCTTTTTTTTTTTTTTTTTTTCTTATATGGTTCATTTCTTCCATACCCGAGAAAAACACTTAATCTTGTTTTTGCAAGCCTGAATTCTTATTAGATTCTCATCAAATATTGATTACAAGAAAGTTTCCTCACAATTCATACAAACATTTAAACATTTGTTGAGTGATTCTCAAAGTCCCTTGAGTTTCTAGGTTCTTGGCCATTTCCACACAAAGATGAAATGGTGTGCTTTAATTGAGATTGGAGCACTAAATAACTTTTTCATAATGCAACCCAAAATATCTTAGCTTCTTTTCAGTGAATACTTTAAAGTCTATTTTGTAATTTCTCTATCTTTAACTTAACACTTCATTAAGTTAAATGCAGACACTTATAACTACATCTGAATTACTGAGTATTCCTTTTGATGACAGAATGAAAATTATGCTTCTTTAAGATTATCTCCAAAAACATTACACTGTGTTTTTTACTACTTTTTGAGCCATTCTAAAAGCCCTGCATATACACAGCACCAAAACAAGCTGCTTCTGTGTGGGGACACATATTTTGCTTTAGTTCTAGACAGCTGTAACTAACAGCTGTACTTTCTTAGCTGTACTATGTCCAATCCTTCCTTCCTATGTGAAAGAATTCCCCACTGTCTTGGTGATGCCCTTCTTCCCACTCTGGAGGCATTAGAGGACATATCCTGAGGCTCCCCACCTCCAGCAGCCCACGCATGGGCATGTGATCTAGGCTTAGCCAATGATCATTTTTCCAGAACATTGATTCTTGACCAGATAACACAAAGACAAAGGGGAGATGATATTTAATTCACAGCAGTAGGGAAATTATCTTCAAGGGCACTGAGGATGAATCCTAAAAGTGCCCTACAATGATGGTGGCTGTGTTCTTCCCAGGCTATTGCTAAAATCTTGTAGCTTCTTGGCTTCTGGAACCACCTAGGTGTCTATCCATTTTTCAAGCCTAGTATTATAGATTCCTGTCAGTTTGTTAGCCCTTGATAACACCCTTCCAATAAATTCGTTTTCCCTTAAGATTGTTAGAGTAGCCATTTACTTTCCATAAAAGTATTTCATGGAAATACTTTAATAATGAAAATCAGTCAATTCATTCATTAATTCTCCTAATATTCATTAAACTGTATATTGTAGCAGAGCTTAAGAATAAGATGGTGATTAAATAGAATATGATGGTGACTAAGAATATGATGGTGAGTAATAGACACTGTTTCTACTGTCTTGGAACCCACAGTCTATTGGAAGATACAGACAAGGAAGGAGATGATTGAAACATAGGCATGATGGAAAAATGCTATTCACCAGAAACACAAAGAAGGAGCATTTACTCCAGCCTTAATGATGGTAGTGATGGGGGGGTGTCAGATAAAGCTTCAAGTGATATCTAAATTAATATCTGAAAATATATAAAAATGACACCTAGTTGTGAGGTAGGAGGTGGGAGTGAGAATTCCAAATAGAGGGAAAATGCCATGTGATAGCCCAGAGTTGAGAAGAGCAGTACCTTTCAAAAATGAGAAAAAAGCTCCGTTTTTCTGAAGTGCAGAGTAAATTTAAGCAGATAGAGACTTGAATCTGGAGCGATAAGTGGGACTCAGATTATGCCAAGTATTGTGAGTCACGTAAGGGTATTAGCACTTTTTCCTATAAGCAGTTAGAAGCAATTGAAGGCTTTCAAGCAGAAACCTCAGTAGGTAGCTATCTGGTACCTGAGGGCCTGGGGAAATTGTGTAAGAAAAGATTGTGAAATTCAGGAGTGGGAGCAAAAATCTCTATCTGTCATGACTTCAAAGTCATTGATTTATTTTTATTTTACTTTTTTTTTTTTTAGATGCAGTCTCACTCTATTGCCCGGGCTGGAGTGCAGTGGCACCATCTCAGCTCACTGCAACCTCCGCTTCCTGAGTTCAAGTGATTCTGCTGCCTCAGCCTCCTGAGTAGCTGGGATCACAGGTGTGCACCACTATGCCTGGCTAATTTTTCTTTTGTATTTTTAATAGAGATGGGGTTTCACCATGTTGGCCAGGCTGGTCTCGAACTCTTGACCTCAAGTGATCCACCTGCCTCGGCCTCCCAAAGTGCTGGGATTATAGGCGTGAGCCACCGTGCCTGTCCTATTGATTTTTCTAAAAATTTTATCTTGTTTTTACAGAGATGGGATCTCTCTATGTTGTCCAGGTTGGTCTCAAACTCCTGGGTTCAATGAATCCTCCCGCTGCAGCCTCCCAAAGTGCTGGGATTACAGGTGTGAGCCACCACATCCAGCCAAAATCATTGATTTTTGCTTTTTTTTTTAGTACAATGATAATGTGCTTTCCTTTATGTGTGAAAATGATAATATTGGGTTGAAAATCAGCAGATAGGTTGGGCGCAGTGGTTCACGCCTGTAATCCCAGCACTTTGGGAGGTTGAGGCTGGCAGATCACCTGAGGTCAGGAGTTCGAGACTAACCTGGTCAACACAGGGAAACCATGTCTCTACTGAAAATACAAAAATTAGCTGGACTTGAAGGCACATGCCTGTAATCCCAGCTACTCGGGAGGCTGAGGCAGGAGAATCGCTTAAACCTGGGAAGCAGAGGTTGCAGTGAGCCGAGATTGCACCACTGCACTCTAGCCTGGGCAACAGAACAAGACTCTGTCTCTAAATAAATAAATAAATAAATAAATAAATAAATAAATAAATACCAAGCCGAGCACAGTGGCTCACATCTGTTATCCCATCACTTTGGGAGGCTGAGGCGGGCAGATCACTTGAGGTCAGGAGTTTGAGACCAGCCTGGCCAACATGGTGAAACCCCGTCTCTACTAAAAATACAAAAGTTAGCCAGGTGTGGTGGTGCATGCCTGTAATCCCAGCTACTCAGGAGGCTGAGGCAGGAGAACAGCTTGAACCCTGGAGGTGGAGGTTGCAGTGAGCCAAGATCGTGCCACCCGGGCATGTGCCAGCCTGGGCAACAAGAGAGAGACTCCATCTCAAAAAAAAAAGTAGTAGACAGGTTTATTGAGAATTTTTTTCTATAATGGTAATGGATTTACTATGATTTACCAATGTTTCACAGAGCATTACCTATGAGAGTGGCCTTCAGATTTTTTGCATTTCCTAAAATAATCTTGGAAGCCTGTATCTTTGTACATTTTTAAGTTGACATTTAAGATTTTTTTATTATAAATTTAAATAGTTACTAATGATACAATTTTCTGTCATTGTATAAGTAAAACTAAATCACTTGCATTTATGTATGGAAAAGATTCAAACTATAGCAATTTGATATCCGCTATCATTCTTTTAGAAATAATGCATCATCTTTAGTAAGCAGAATTTTACATTATTCCTCTTTTTCTTTGACTTGTTATTTCCATTCTACTTCCCTCGCATAATTTTATCAAAATACAATATGGTAATTACTTTTTGACTTCTGACTCTTTTTCTGATTACTCTATCATACATCCTGCTATAAAAATGTGTATTAAATTGAAACTTATGAGTTAAAAAAATTTTTTTCTTTTCCCCATTTTCTATGACTGGAGAAAAAAATTTTTATTCTAGATTAAGCCTTAATTTTAATTATCACTAATATTGATTAAAACAGCAAATACATTTTATATTTTGATAAATAATTTTTAAACATTAGTTAACATGCCATGCACCATTAGCTCATATGTCCATGGAAGATTAGTACTTACTGCTACAATGAGACAGATTGCCTTGATTAAAAATTGCTTCCTCATACCAGTGTTTTGAACTGTGGCTTCCTTTGTTTGTCTTTGTTCTTACACCTTTGGGCAATGCACCATTATGATTACAGAATGCGTGAAAGTGGCGTCAGCTGCAGGTCGCTCATGCCTGTAATCCCAGCACTTTGGGAGGCTGAGGTGGGTGGATTCTTGAGCCCAGGAGTTTGAGTACAGGAGGAGTTTGAAATCAGCCTGGTCAACAAAACCCCTGTCTCTACTAAAAATGCAAAAATTAGCCTGGTAGCATGGCACACACCTGTAGTTTCAGCTTCTTGGGGCTGAGGCAGGAGATCACCTGAGCCTTGGGAGATTGAGGCTACAGTGATCCATGATCATGCCACTGCACTGCAGCCTGGGTGACAGAGCAAGACTGCTGTCTCAAAAGAACAAAAAGAAAGGAAGAAAATATGTCTTCTTTTGGTAAAATGAGGGAAAGAGACCCAGCAAGACAACTTGAGGCCAGGCATGGTGGCTTACCCCTATAATCCCAGCACTTTGGGAAGCTGAGGTGGGTGGATCACTTGAGGTCAGGAGTTCGAGAACAGCCTGACCAACATGGTGAAAGCCTGTCTCTACTAAAAATACAAAACTTAGCCAGGTGTGGTGGCAGGTGTCTTTAATCCCAGCTACTCGGAAGGCTGAGGCACAAGAATCGCTTGAACCCGGGAGGCGGAGGCTGCAATGAGCTGAGATTGTGCCATTGCACTCCAGCTGGGTGACAGTGAGACTCTGTCTCACAAAAAAAAAAAAAAAAGGCACCTTGACCACGGGCAGATCAATTTTATTTTACGTATTTATTTAAAATTTTAATTTTATTTTAGATATGTGGTATTCCTCTGTGACTCTGTTGGAGTGCAGTGGCGCGATCATGGCTTACTGCAGCCTTGAACTGCTAAGCTCAAGTAATCCTCCCACCTCAGCCTCCTGGGTAGCTGGGACTACAGGCACGTGCCACCATGCCATGTTACTTATTTTTTGTAGAGATAGGGTCTTGCTGGTCTCAAACTCCTAGTCTCAAGCAATTCTCTCACCTCTGCCTCTCAAAGTGTTGGGATTATAGCTGTGAGTCACTGTGCCTGGCCTAGATCAATTTTAGAAGTATACAAGTTGAGGATCTAAAAACTCACTTCCTTAAAACTTTCCCAACCTATTTATTCCTTAGAACATCTTTGAGTAGCACTAGTAAATTTGAAAGTCATGGATCTAGCTGGAAGGCAAAATAAACCAGGTTTCTTTTACAAGTAGCAGTAGGATCTTGGACAAGACATAGATTTGTGTAAATCTCAGTTTACATCATAAAAAGTAAGTGTCGGGGGATTGAGTTAATTTTTAAGATTTTATTTTGTTTTATTTTATTTTGAGACAGGATCTCACACTGTCACCCAGGCTGGCATGCGGTGGTGCAATCTCAGTCCACTGCAACCTCTGCCTCCTGGGCCTCAGGTGATCTCCCACTTCAGCCTCCTGAGTAGCTGGGAATACAGGTGTGAGCCAACACGCCCAGGTAATTTTTGTATTTTTTTTTTTTTGGTAGAGATAGGAGTTTGCCACATTGCCCAGGCTGGTCTCGAACTCCTGGGCTCAAGTGATTCACCCACCTTGGTCTCCCAAAGTGCTGGGATTGACCTCCCAAAGTGCTGATATTACAGGTGTGAGTCACTGTGCCTGACCTAAGATTTTAATTTTTAAATCCCTTGAATTCCACTGGTAATTTTTAGCTATGCCCAGGACAATAAGAAGAAGGCCAGGAACAAAGAGAGGGAAAAGGAAAGATGAAAAGCATCTGTGTGGTTACTGAGGACACCACAAAGGAAAAGAGCTATAGATCAAGACTTTGACACTGTATTAGTCCGTTTTCATGCTGCTGATAAAGGTATGCCTGAGACTGGGAAGAAAAAGAGGTTTAATTGGACTTACAGTTCCACATGACTCGGGGGGAAAAGACACTTCTTACATTGTGGTGGCAAGAGAAAATGAAGAAGAGGCATTTCTTATTATCCCTAATAAACTCATTAGATTTTGTGAAACTTATTCACTATCAAGAGAATAGCATGGGAAAGACTGGCCCCCATGATTCAATTATCACCCCTGGGTACCTCCCACAACATGTGGGAATTCTGGGAGATAGAATTCAAGTTCAGATTTGAATGGGGACACAGCAAAACTGTATCAGACACTTAAAAAAATAGTTTTATTTGTGTTTAGAATATGTTTTGAGGTTAAAATTTGCTTCACATTATTGTTTATGTGGCTATAGGCTACTCAATCTCTTTGATCTTTACTTTTCTTATCTGTTAAATGATAATAATATCATCTATTTTGTACTTCAGGTGATGATTATAAGAGAGAAACTAACGCTTCTTTCACTTAGCTAATGTCTTCAAGGTTCATCCATGTTGTAGCATGTATTAGAAATGCATTCCTTTTTACTGCTGAATAATATTCCATTGTATGGCTATGCCACATTTTGCTTATCTGTTCATCAGTTGATGAACATTTGGGTTGTTTCCGTTTTTTACCTATCATGACATGTTGTGAGAGCATACGTTTTCATATCTTTTGGGTAATATGCCTAGGAGTGAGATTGCTGGGTCATATGGTAATTATATGTTTAGCATTTAGAGGAACTGCCAAATTGTTTTCCAAAGGGGCAACACCCAGATTGGCGTGGTGGCTCACACCTGTAATCCCAGCACTTTGGGAGGCCGAGGTGGATGGATCACTTGAGGTTAAGAGTTTGATCCCAGCCTGGCCAACATGGTGAAACGCCATCCCTACCAAAAATACAAAAATTAGCTGGGTGTGGTGGAACGTCTGTGATCCTCGCTACTCAGGAGGCTGAGGCAGGAGAATCTCTTGAACCTGGGAAGCAGAGGTTGCAGTGAGTCCAGATTGCCCCACTGCACTCCATTCTGGGTGATAGAGAGAGACTCTGTCTCAAAATAAATAAATAAACAAAGCAAAAAGCACAAAAGACATTTTGAGAGAAGATTTTCTCATAATATTTAATCAACAAAAGTTGAATATTAAGCAATAATAAATAAACATTTACATTTTTAAAAAGTGGCTGCCCCATTTTTACACTTCCACCAGCAATGTATGAAAGTTCCAATTTCTCCACATCCTCAACAAAACTTGCCTATTGATTATAGTCATACTGGTGTTTTTAATTTTGTTTTATTTATCTATATTTGAGACAGGGTTTCGCTCTGTCACCCAAGCTGGAGTACAGTGGCACGATCTCGGCTCACTGCAACCTCCGCCTCCCAGGTTCAAGGGATTCTCATGCCTCAGTCTCTCAAGTAGCTGGGACTACAGGTGTGCACCACCACACCCAGCTAATTTTTGTATTTTTCTAGAGCCGAGATTTCACCATGTTGCCCAGGCTGGTTCTGGTGTTTGAAATGGTATCTCCTGTGGTTTTGATTCGAATTTCCCTAGTGGATAATGACATTGGGCATCTTTTCATGTGCTTTTTGGTCACTTGTATAGCTTCTTTGGAAAAATGTCTGTTTAGGTCCTTTAAACTTTTTTTTTTTTTTGACAGAGTCTCACTCTGTCACCCAGGCTGGAGTACAGTGGTGCGATCTCTGCTCACTGCAACTTCTGCCTCCCAAGTTCCAGTGATTCTTGTTCCTCAGCCTCCCGAGTAGCTGGGATTACAGGTGTGTGCCACCACACCTGGCTAATTTTTGTATTAGTAGTAAAGACGGGGTTTCACCAGGCTGGTCTTGAACTTCTGACCTCAAGTGATAGCCCGTCTCAGCCTCCCAAAGTGCTGGGATTAAAGACATGAGCCATCATGCCCCGCTGAACTTTTTTTTCTTTTTCTGATAACACTTAAGATCTATCCTCTTGGCAAACGTGAAATATAGGATCGGTTTTTCTTTGTTGTTGTTGTTGTTTTTGAGACAGTGTCTCACTCTGTCGCCCAGGCTGGAGTACAGTGGTGGGATCTTGGCTCACTGCAACCTCCGCCTCCTCGATTCAAGTGATTCTCCTGACTCACTCTCCAGAGTAGCTGGGATTACAGGTGTGTGCCACCACACCTGGCTAAATTTTGTATTTTTAGTAGAGATGGGTTTTGGCCATATTATCCAGTTTGGTCTCCAATTCCTGGGCTCAATCTGCCTGTCTTGAATTGTAATTTGAATGAAATCCAGTTTATCTATTTTTCCTTTTGTCACATGTGCTTTTGGCTCATTTTGATTTTTTTTTTAAAATATGGTATGAGGTTGGCATCCAGCTTTTTTCTTTTGCATGTGGATACCCAGTTGTCCTGATATTATTTGTTGAAATGTCTATTCTTCCCCATTGAATTGTCTTGGCACCTTGTTGAAAATCAACAGTCCATAAATGTAAGAGTGAATCAATTCTTACATGCTGATTTTTATACTTTTTTTGTAATGTTCTGTAAACAAAATAAGATTAACATTTCCAGTTAAAAAGTTCTGGTAGAAATGAGTCGGGAGCAGTGGTTCATACCTATAATCCCAGCACTTTGAGAGGCTGAGGCGGGTGGATCATCTGAGGTCAGGAGTTCAAGACCAGCCTGGTCAACATGGTTAAACCCTATCTCTACTAAAAATACCAAAACTAGCTGGGTGTGGTGGCAGGAGCCTGTAATTCCAGCTACTCGGGGGGCTGAGGCAGGAGAATCGCTTGAAGCCGGGAGGCAGAGGTTGTAGTGAGCTGAGATCACACCATCGCACTCCAGCCTGGGAGACAAGAGCGAGACTTTGTCTCCAAAAAAAAAAAAAAGTTCTGGTAGAAATGATTTCCTGTAACCTATGTCATCATCAGTATTATATTTTAAGATGTTAATGACTAAAGAGAAATTTTTAAAAAAATAGATGAATTGTTCACGTTTGTTTCTCTCAAATTAGTTGATGTAATCAGTAACTCGAAATACTCTTGTATCCTAGTTGAACTTCCAAATATTCACGAATATTTATCTCCTAAGAGTACCTAAATATTTTGTAAAATGAAAGAATAAAAAACATTTGGCCGGGTGCAGTGGCTCACACCTACAATCCCAGCAGTTTGGGAGGCTGAGGCAGCCAGATCACTTGAGGTCAGGAATTCAAGACCAGCCTGACCAACGGGGTGAAATCCTTTCCCTACTAAAAATACAAAAATGAGCCAGGCATGATGGCGCACATCTGTAATCTCAGCTACTTGGGAGGCTCAAGCAGGAGAATTGCTTGAATCCGGGAGGTGGAGGTTGCAGTGAGCCAAGATCATGCCACTGCACTGCAGCCTGGGCAACAGAGCAACAACAACAATGTATTCCAGGCCAGGCACGGTGGCTCATGCCTGTAATCCCAGCACTTTGGGAGGCGGAGGAGGGCAGATCACTTGAGGCCAGGAGCTCGGGAGCAGCCTGGCCAATATGGTGAAACCCCGTCTCTACTGAAAATACAAAAATTAGCCAGGCATGGTGGCGCACTTTGAGACCTAGGCATGGTGGCGTGTGCTTTTAGTCCCAAGCGATTCTCCTGCCCCAGCCCGGCCCTGATCTTCCATTTTCTAAGAATCATTTCCAGAAGCTTCATCCAACAACTTCTACTTCCCTTCATTGGCAGGAGCCAATGATCACGTCTCATCTGCAAGGAATACTGGAAGATGTAGTTTTTAGCTAGGCACATTTACCCCCATTAAACCCAGGATACTGTTACTGATGTAATCAAGGGAAAATCCATGTAGGAAGACAGCTAGAAGTTTACTCCACCATTACTGTTTTATAAATACGTATCCTTCAGCTTTACTGAACCAGCCAAGAATTCCCACTCCCCAACACGTAGAAGCAATATTGCACTTCTGAAAAAAGTGCCAACAAGATGAGTCCGGAGCCGGGGGCAGTGACTCACGTCTGTCATCCCAACACTTTGGGAGGCCGAGGCCGGTGGATCACCTGAGGTCAGGCGATCGAGACCAGCCTGCCCAACATGACGAAACCCCATTTCTACTAAAAATACAAAAAATTAGCCCGGCATCGTGGCGGGCCACTGTAATCCCAGCTACTCCCGAGGCTGAGGCAGGAGAATCGCTTGAACCTTGGGGGTGGAGGCTGCAGTGAGCCAAGATTGCACCACTGCACTCCAGCCTAGACGACAAGAATGAAACTCTGTCTCAAAAAAAAAACAAAAACACCAACCCCTTCCCCCCACACAAGCAGTAATAAACAAAAATACACTCTCAAATGGCAATTTCAAATCTCTTTAATATTCAGGCAAGCAGACAGGCTTACAGACACAGACGACTTCTAATTCAAAGGTCGTTCCCATTTTTTGGAGTTTGAATCCTTTATTAGTGTTTCCAACCACGTGGGCGGGTATCTTTGGAGAGCTCAAAATGTTCATTCAACTTCCCCCACCAAAGGTAGAATCTTTGAGGAAACGTGGGTGGTAGAACAACAGCAAAAATATTTTAGTACATGTTTTTTGTTTGCAGCTTGAATTCGGAACTATCCATTTACTTTTCTTTTTTGTTCTTCTCCATTTAACACACTTACCCATGGGAATTA
This sequence comes from Rhinopithecus roxellana, assembly GCF_007565055.1. Lineage (NCBI taxonomy): Eukaryota > Metazoa > Chordata > Mammalia > Primates > Cercopithecidae > Rhinopithecus > Rhinopithecus roxellana. Next base: position 93,144,594 of record NC_044554.1, read on the forward strand.
TCCATTTATTATGGATCAAGGTTTGTTTGAAAGTATATGATAGAAGATGACATTCTCAAGTGGAACTGTTTGTACATGTGGGGAGCTGCAAGCTAAACCTCTTATTTGCTCTCTTTGTTCTGTTATTCCAGTCTATTTAATGTAGGATGATGGAACAAGTTGATCCTACATGTTTCTGAAAAAGCCACTTCCTAAACAGTCTTTGGCAGGAGGCTGGCTACAGGACCTTCACTCAACAATACTGTCAACGAGAAATTTGTTTTAGGAACTCTGCCCCTATTTTTCTATTCAGTTTCTCAATGCCCGTCCCATGGTGTGACCCACCCAGGCCTGCCCTCCTGGGACATGCTCTGACTTTAAGATTACCTATTCCTTTGCCTCCTCCTTTACCCTTCAGCAAACCAACACCCTTTGTACTCGGTCAGTGAAATCTGATCTTAGCTTAAATCAGTCCAGTCTGTAATACTGTGATGTCAAACTGATTAAAATAATTTACCCTAAGGTATGAATGATGGATAGATACCAAGTGTGTAAGAACTAAACCAACTGATGATCTGAACAAATAAATTTTCAAAGGGGTGACTACAGGTAGTCATTGAACAGACGGCTTTTTATTAGAGGCAGGGCCTCGCCCTGCCGATTGCCCAGTATGGGGTGCTGTGGCACGGTCACAGCTCACTCCAGCCTCGAACTCTTGAGTTCCAGAGATCCTCCTGCCTCAGCCTCCGGAGTAGCTGGGACGACAGGCTTGTGCCACCGCGCCGCCTTAGCTTGCGTTTCCAACCATTCCAAAAGTCAGTAAGCCATTTAGATTTTAATCTAACTATCCCAAGTGCTCAGTCTGTAACTGAAGGGCAATTCTAAGGCAAGAAATTAGATGTGAGGTCACTATATGGCTATGTTTGGCAACCCCAGAGGTTTAGATATTAAGGTGAAAGTGGGTGAAGTACTAAGAGGGCAGTCCTCATTCGCACAAGATGTTTTGATTTCAAGGCTCCTGAGAAGTTATGGAATTTTCAGTAGTTCCTTTTAACATTCCACTTATTCCCTGCATTGATTTAAAGCTTTAACATTTTTTATTTTAAAGTAAATAGTGTTACCGAAGCTTGAGCTGTGATTCCCAAGTCTGTTTTTCAGGATAAGAATGCGCCTCACGGAGGTTGCGGTGAGCCGAGATCGCATCATTGCACTCCAGCCTGGGCAACAAGAGCGAAACTCCAGTCTCCAAAAAAAAAAAAAAAAAAAAGTGAGGCCTCGAACTTTGGTGTACGTTAGACAAGTTAAACCAAGGCCATCTCCGCCCTGTTTCGCGGGATGTCTTCTCTCCTTTCGCAGTTGTTCCACTTCCAGGGCTTGACTGAAGGTAGGCTACGGGGTGACTGCCTAGCCTAGAAGGCCACCAACAGCATTATTTCCCTCGCAGTCTCCAGAGACACTTGTTCTCACTGTGACCTTTCGCTCACCAGGCAGGCAGTGCGGCATCTGCAGAGGGCCGGAACCGGCACTGCGCGCTGGACGCAAGCAACAGGCACGACGGGCGCGCCACCACGGGGAGAGTCTCAAGCCACAGCAGTGGGCGGCGCACAAATCCTCTCCTTTCTTTAACCCTTCTTCACATTGAGTCCCACCCTCGCCGGAAGCCGAGCGGTGTCTACACATGTCACTTCCGGTGCGGCCCGCCGTCCCCTGGCGGGAGCGAGCACGCCAGTGCGCGGCAACTTTGTTCCCGCCTCTCTTGCCCCGGCCACCTCTCATCTTCGGCTTTCTCTGAGCGTGACGTCCGGGCGCGCTCCCGGTCGTACGTCAGGGCTGAGGGGGAAAAGCCCAAAGAGCTAGGCGAGGAGGAGGGTTTGTGGAGGTTAGGGCCCAACCAGCAAGTCCCGTGGCTCTCCCTCCTCCTGACGAGGAGCGGAGAGGGAAGGGGAGGAGCGAGCCGGGCCGGCCGCGCACATCAGGAGCCTCCTCGTGGAGGGGGGGAGCGGAGGAAAAGGGTAGCTCCGCCACCTCTGCTCGCGGCTGTGGCGGCGAAAGAAGAAAGTCAGGGCCCATACTCACCGCCACAGACTCAGAAACGCCCCCGCCCCCATCTCCCCGGAAATAGCCCCCCGCCCAGCCCAGCACACTCGCTGCCCCAACCGAGAGCCGCAGCCCGGTCGCCCCCGCCTCGCCCCGCCCCGCTGCCCAACCCCGCGGGCCGCAGAGTGCGCGAGGCTCTAGGCTGGGAGTTGTTGTCAGGCCCAGGCCACTTCCGAGGCGCCTGCGGTGTGTCGCCGCCACCACAGGAGGACGACGTCGACGCCGAAGAGGGAGGCGGGGGAGGCGTGTTGTTGTCTCGCCCACTCCCCTCCCCTGAACTCGCACCCTACGTCAGGGCGCGATGGAGTGAAGCGGCGACGAAGGTGGTACTTCCGCGTTGCGCTGCCCGAGCCGAGAGCGCGGCCGAGGCCGCTCCCCCACCCCCGGGGGCACTTGGAGGACTCGGGACTCCCCCGCAGGTCAGCGCCCGGCGCATCTGGTGTTTTCGCTGCCGAGGTATAGGACGACGAGCGCGATCGGGAGCTCCGCCGCCCGGATTCTTGCTTCTCTGAGGCCCGGAGGCCGCTGCGTACCCCACTGTGACCTGGAACCCAGGGACCCGAGTCCCGACCCGGATTATCGTGGCGCGTCTCCCGGCCGGTCCTGGTGCTCGGTGTCCCTCCGCCACCGCTCCCGTTTCCGGCGGGGGAGATGGCCAGGATCTGACCTGGGAGGAGGCCGCACCCGCGCCGCGCTCTGCGGCTGGCTCTAGGCGATGCCGAGCAGCTCGGACACGGCGCTGGGGGGAGGCGGGGGCCTGAGTTGGGCTGAGAAGAAGTTGGAGGAACGCCGCAAGCGGAGGCGATTCCTGTCCCCTCAGCAGCCGCCGCTGCTGTTGCCGCTCCTGCAGCCGCAGCTCCTGCAACCGCCGCCGCCCCCGCCGCCTCTGCTCTTCCTGGCTGCTCCCGGCACGGCCGCCGCCGCAGCCGCCGCCGCCGCGGCCTCCTCCTCTTGCTTCAGCCCGGGCCCCCCTCTGGAGGTCAAGCGGCTGGCGAGAGGCAAGAGGCGCGCAGGAGGGCGGCAGAAGCGGCGCCGCGGGCCCCGCGCCGGGCAGGAGGCGGAGAAGCGTCGGGTCTTCTCGCTGCCCCAGCCGCAGCAGGACGGCGGTGGCGGTGCTAGTAGCGGCGGGGGTGTGACCCCGCTGGTGGAATACGAGGATGTGAGCTCCCAGTCCGAGCAGGGGCTGCTGCTGGGGGGGGCCAGCGCGGCAACGGCGGCGACGGCTGCCGGGGGAACGGGGGGCAGCGGCGGGAGTCCGGCCTCCTCCTCCGGCACCCAGCGGCGCGGGGAGGGGTCGGAGCGCAGGCCCCGCCGGGACCGCCGCAGCAGCAGTGGCCGCAGCAAGGAGCGCCACCGCGAGCACCGGCGGCGAGATGGACAGCGCGGTGGCAGCGAGGCCTCCAAGTCCCGCAGCCGCCACAGCCACAGCGGCGAGGAGCGGGCGGAGGCCGCCAAGAGCGGCAGCAGCAGCAGCAGCGGTGGCCGCCGGAAAAGCGCCTCGGCCACGTCCAGCAGCAGTAGTAGCCGCAAGGACCGGGACTCGAAGGCCCATCGCAGCCGGACTAAGACGTCCAAGGAGCCGCCTTCGGCCTATAAGGAACCGCCCAAGGCCTACCGAGAGGACAAGACCGAGCCCAAGGCCTACAGGCGGCGGCGGTCCCTCAGCCCGCTGGGAGGCCGGGACGATAGCCCGGTGTCCCACAGGGCTTCTCAGAGCCTGAGGAGCCGCAAGTCCCCCAGCCCGGCAGGAGGTGGCAGCAGCCCCTATTCTCGGCGGCTGCCGCGCTCCCCGAGCCCCTACAGCCGCCGCCGCTCCCCCAGCTACAGCCGCCACAGCTCCTACGAGCGGGGCGGCGACGTGTCCCCTAGTCCCTACAGCAGCAGCAGCTGGCGCCGTTCTCGCAGTCCCTACAGCCCTGTGCTCAGGTGAGTCCCGTCGTTCTGCCCGTGTGTACTTTGGCTGCTCTGGCCAGATCCCCAGGAGGAAGGGAAAGTGGTGCCTGGGTCTTCAAAACCATTCAGATCCACCACCGAGACGAGACAACACTGCCTGAGCCTCCCAGGAAGGGCAGGCGTTTTCGCGCGCGTGACACTTTTTTAGGGGGTCGAAGGGACAAAGCAACTGGGCGAACGGAACTTTTCTCCTGTGTCGGGGAAGATTTCTAAGGAAGAATTCAAGGTTTCAGACTTGTTGCATTAATGTGTTAATAGGTTTCTCTCAGTTGCTCTTTGCGTTTCTGGTACAATTTGGATAAACCCAGAGGTGGTTTAAGTCGTTTAAATTTCGAAAGTTCTGTGAGGAGGTTTCATTGTTGGGGATTTAAGAATGGACTGCAGCTTAGGATCTAGTATTGTACAGGGGAATAAGAATCAGGTGCTGATGTCAGAGTTAGATATGGATTACACATGTTTCTTATGATTATTACAGAGAAGGGAGAAGCAGCCTTTCTGTAAAGTTTATTCTTTTAGTGTGTGAAAAAAGCTTAGGTGGAAGCTGATAGTTCTGAATACTGAAGGATAAGAAAGGTATCTATTTAGTGATATTCTAGTTTTTACCTGATCTTTCAAAGTCATAATTATAGAAAGTAGAAGAAATGACAAGATTGTGGTTTCTTTGTTGGTTTGTGATGACACCCAGTTGCTAATAACATTATAATCTGGGTGGTGTAACCTAGTGTAACCAAGTGAATGGCTGAGTACATTCTTATACTATTATAAGCCTGTAACTGCTTACTTTAAAAGCTAAGTCGACTTTTTTTTTCTTAGATATGCCCGAAGGATAAAAACACAATATAACTATACCTTTAAATATCCGAATCTTTGTCCAGAAATCTTTAAAAGGTGTAATTTAATTTAGTGAAATTGGAGTAAAACTTTTATATAGCTTTCTTGTCTTTTTTTGTTACATAATATTCTTTTTAAAAAATATGCCTTAAAGTATACTTATCCACTAAGCAAAATGCGTTAAAAACAACTTTCGAGTGTTTTATGGGTTCTTATATTCCTTGAGATATTTGGACATTCCAGGCCTTATAGTTTAGAGTATTGCAAAATGACATTTGTATCAGTTTTTCCTATTGGGTTTCAGTAATGGCAAGTGAATATACGGTACCTCAAGTATGGATTATGTGGAATCTCAACAAAATAACGAATATGCATCTGCAAAATTAGCAGACCTTTTTGAAGCATCGGTATAATAAATGTGAAGGTGTGATGTTTGTAGAGATCTGAGGGTGAGTTTGTCTTTAAGCCAAAAGAGTTGTATAAATTGCTTCACTCTTTGACTGTTGAAGCACACTTAAACTGGTAGTTGATGCCTTAGTGAAGAATTGAAAAACTCATTCATCAAAATTAGCCATTATATCTTGTAAGAGTTTGTATTTTACTTTTAACTATGACACTTTGCCAAAAGGTTTGCAGTTTTTGCAGTTGAATTTGTTTGCCAACTGGTTGGTTGAAGTTTCAGGACCTGAACAATTTAAAGTGCTTGATGCAATTTTAAGAATGGATTTTATACTTAGGCTTTTTAGTTGCTGGTTACTTCAGCGAGGTCCTTTATTGTATAATAGCGGCGTGTATTTTATATATATATGAAATATATAATCGTGGTATGTATGACTAGGACTATTCATATTTAGCAAGTATTTTTTGACCCTGTATTGTATGCCATATACTGTTTTAGGTATTGGGATGTAGCACGGAAGAAAAAGTTACTGCCCTCATGGAGCTTGCATTATGGAGGACCATTCAACACAGAATCTTTTCATGGTGTTTATATTGACCAGCAGTATTTGTAAAGGGTTGAATTCAGAAGGAACTTTAGGGTATCTTGGCTAACATTCCTGATAGATGGCCATTTGATGTGTGCCTTAAATACATCTGGAGGTGGGAAGCACATTACTTTGAGGCAGCCTGTTCCACTAGATTTGGGACTTGATTTTTTAGCAAGATTCTTGAAGACTCAGTTTCCTAAACTGTAACAGGGAAACACTTGTTTTTCTGGATTATTTCAAGGATTAAATGAAAATTTATCTTTTTAAAACATGCAGTCTCACAGAAATATTTAAGGTGGTTGACTTATTCAGTATCTCAAATTGTTAGAATTCATTTTGTAACCAAAATCCACCTTCATGCCACTTCTACCAATTGCTCCAAGTTGAACCTTTTGGAATGGTACAGAGCACACGTGTATGCTAACCCTTTAAAATGTAAAGACAGTTGTCATGATTTCTGAGTCTTCTAGGCTAAAAAAACTCATGTGGTTTTCAGATTTTTCACATTATATCTAGTTTGTCAAATGTCCAGCTGAAAACATGGGGCCCAGAATTAATAGCTAAAATAGTTGATTGGAAAAATCTTAAGATTTTAAAGTATAGTAAATGTGTCGTTACTTTTTGGGAACAGTTAATTGAACTCACTTGTACAGATGAATGCAGAAAGTTTTATTTATTTTCAGAATGTATTACTTGTGGTAAGTGGCCCATGTTCTTTAATGAATGGACTGCTGTGAGTTCCATGAAGGCAACTGGCCTGTCTTGTCCACCATTGTGTTTCCACTGCTCAGCACTGTATCTGGCACAAGTACACTCTTAATAAGTGTTGAATAGGTAAATGAAGGGATGCTGGAGTTTCCTGAACATACAAAATATTAATGTGGGCCTGTATTACAAACTTCATTCCAATATTTAATATAGACCATGTGTAATGCTGTAAGAAACAGTGTAATCTTTTCCCAGCCTACGCAGAACTTACATATTAATGAATTGTCAGTGTCGATATTTTTAAGGAAATGCATACACATTCAAAATAGTATTGAAATCATGGTATGAAGATGAAAAACAATTTTAAATAAGCTGAAAATAGAGATAGAGTTTCACCATGTTGCCCAGGCTGGTGTCAAACTCCTGGGCTCAAATGATCCACCTACAACAGCCTCCCAAAGTCCTGGGATTACAAGTGTGAGCCTCCGTACCCAGGCTGAAGCTTTTTTTGATGTCAGATAAATAAATCCTTTTCATTTTAGTGACTTCTGCTTCACAACTTGTTCTTTGTCTTCATTTGAATCTTCAGTCCTCAGCTCATGCGTTTCTTTTCGTCAGTTCCCTCTTACCTTTACTTTTCCCCCTGCATAATCTGTTTGTCATATTTTCTTTACTGCTTGACTGTTGGGGTGTGGAAGGTCACATAATCTTGCTGATTGGCCCTATAATAAATGTGAGGGTGTATTGAAAAGAGGGGAGGGTACTTTTTGTAGTGTTTTACTGTATGCCAGTCATTGATAAATATTTAACATACATTGATCACCAAAATCCATGTGATAGTTGGAAACATTTCCATTGATGGATTGGGAAACGGGAGCTCTAAAAAGTAAAGTGATTTGTTGCAAGGTCAGCTTGGATTGAAACCCTGGACTGATTTGAAAGTACATGCTCTTAATATTAAAGAGCATGGATTTTGGTTACAATATGAGGGTGGATTTTGATTACAATATGAAGAATTCGAACAGCAGTCTATTCATTAAAGAACATGGGCCACTTACCACTTAAAGCATATGCGTCATTGAACTTCAGTTGGCATTCAGGGGTGCTGGCCACCTCACATAATGACCTGTTTTGGTGAAAAATCAGCTTCTGTTTGGGTACTTATGTGTTAATTTCTGTTCCTTGGCCATTTTTTCAGCATTTTGAGGATTTTAAAAGATGAATCTTCTAAAGAGTCTTTCAGCTTATTTGTGTTTATTCATAGTTTTTATGAACAATTGGGTTTAAATCTTGTGGATTTTTTTCTAGTTTGTCTTTACAAAGATTGGCTAAAAACATTTCTTGAAGACATTAATTACTCTTAGTTTATTGGTGTTGGTTTTCCCGAATTATTTTGAGCTGAAGTTACTGATGTCAGATTAAAATCTGTGCAAGAAATTACTACGTATGTTCTGTTCTTTCTCTAAACTTATGGAAGTTCCATTCCGCCAAGAAGCCCAGAAGCATTCATTGTGGAATGATAACAAGAACCTAAGAATCTGAAAAAGATGGGTGGACTCCAAATATAAACAAGTAAAATTATTACTATATGTGGTACCTCTGTTATGGATTATTTAGTGTTTTGTCCTGAAAACTATGGTTCAGAAGTATATGAAATGAAGATATTGTATAATGAAAAAAGAAACTAAAAAAAAATGCCACTGATTTAATATGTACTTAATAGAAATAAGTCATGAAAATCCCTAGGTGAATGGAATTCTTAAAATGCTTTTTAAAAGTGTCAAAAAATAGGATACTAGAACAAATGCAGAAACTCTCAAAAGGGAACGGAAGTTCAGGTTAACTCTCTTAAAATTTCCAGAGCTGTAATCATTATTTTCATTTCAAAGTGATGGCCTTGTGTTTTGCTCCTTCTCTGACCAAACTTTACCTGATATTTACATCTACTCAGTCCTTATCATATTTCTTTTCCGCTCACACTAATATTTATTTCTTTCCATTTCTATCACCCTTTCAGGTTAATTAGCTAGACTTCCTGTTACTGTTACCAGTCTTCTCGTTTCATCCATTCTTCTCAGTTCATTCTTTATCAGGAGAGTTAATGTCTTTGTTTAGCTCATGTCACTCCCATTATGTTAGGATTATTATTCAAATAAACCTAAACTTTTTTGTTTGAAGGGATGGTGTCTAGCTCAGTTGCCCAGCCTGGAGTGCAATGATGCGATCATGGCTTATAGCAGCTTCGAATTTCTGGGCCCAGAGGATCCTCTTTCTTCAGCCTCCCAAGTAGCTGGGATTACAGGTTCACGCCACCATGCCTGGCTACTTTTTGTATTTTTTGTAGCGATGAGTTTTACCATGTTGCTCTGACTTGTCTTGAACTCCTGGCCTCAGACAGTCCTCCCACCTGGGCCTCCCAAAGTGTTGGGATTACAGGCATGAGCAACTGTGCATGGCCAAGTCTAAACTTCCTAATGCATCATCAGTTAATGCCTTTTATGATCTGACTCCATTCTATCACAATTCTATTTTCAGAGACATTTTTATTTCTATTTTTATACTTGCTGTTCTCTTAGCTTAAATGATGAGACACTCCAAACTCTCTTTTGCTCTTCATCTCCAGCTTTGCATTTAAAACTCAGCTAAAAAATCCCCGTCTTTTGTGTGTGTGTGTGTGTGTGTGTGTGTGTGTGTTTTCTTGGTAGAGATGGTGTCTCACTATGTTGCTCAGGCTGGTCTCCTAGGGTCAAACAATGCTCTTGTCCTTGCCTCCCAAAGTGTTGGGATTACAGGCATGAGCCAGTGTGTCCAGCCTTAAATCCCACTATCTTGAGACCTTTTTCCATTCATCTAGATAAAAGTTAATTTTTTTTCCTGTGCCCCCACAGCACTTTATCTTTGTTATAGAGCTTTAAAAAATTATGTTTAATATCTGCTTAGTTGACTGGCTACTTTTGTGTTTTCCCTGCTAGATTGTAAGCTCCTAGAGGAAAATTACAGAGCTTATTTATTGGTGGTTTAATTTAAGTATTTTTTCCCTCTACAGATTAGTACAAACCAGTCTGCACAGATGCCAGTTATGTCTGTAAACTTGCTTGGTATTTTGGTTTACACATACTCTCATACTCTAGGATAGGGCAGGTAATTGTTTTGATTTATAAGAAGGGAATTTAAGAACCTCCTTCTAGCTTCTACTTTATTAGAATGAGTAGAGGATGCTGGGACTCACTTTAGTGTGAATGGAATAAATTCAGACCTAGTGTTTATATTTGCTCTCTGTTGTACTGATCAAGATAAATTCTTGGTGAGTTTGAATTAATCTTTAAACCGAAAATTTTCTCAGCAGACATTATGTCAAACTTTCATTTCCCGACTCTGAAAAATTGTAGCTATTTTTGAAAAACCAGTTGAAAGTGAATGTTGCTTAATATTCACATATAAGGTAATTTTAATTTTTTCCTTTATTTTGGACTTTGTGAATATCATTTTGTTGTTGTTATTTTGGTTTTGGTTGGCTTTGTTTTCTATAAATTTATAAGCTTTAAAGTGGGTGTTGGAAGCAGAAGTACCAAGCCAGAATCAGAAGCATTACTTGTTTGCAGTGATTTTGTTCCTTTAATTCCTGCACATTTAAATTGTGGAAGAATCTAGTGTTTTTTATGTATTTTGAAAATAAAATTGATGTACGTTAGAGGATAAATATAGGTAAAACTGGAATGTAAATAAAACGGAAACGAGAAGGTTAGTGAGAGGAACCGAAAATGGTAAATGATCTACATGCCTCCCCGCTTTTCTGTTTGCATTTTCAGTTGCATAGGGGCACTTTCACTAGGATATTTAATTGGCATTCCAAACTCAATTTATCTAACATAAAATTATTTCACCTTTCTTAGAGTCATTTTTTTTTCTGATACTGCTCTTTATTATTTTTCACCTGTTTGCAAGCATAATAGAGGCTAATGGTAGAAATTTTTAGTTAGTATAGAAAAATATAAGAGAGAAAAAGGCCTCTTAAGCCCAGCTACCTGATGAGATGATCATTCATGACATTTTGATAAACATTCTTCTAGACTTTTTTTACATCAGTGGGAACATGCAACGATGCTGTCTTGTAGCCTGTACTCCATAGTACAGTATATCATCTTTATTAGTAGCTCCTAGTATTCTGTTGTATGGATATAGCATACATTGTTTGGCTGAATCCACTTTGATAAATTCTTAGTCTTTTTTTTTTTTAATTTTTGCTATGTGCGTGTATCTGAAGCAAATATATTTTTTGTGTATTTGTTCCATTATCTTCTTTAGATTGAATTTCCCAGGGGTAAAATCGTTGAGGCAAAGGTGGTATATACATTTGAAACATCGATACACTTTCAAAATGCCTTTCAGAAGGCTTTTACGAATTTACATTTCCCAGCAGTATGGGAGTACCCATTTCCTGAGTCTCACCAATACTTGGAGTTGTCATATACTCGGTTATTGGTTTTTCTTTGTTGTTGTTGTTTTGTATTTTTAGTAGAGATGGAATTTTGCCATGTTCGCTAGGCTAGTCTTGAACTCCTGACCTCAAGTGATCTGTCCACTTTGGCCTCCCAAAGTGCTGGGATTACAGTTGTGAGCCACTGTTGGTGCCTGGAATCATTATTGTTTTATTTGCATTTCTTTGATATTTAATACGGTTTAATATATTTTCATCTGTTTACTGGATATTTTAATTTCTTTCTTTTTTTTTTTTTTGAGACGGAGTTTCTTTGCTCTCGTTGCCCAGGCAGGAGTGCAATGGCGCCATTTGGGCTCACTGCAACCTCTGCCTCCCGGGTTCAAGCGATTCTCCTTCCTCAGCCTCCAGAGTAGCTGGGATTATAGGCGTGTGCTACCACGCCCGGCTAATTTTGTATTTTTAGTAGAGACGAGGTTTCTGCATGTTGGTCAGGCTGGTCTCAAACTCCCAACCTCAGGTGATCCACCTGTCTTGGCCTCCCAAAGTGCTGGGATTGCAGGCATGAGCCACCGCTCCCGGCCTCTTTTTTTTTTTTTTTTTAATTGAGACCGGGTCTCACTCTGTCACCCAGGCTGGAGTGCAGTGGCACCATCTCTGCTCACTGCAACCTCCACCTCCAGGCTCCAGTGATATCTCACCTCAGCCTCCCGAGTAGCTGGGATCACAGATGCATGCCACCATGCCCAGCTAATTTTTTTATTCTTGGTAGAGACGGGGTTTCACCATGTTGCCAAGGCTGGTCTCAAACTCCTGAGCTCAAGTAATCTGCCTGCCTTGGCCTTTCAAAGTGCAGAGATTACAGGTGTGAGCCACTGTGCCCGGCCAGATGTTCTAATTTCTTGATTCATTTTTTTTTTTTATTAACTTGTAAGAGCTACTTGTGTGTTATAGCTACTAATTTTTTTTTTTTATTTTTTGCGGCATTAGCAAGTATTTTTCATGAGCTTGTCTTTTATCTTTTAACCTTATTTATGTAATGTTTTGTTTTAAGACTAGGGTTTTGATTGGTCTCTGTGTGTGTGTGCACATGTGTGTTTTAAGTGGCAGTAGTTTCTCCCAGGTACCTAGTGTCAAACTGTAGTAGTACTTATGTCTTCTCCCTCCATAATTGTAATGAACTTCTTGTTCTGTAAAGTTTTTTCTTTTTTTTTTTTCAGTGATCTTTTGGTCCACACATTTATCTTGGAATGCTTTGTTAGTTCTGCTCGCTTTTGGATTTCTCTTTGAGCCCCTCCTGTTCTCTGCATTCAGATTTAAAATACCACTTTCATTTGTTTTTTTTTTTTTTTTCTGTAAGATACTTACAGAATGAAATACTTTTTAAATTATTTATTTATTTATTTATTTTTGAGATGGCGTCTCACTTGTTGCCCAGGCTGTAGTGCAGTGGTGTGATCTTGGCTCACTGCAACCTGTGCCTCCTGGGTTCAAGCTGTTCTCCTGCCTCAGCCTCCTGAGTAGCTGTGATTACAGGTGCCCGCCACCATACCTGGCTAATTTTTGTACTTTTAGTAGAGATGGCGTTTTGCCATGTTGGCCAGGCTGGTCTTGAACTGCTGACCTCAGGTGATCTGCCCACCTTGGCCTCTCAAAGTACAGGGATTACAGGTGTGAGCCACTGCACCTGGCCAATTTATTTTTTATTGACAAATAATTATATATATTTATGTGTGTGATATTTTGGTGTTTACCTGTGGAGGGCTTAATCAAGATAATTAAGAAATCCATCACATCACATACATGCTATTTTGGTGGTGAAAACATTTTAAAAATAATTTTCTTTTTTAACACAGCTCCAAGCAGCCATTGAAGAAAACATTTTAAATCTACTCTCTGGTCAGGCACAGTGGCTCACGTCTGTAATCCCAGCACTTTAGAAGGCCAAAGTGGGTGGATTACTTGAGGTCGGGAGTTCAAGACCAGCCTGGCCAACATGGCAAAACCCCGTCTCTACTAAAAACACAAAACATAGCCAGGCACCGTGACGTGTGCCTGTAGACCCCAACTATTTGGGAGGCTGAGGCAGCAGAACAGCTTGACCCTGGGAGGCAGAGGTTGCAGCGAGCCAAGATCTTGCCATGACACTCCAGCCTGGGGACAAAGCAAGACTCCGTTTCAAAACAAACAAAAAAACTACTCTTTTGTCAATATCAGAATATGCAGTGCGTTATTGTAGTCACCATTCTGCGCAATAGATCACTAAAATTTATTCCTTCTGTCTATCTGAAACTTTGTGTCTTTTGATCAGCATCTCCCTTTCCCTATACATTCCTCTCCCCTAGACCCTGGTAACCACCATTCTACTCCCTGCTTCTATGAGTTTGAATTTTCTAGATTCCATATATAAGTGAGGTCATGCAGTATTTATCTTCCTGTCACAAATGACATAATTTACTTCTTTTTTAAAGCTGAGCCGAGTGCGGTGGCACACGCCTGTAATCCTAGTACTTTGGGAGCCCGAGGCAGGCAGATCACTTGAGCTTAGGAGTTTGAGACTGGTCTGGGCAACGTGGTGAAATCCCTTTTTTATAAATACAGAAAAATTAGCCCAGCATGGTGGCATGTACCTGTAGTCCCAGCTACTTGTGAGGCAGAACTGGGAGAATCGCATGAGCCCTGGAGGTAAAGCCTACAGTGAGCTGAGATTGAGCCGTACCACTGCACTCCAGCCTGGGCAACAGAGTGAGACCCTTTCTCAGAAACAAAACAAAACAACAAACCTGAACCACATTAAAAAAATTAATCCGTTCATCTAATGATGGACACCTAGGTTGCTTCCATATCTGAGCTATTGTGAATAATGTTGCAATGAACATGGGAGTGGAGACATCTCCTATGCATACTGATTGCAGTTCCTTTCGGTATATACCCAGAAGTGGGATCATGTGGTAATCCTGTTTTTACTTTTTTGAGGAACCTCCATACCATTATCCATGATGGCTGTAGTAATTTACATTCATACCAGCAGTGCACAAGGGTCCCCTTTTCTCTATACCCTTGCCAACACTTGTTATCTTTCATTTTTTTGATGCTAGCCATTCTAGCAGGTGGGAGGTGATATCTCATAGTGGTTTTAGTTTGCATTTGCTTGGTGATTATTGATGGTGAGCATTTTTTCATGTATCTGTTGACCATTTGTATGTCCTTTTTTTTTTTTTTTTTAAACACTGAGATGGAGTCTTGCTATGTTGCCCAGGCTGGTCTCAAACTCCTGTGCTCAAGGAGTCCTCCCACCTCACTCACTTCAGTCTCCCAAGTAGCTGGGATTCAAGCACTAATCACCAAACCCAACTGTATTCCCTCTTTTGAGGAATGTCTGTTTAGGTCCTTTGCCCATTTTTGAAATTGGGTTATTTATTTTCTTTCTGTTGATTTGAGTTCGTAAAATATTTTGAATGTTAATCCCTTATCAGATGTGTGGTTTGTAGGTATTTTCTCCTTATCCGCAGGTTGTCACTTTACTTCGTTAATTGTTTCCTTTGCTTTGCAGAAGCTTTTTAATTTGATCCATCCCTTTGTTTATTTTTGCTTTTGTTCCCTGTACTTTTGGGTTTATAACCATGAAACCTTTGCCCAAACTAATGTCATGGAGCTTTTCTTCTACTTTCTACTGTATAAGATGTGAGATGAGAGTCTATTTTCATTATTCTCCATGTGGATATTCAGTTTTACCACCCCTGTTTATTTTTATTTTTAAGACACAGAGTCTTGCTGTGTTGGCCAAGGCTGGTCTCAGAACTCCTAGGTTTAAGCAGTCCTCCCGCCTAGCCTCCCCAGAAGCTAGGACTACAGACATGCACCACTGTGCCTCACTCCTGTCACCATTTATTGAAGAGGCTGTCCTTTTCTTACTGTGTGTTCTTGGCTACTTTGTCAAAAATCAGTTGACTGTAAATGGGTTTATTTCTGCGTTCTCTATTCTGTTTCTTCAGTTAATGTCTCTGTTTTTATGCCAGTACCATACTCTTTTGATTAACATAGCTTTGTAATACACTTTGAAGTCAGATAGTGTGATACCTCCAGCCTTGTTCTTTTTGCTCGGGATTGCTTTGGCCATTTGGGATCTTTTGAGGGTTTGGGTATTCCACTGAATCAAATTCTTGAATGGGGCATTTAAGACCCCCAACACAGACTGAACCAAACTACTCTTACTTCTTACTGTATATCCTGATCACAATACAAACTGGTCTGTTTACTATTTTCTTGTATCTTAGTTTGTATCCTTCCTTCAGTTGGTCAATCTGCCTTGCTCGTTCTTTCAACCTTAGTTCAGGTGTTTTTTTGTTTGTTTGTTTGTATGTTTTGAGACGAAGCCTCGCTTTGTGGCTGGAGTGCAGTGGTGTGATCTCGGCTCACTGCAACCTCCACTTCCCAGGTTCAAGCAATTCTCCTGTCTCAGCCTCCCGAGTAGTTGGGATTACAGGCACACACCACCACGCCTGGCTAGTTGTTTTTGTATTTTTAGTAGAGATGGGATTTCACCACGTTGGCCACCTGGTCTCGAACTCCTGACCTCAGGTGATCCACCTGCCTTGGCCTCCCAAAGTGCTAGGATTACAGGTGTGAGCCACTGCTCCTAGTCTCAGGTGTTGTTTTTGTCTATGAAGCCTTCATTAATCTCGTTCAGAAGTGATTTTTTAAAAATAACCTTTAGAACTGAGATCACTTTGTGAGTACTTATTACATCCAGTTCACCCAGTTGATAGTCATTTGAGTTGTTTCCAGTTTTTGGCTGTTATGAGCAAAGCTACTGAACATTTGAGTACAGGTCTTTTGTTTTTGTTTCTCTTGAGTAAATTAGGAGAGGGTTTGCTGTGTTGTATGGGAAGCGAATGCTTGACCTCCTACAATCCCATGGTCTTTTTCAAAATGTCTTTGCCATTTGCATTCCAGTCAGTACAGTATGGGCATTCCAGATGCCTCACCTCCTCAATAAGACTTCATTTTTTTTGGTCAGTCTTTGATTTTAGCCATTCTAGTGGATGGGTATTGGTATCTCATTGTGGTTTTATTTGCAATTCCCTAATGATAAGTAATGTTGAGTGTACTTCCATATGTTTATTTGCTCTTCATATCTTTTGCTAAGTGTCTCAAAATGTTCATTCTTCATGAATTGGGTTGTCTTACTAAGTTGTAAGAATTCTGTATATATGCTAGATACAAATACATGTTTTGCAAACGTTTTTTCCTCAGTCTGTGACTCACTTTCCGTAACAGTAATTTCCAAGAGCAAAAGTTTTAAATTTTGATGAAAAACCAGTTTAGCATTTTACTGTTTTATGCTTTTTTTTTTTTTTGAGACAGTGTGTCTCGCTCTGTCACCCAGGCGTGTTCTCAGCTCACTGCAACCTCCGCCTCCTGGGTTCATGTCTCAGCCTCCTGAGTAGCTGGGATTATAGGCGTGTGCTATCACGCCCAGCTAAATTTTGTATTTTTAATAGAGACAGGGTTTCACCATATTGGCCAGGCTGGTCTCAAACTCCTGACCTCAGCCTGCTTCTGTCTCCCAAAGTGCTGGGATTACAGGCGTGAGCCACCCACCACGTTCAGCCAGATTTATGCTTTTTATGTCCAAAAAAATTTTTGCCTAACCCACAGTAACAGAGATTTTCTCCTTAGGCTTATAATGTGCATGTTTATCAGTCTACTTTTATGTATAATGTTAACTTTATGATAGCATACTTACATTTTCATCTTGTACTGTTGTCACCTCTTTTTTTTTTTTTGAAATGGAGTCTTCTTTGCCTAGGCTGGAGTGCAATGGCACGATCTTGGCTCACTACAACCTCCGCCTCCCAGGTTCAAGCAATTCTCCTGCCTCAGCTTCCCCAGTAGCTGGGATTACAGGCATGTACCACCACACCCAACGAATGTTTGTATTTTTAGTAGAGATGGAAATTCACCCTGTTGGCCAGGCTGGTCTCGAACTCCTGACCTCAAGTGATCCACCCACTTCAGCCTCCCAAAGTGCTGGGATTACAGGCCTGAGCCACCGCATCCAGCTGTTGTCATCTGTTTTATGTCTGTGTTTGCATGGTGTATGTGTGTTATACATAGACATAAAATTTAAAATGAGAAGAGTCACTTCTTGGGTAAATATTTACTCAAATATTTACCTTTTCAAGGGCTTTTCCTTTTTACAGATCCAACTTTCCATGTATCATTTTCCTCTGGCTGGAGGAATGACTTTGAACATTTTTTATAATGTAGGTCTGCTTTTTGTATGTCTGATAAACTCTCCATTTTGAGAGAGAGTTTTACTGGATATGGAATCCTAAACTGAAATTTTTTTCCTTAATATTTTACTTGTTACATTTCTGGCTGATAAATTTCTATGATATTTTGGTTTTGTTTCAGCCATTGGATTTCAAGTCCTGTGATTTTTTAAATATTTGTGGTTCTTAAGCACCTAGTACAGCATATGATAGTAGGTACTTAGCAAGTGAGATTAAATTGCCTGTCTTGTTTTAAAATTGTATTTTCTAGGGCTGTGTGTGGTGACTCATGCCTGTAATCCCAGCAGTTTGGGAGGCCAGGGCAGGCAGATCACCTGAGGCCAGGAGTTCGAGACTAGCCTGGCCAACATGGCAAAACCCCGTCTCTACTAAAGATACAAAAACTGGCTGGGTGTGGTGGTGTGCACCTGTAATCACAGCTACTTGGAAGGCTGAAGTAGGGGAACTGCTTGAACCCAGGAGGCGGAGGTTGCAGTGAGCCAAGATCTCGCTACTACACTCCAGCCTGGGCAACAGAGTAAGACTCTATCTCTAAAAAACAAAACAAAACAAAAACCTTGTATTTTCTAACAAACTATTTCTTCAGCTTAAATTGCTTTGGATTAAAAAAAGAGGTTCAGGCTGGGCACAGTGGCTCACACCTGTAATTCCAGCATGTTGGGAGACCGAGGCAGGTGAATCACGAGGTCAGGAGTTCGAGACCAGCCTGGCCAATATGGTGGAACTCTGTGTTTACTAAAAATACAAAAATTAGCCAGACATGGTGGCAGGTGCCTGTAGTCCCAGCTACTTGGGAGGCTGAGGCAGAAGAACCACTTGAACCTGGGAGGTGGAGCTTGCAGTGAGCCGAGATTGTACCACTGCATTCTAGCCTGGGCGACAGAGCAAGACTCCATCTCAAAACAACAACAACAACAACAACAACAACAACAAAAAACCATAAAGGTCCAGCCTCACAGGATCAAAAAAAATTCTGTTGATATTGACAAGGTCTAGTAATACACTATGAACAAATTCTTGATGGCTGGAGAGAGACTATCAAAGTATGTGCCTTTGTGCATATTAAGTACTGAGCTCCCTTCTACTCTTCTCACCTGCTTTTCTTTTTCCGTCTTCGAAAATACATCTCAAGGCATGGTTCAGGAAAACATGAAGACAAACACAGAATTTGTGCTCGGTGGACTAGAACATGTTTGCTTGAGCACATTTGCAAAAAGTCAGCCACGTGTCTTTTTGTTGTTGTTGTCGTTACTTTTAATATGGCATAAGGACCATAAAGGAAGTATACTTTTAGAATAAACACAAAACATTTCATTTTTATGTTATCTTTTCTGGTTTTAAAAATAACATGTTTATTGAAATATATTTCACATACCGTACAGTTACTGTTTTAAACTACAATTTTTTAGTCTCTTCATAGCATTGTGTAACCGTCACCACTAATTTGAGAATATTTCAGTCACTCCAGAGAGAAACTCCATGACTATTAGCAGTCACTCCCCATTCTCACATCCCACAGTCTTGACAACCAACGGTTGGTGATTTCTTTCTGTCTTTATAGATTTACCTATCCTGGACATTTCATTTCACTGGAATCATATAAAATATCGTGTTTTGCGGCTGGATTCTTTCACTAAAGCATGTTTTCTTTTTCTTTTTTTTTTTTTTTTTTTGAGACGGAGTCTTGCTCTGTCCCCCCAGGCTGGAGTGCAGTGGCCAGATCTCAGCTCACTGCAAGATCCGCCTCCCGGGTTTACGCCATTCTCCTGCCTCAGCCTCCCGAGTGGCTGGGACTACAGGCGCCCGCCACCTCGCCCGGCTAGTTTATTTTTGTATTTTTTTTTTTAGTAGAGACGGGGTTTCACCATGTTAGCCAGGATGGTCTCGATCTCCTGACCTCGTGATCCGCCCGTCTCGGCTTCCCAAAGTGCTGGGATTATAGGCTTGAGCCACCGTGCCCGGCCAAGCATAATGTTTTCAAGGTTTATCTATGTTGTAGTGTGGATCAGTATCCCTTTAAATGGTCAAATATCCCATTGTACAGTTATGCCACACTTCATCATTAGTCATGGACATTTGGGTTAACTTTTTGGCCATTTTTTTTAATGCTGCTATGAACATTTGTGTACACGTTTTTGCATGAGCATTTGTTTTTCTCTTGAACTTATACCTAGGAGTAGAATTGCTGGGTCATATGATAATTTTATGTTTAAGATTTTAAAGAGCTGTCAAACTTTTTAAAAATAGTTGCATCATTTTTATATTCATATCAGCAACATATGAGGGTTCCAGTTTCTTCACATCCTCAACAAAAGTTGTCTTTTTGATTGTAGCCATCTTGGTATTTGCAGTGGGATCACATTTTGGTTTGGATTTGCATTTCTCTAATGACAAATAAAGTTGAGCATCTTTTCATGTGTTTTTGACCATTTGAGAAATGGCCAGAATCTTTTTTTGAGAAATGTCTACATGAATCTCTTGCCCACCCCCACCCACCCACTCCTGTTTTTTGAGACAGGGTCTTACTCTGTTGCCCAGGCTGGAGTGCAATGGCACAAACTTGGCTCGCTGCAACCTCCATCTCTGGGGCTCAAATGATTTCCCTATCTTAGCCTCCTGAGCAGCTGGGACCACAGGTGCACACCACCACACCCGGCTAATTTTTTTGTATTTTTGTATCGATGAGGTTTTGCCATGCTGCCCAGTCTGGTCTCAAACTCAAGCTCAAGCAGTCGTCCCACCTTGGCCTCCCAAAGTGCTGGGATTACGGGCATGAGACACCATGCCCGGCCTTCTTTGCCCATTTTTAAATTGGGCTGTTGTCTTGTTATAGGGTCTTAAGAGTTTTGTATACTGTCTATTCTGGATGTAAGTCCTTTATCAGATACATTATTTACAAATAAGTTCTCTCTCTATCACTTTGTTGATGGTGTCTATTAAAGCACAGAAGTATTTCATTTTGATGAAGTCTAATTTATTATTTATTGCTTGTGTTTCTGGTATCAAATCTAAGAAGGCTTTGTCTAATCTGTGTTCACAAAGATTTTCTGCATTTTCCTCTAAAAATTTTATAGTTTTAGCTCCTACTTTGATCCATTTTCAGTTAGTTTCTTGCATGGTGAAAGGAAGAGTTCTAGCTTCATTCTTTTGTGTGTGGATATACAGTTGTCCCAGCACCATTTGTTGAAAAGAGTATTCTTTTTCCATTGAATTGTCTTAGCACCCTTGTTGAAAATCAGCTGATCACAAGTATTAGGATTTATTTATGTACTCTGAATTATATTCCATTGATTTATGTATCTGTCTGTATGCCAGTGCCACACAGTCTTGCTTACTCTAATTTTGCGGTAATTTCTGAAATCAGGAAGTGTGAATCTTCCAACTTAGGTCTTTTTAAAGATTGTTTTGACTGTTTGGCTTCGTGGCATTTTCAAATGAATTTTAGAATCAGCTTGCCAGTTAGTTCAAAAAAGAAGCTAGGATTTTGATGTGGAGTACATTGATTTAAACAATTTTTTGTTTCATCACTACAAAACTGCAACACATTGACTTTTTAGATTAATTTGGGGAGTATTGTTAATTTTTTTTTTTTTCTTTTTGAGACAGGGTTTCACTATGTTGCTCAGGGTGGTCTTGAACTCTTGGGCTTAAGCACTCCTCCTGCCTTGGCCTCCCTAGGTGTTGGGATTACAGGCATGAACCAGCGCGCCTGGCCACAGAGTATTACCTTTTAACAATTTAAGTCATCTAATATGTGAACATGGGATGACTTTCCTTTTATTTAGATTTTCCTTAATATTTTTTAGTGTGTTTTGTAGTTTTCAGGGTATAAGCCTTGCACTTTTTAAATTAAATTTTTAGGTATTTCAGCCTTTTAAAGGCTATTGCAATGGGATTGTTTTCTTTTTTCTTTCTTTTTTGAGATGAAGTCTTGCTCTGACGCCCAGGCTGGAGTACAGTGGCGCGGTCTTGGCTCTCTGCAACTCTGCCTCTCATGTAGCTAGGATTACAGGTGAGTGCCACCACGCCTGGCTAATTTTTGTATTTTTAGTAGAAACAGGGTTTTGCCATGTTGGCCAAGCTGGTCTCGAACTCCTGACCTCAGGTGATCCGCCCACCTTGGCCTCCCAAAGTACTGGGATTACAGGTGTGAGCCACAGTGTCCGGCCTGGATTCTTTTTATTTCTTATTCTTGACCAATTACAATGGCTGCAATCTCCTGACCTCAGGTGATCCGCCCACCTTGGCCTCCCAAAGTACTGGGATTACAGGTGTGAGCCACAGTGTCCGGCCTGGATTCTTTTTATTTCTTATTCTTGACCAATTACAATGGCTGCAATCTCAAATACAATGGTGAGCAGAAGGGACAAGAAGGGACTTTCTTGTCTTGTTCCTCATTTAGTCTTTCTTTGCAAAGTACTTAGTTGCAGATTTGTCATAAATGCCTAGCTTTATTTTTTAATAAAAAATAATGACTTTGATTCCAAGTTATTGCAGAAGTCAGAAAAAGAAAAAAGACTTTGTTTGCCTCAAAGTCTAAGTTTTGGTGTAAAAAATTTCTGGGTTGGGCATGGTGGCTCACACCTGCTATCCCAGCACTTTGGGAGGCCGAGGCAGGAGGGTCACTTGAACCCAGGAGTTTGAGACTAGCCCGGGCAACATGGCACAAACTTGTCTCTACAGAAAATACAAAAATTAGCCAGGCCTGGTGGTGTGCACCTGTAGTCCCATCTACTTGAGGGGCTGAGGCAGGAGAATCACTTGAGCCCGGGAGGTTGAGGCTGCAGTGAACCAACATCGCACCACTGCACTCCAGCTTAGGCCACAGAGTGAGACCCTGTCTCAAAGCAAAAAAAAAAAAAAAAAAAAAAAACCAAAACCCTCAAATACCTTGTTTGACCCCTATACGTGAGCATATATTAATATAAATATTCATTACTTTTCTAGGGTCCATGAAAAAAGGAAATCTCCTATTTTGTAGTATGTGTGTAAAGCCACATTGGTTTCCCACATACTGTGTGTACAGAAACATTTGAACAGTGTTTTATAATGAGTAATGTATGCATTAATGTTGAAATTATGAGAAAGAGCCAGCCATGTGATGATCTAAGCATCCCAGGAAAAGAAAATAATGTATGCTTAGGCATCAAGTCAGGAAGAAGCTTGACCTTCTGCAAAAGCAGAAAGGAGACCAGCGTGGCTGGAGTCTAGTAAATAAAGAAGGGTATAATAAAGATGGAAGGTGGTTTAGACCTTGTGAGTCACAACACAGAGTTTTATTTTTATTTTAAATGCAGTTGGAAGCCATTGCAGAGTTTTAAGCAAGGACATGGTATAATCCAATTTATGTTTTTAAAAGACAAAGACATAAAATACAAGCCAACCTGTAACAAGTACTGGGTGATTTCAGCAAATGGGGAAGTGATAGAGATGAGACTTCAGCTTGACCCATGAAAGATCGATAAGAGTTAAACAGGCTGGGCATCGTGGCTCACACCTGTAATCCCAGCACTTTGGGAGGCCAAGATGGGCAGATCACCTGAGGTCAGGAGTTTGAGACTAGCCTAACCTGGTGAAACCCTGTCTCTACTAAAAATACAGAAATTAGCTGGGTGTAGTGGCGGGTGCCTGTAATCCCAGCTACTTGGGAGGCTGAGGCAGAAGAATCGCTTGAACCTGGGAGGCGGAGGTTGCCATGAGCCAAGATCATGCCATTGCACTCCAGCATGGGCAACAGAGCGAGACTCCGTCACACACACACACACACACACACACACACACACACACACACGAATTAAACAAATAGAGGAGAAAGAGGTAGTGTGGTAGCAATAAATAGTGCCTGGCTTTGAAATGGAAGACTTGGGTTTGAGTATTGACTCTGCCTCTTCTTAGTTCCCCCATCTGCTTTCTCTATACCTTGGTTGCACATGAGGAGCAAAGCAAATGAAAAATGCTTATAAATGTGAACCTGTGAGGGTTAGTGTGGTATATAGTCATGTCCCCAGTTTTCCATGGGGCATATATTCCAGTATTTGCAGTGGTTGCCTGAAACCACCAAAATAGTACTCCACTCTAAACATACTATGTTTTTTTCTATACATACATACCTGTGATAAAGTTTAATTTATAAATTAGGCACAGTAAGAGATTAACAACAATAATAAAATAGAACAATTATAACAATACGCTGAAATAAAAGTTATGGGAATGTGGGGTCTCTCTCAGCATATCTTATTATACTGTACCTGGCATACAAGAAACCATGGAAAGTGAAATTGCAGATGAGGGGACTGTTGTATGGTATTTGTTTTATTCAGTGAAAGATTCTTATCTGTGTGGTATTATGCTAGGGGCTGTGGAGTGGTACAACAATGAATTAGACTTCTCAAGGAGGGTGCAGTTTAATAGACAATGTGAGGTTGATATCTAAAATATGAAGTTAAGAGTGAGAGATCATAAGAAGGGTGCAGATAAAATGCTACGGGTGTTCAAAGAATGGAGAGCCTGCTTATTGCTTGGATTTGGCTTCTTTCTTCATAAGGTTTTACGAGGAAGGAAGCACTTTTATGCTAGTGCTTGAGAGATGGATAAGCCTTGAATATAAGATGGAGGGCAAGATGATACTCTCCCTAGGCCGGTATGTGGGAGTGTAAAGGCATGGAAGTGCTGAGCAAATTTAGTACTTGATAAGCAAAGGTAGGTTAGGACCAGACAAATTATGCAGTACCTTGATTCTAGGCTGCTGTGCCTTCTTTTCAATAGGAATACTATCAGTAGTGTCTTTAATTGTGTAAATATTTATTGAGCATCTACCACTGCCAGGTTTATGATAGAAGTCAAGGCTTGAAGATAGAATATCTCAGCTTAGTTGGGGAAGATAGATTATCTGATTATTTTTATTACGAGATATAAACAAAGTTGTGATGGGATCATAGGACAAGTACCAGCTCTAACTGACTGGCATAATAAGAGAGGGCTTTATAAAGGTGGTAAACATTGTGCTGAGAATACGAAGTATCCTTTTGTTTCCTAGATAAAGGAGGCGAAGAGAGGAATATTAGAGAAATATTCTAGGCCTGACACTTCCTGTATTTTGTGATGGCTGGACAAGGACTTTATATGCAAGTCAAGCAAGGCTGAAGGTTTTGGGGTAACTGAAAGATTATTCAAGTGCAGAGTTAATTGGAAAGGGTGGAGACTGGAGGTGGGAACCTGGTAAGGAGACTTGCACTGGGCCAAGTGTGTGATTATGTAGTACCTAATGTGGAATAGTAGCTATGGGGATAATGAGCATGGAAAACTGGAGACATGCTTGAGATGTAGAATTGGTGGAGCTTGGAAACCAAATAGATCTGAGAAGAGATAAAAGGGATCATGTGGAATGTAGAATAATTTCCGGGTTTCTGCTGTTTTAGAGGGTGCCACTGCCTGAGAATAGGGTATATTTAAGGAGAAAGAGGGTAGATTTGAAGAGGAAGCTTAATGGTTTTAGCCATATTGTGTTGAAGATACGTGTCAGAGAGTTGGAAGAAGAGAGGATGATTTCCTGGGGTGAGGGGGGACGAATTGACAATGTTTAGGTAATCATTTAAGCCACACATAGCATAAATTAAACGTGGGAGAATGAGTATAGGAAGGAAGAAAAACCTCAAGGTGCAGAAACAGCCATAGAAGTAAGAAAATCATGAAAACGAAAGGTAGTAGAAATAGCTAGGAAGTGCTCCAAATAGGTTGTAGCCAACATTATCACAGTGATGTTTCTTTCTTTTTCTTTTTTTCTTTTTTCTGGTCGCCTCAGAGGTGACCGGTTGCAGAGAGGATGTGTGTATAAGCCAGATTGTGGTGGTTTGAGGATTGAAAGGACAAATGAGATTTTGGTCATAACTGGAAGGAGAGATAAAGATAATATCAATATGCCATCATTTTCTCTTTTTTTTTTGTTTTATTTTCTTGTCTGTTTTTTTTTTTTTTTTTTTTTTTTTTTTTTTTTTTTTGAGACGGAGTCTTGCTCTGTCCCCCGGGCTGGAGTGCAGTGGCCGGATCTCAGCTCACTGCAAGCTCCGCCTCCGGGTTTACGCCATTCTCCTGCCTCAGCCTCCCCAGTAGCTGGGACTACAGGCGCCCGCCACCTCGCCCGGCTATTTTTTTGTATTTTTTTTAGTAGAGACGGGGTTTCACCGTGTTAGCCAGGATGGTCTCGATCTCCTGACCTCGTGATCCGCCCGTCTCGGCCTCCCAAAGTGCTGGGATTACAGGCTTGAGCCACCGCGCCCGGCCCCTTCTTGTCTGTTTTTAAAGATCTTAGAGATTTGAGTAATTTATTCCTTCAGGGGAATTAACAAATGAACAGCAAAGGTTAACGTCATAATTAATAGAATAAGTCAACCATAGTCATAGAGTAGCCTAGTATAGTGCATCTCAAACTTTAATGGGTATCTTGTTAAAGATACCCATTAAATTGTGGGCTGGAGTCTGAGACACAGCATCTCTGACAAGCTTGCAATTGGTGCTGATGCTGCCTGTCTATGGACTACACTCTAAGAAGTAAGGCTCTAGAGAGTATGAGATTGATTCATTATAGGGGAGTTAGCCTTAGATAGAATGAGGAACACCTCCTCTCTTAATTGAGGTGGAATGTACGGTGGATGAAGGCACAAGAAATACAGATTAAATTTGCAGGCAAGAGACATGCCTGGTAGTCTTTGTGGTTTTTTTTGTGAAACAATAAGTAAAGCTATGTTATGAGAAGACTGGGATTGTGTGAGCTTGATGAAAGTTGTGAAGGTTTGGAATAGCTACTAAGAGGAGGAAAATGAGTGAATTTGGGACGTGTAATAATCACTGAGCAGTGAGGATTAGTTTGGTTATGGTGTCTGTAGAAATAATTGGAGCACAGAGAGACTAGTAATAAAGAGATTTTTCTTTCTTTCTTTTTCTTTTTTTCTTTTTTAAGATGGAGTTTTTGCTCTTGTTGCCCAGGCTGGAGTGCAATGGCATGATCTTGGTTCACCGCAACCTCTGCCTCCTGGGTTCAAGCGATTCTCCTGCCTCAGCCTCCCAAGTAGCTGGGATTACAGGCATGCGCCACCACACCCAGCTAATTTTGTGTTTTTAGTAGAAACCAGGTTTCTCCATGTTAGTCAGGTTGGTCTCGAACTTCTGACCTCAGGTAATCCGCCCATCTTGGCCTCCCAAAGTGCTGGGGTTACAGGTGTGAGCCACTGCACTTGGCCAAGAGAAATTGCTTATTTTTTTAAGATGATATGGTAGCCTAGGGAAGTGGTAATGAGGCCTAAAGTAGAACAGTGTCCTCTAGAATGGAAGAGGAGGATGTGGTAGGCCAAATAACACCCAATACCACACCCCCTCCAAGTGCCATGCCCTAATTTTTGCAATCTGTGACTGTTAAACCTTACATTTTAAGAGAAACTTTGTAGATATGATTAAATTAAGTATCTCGATATGGAGGGGTTATTCTGGGTTATCTGGATGGGTCCTGTGTAATCACAAGGATTCTTATAAAAGAGAGGCTGTAGGGTCTAGTCAGAGAACTCACGTGATGACAGGAATAGGAGAGAGGAAATGCCATGGTGAAAGTAGAGGGCCGAGGAATGTAGACAGCCTGTGGAAGCTGAAAAAGGCAAGGGAACATTTTCCCGAGAGACTCCAGAAGGAAGAAAGCTGTGGTGACATGTTGATTTTTAGTTCACTGAGACTGATTTTGGACTTCTGACTTGCAGAACTGCAAGATAATAAATTTGTGTTGTTCTAAACTGCTAACTTTATGGAGTTTTCTGTTACAGCAATGATCAGAAACATTCAGAGGGTATGGGTATAAGGGATAGTATAGAGTTAGAGTCAGTAAAATGAGACAATTAAGGGGTTGTGGTATGGGAACCAGGAAACTAGATTTCTAGCCTGGGTAAATGAGTGGAGAGTAGTGAAATTAAAAATAGAGAATGGTAAGGAATAGATGTTAGAGGAATGTGTATTTGCTTTGCATGTCATAATTTTAGGAACTGGTGAGAATAGTATTTTGAGTCTAGTAATATAGATTAGATAGAGTGGAAGAAAATTTGAAACGAGATGAATTTAAGAGGCTACCACAGTGCTGCTACATATAGTTAGTAGGGCTGTTATAATGATACTACATGACAAAATACATAGGAACATCACTTCAGGGCTTTTCAGTTTGGGAGTCATATTCATACCTTTTTTGGGGGGGTTAATAAGTATTTGAAATAGACACAGCTGCTATTAGCATGAGAAATAAGCAGAGTGGAAACATTAGCCTCAAAGATGTTGTGGATCGCAGCTACTGTATTGGACATCCTATGTATAGAACATTTCTGTCATCCAGAAAGTTCCATGAAGTGACGCTGCTCTGTGTTATTTTCAACAGTGGAGGACTGGATATTATCAGTATTTTAGTAAAATTTGTAGGACGTGGTATTTGCTAATAAGAAACAATTTTCAGAAGACCTAGACTCCTGGAGAGACTGTGAGGTAATAGTCAAGTGAACACTAAACAATCCTCTCTCTCCAAGGAACACTAAATAGTCTAACAACGAGCATTAGCCAGTTGGGTTTCAGGATACTGGGTTTTTATTCTGGTACTACTTTGTGTTGTGTGTATTTGGGAAAACCTGTTAGAAACATAGAAAGTTCTCTTCTTAAAGAAGTCCTGTAGCCTCTTAAAAACATCAAAAGCAAGAAACAGTTAATATGTATTCATTAATTTCTACAACAATATAGGAATATTAGGAAAACATTTTTAGGAAAATCTTGGCTGGGCGCAGTGGCTCATGCCTGTAACCCTAGGCCAAGGTGGACAGATTACTTGAGTCCGGGAGTTAGAGATCAACCCGGACAATATGGCGAAACCCCTATCCCTACAAAACATACAGAAATTAGTTGGGTGTGGTGGTGCGCGCCTATAGTCCCAGCTACTTGTGGGGCGGAGGTGGGAGGATAACTTGACCCTGAGAGGTCAAGGCTGCAGTGAGCCTTGTTTGCGCCACTACACTCCAGCCTGTGTGAAAAAGAGACCCTGTCTAAAAAAAAAAAAACAAAAAAAATTATCTATTAAACAAGGAGGTTGGACCTGCTACCTACCTTCATTTCAATTCTTTTAGTAAAACATTATCATGCCGTAATTCATTATATAGTTTTAATTAAAGATGCACTTCTCTCTTATTCTCATAACTTTTTATGGCTGAAATGTTAATCATTAGTAAAAATGACCTAAACTTAAATTTGTTTTAGTTTTAGTTTTAGGTTCCCAAACCATGTTTGTTATAAACAGTAAATATATTATTGGAATTTATTAGCAAATCACAATATCTGAGAAAATGGAAATTTACTAAGACATGAAATGAATAGTTTAAGGAAGGAACTTTTGTAGATAAGTAAGAGTTGGAGAGGAGCAGAAGTTGTATGTGAAAGAATTTAGTTGGTATAGTGATCAAATACTATAAAAAGTTGCCTCCAAAATATCTTTTTTTTTTTTTTTTTTTTTTTTTTGAGACGGAGTCTCGCTCTGTCGCTCAGGCTGGAGTGCAGTGGCCGGATCTCAGCTCACTGCAAGCTCCGCCTCCCGGGTTCACGCCATTCTCCTGCCTCAGCCTCCTGAGTAGCTGGGACCACAGACGCCTGCCACTACCACTATGCCCGGTTAATATATATATATTTTTCTTTTTTTTAGTAGAGACGGGGTTTCACTGCGTTAGCCAGGATGGTCTTGATCTCCTGACCTCGTGATCCACCCACCTCGGCCTCCCAAAGTGCTGATATTACAGGCGTGAGCCACCGTGCCCAGCCCCAGAATATCTTTTTATAGGACAAAAGTTTTCTGAGTCTTTATTGATACCTCTGTTATTCAGATTCTGTCTAAAAGAGATTAATAGTTCAGAAGAATGAATTGTGTTGGTATTTTACCTGTTATCTTTGTATCTCTTAGATAAGATTCACTGATTATAAATCTCAATTAAATATACTTTATGTGTCTGAATGAAACTGATGACCAGAATCTTGCCAGTGTAGGAAAAGTTTGACTTAAGAAAAGAAGGTTTGCTTTCCAAACCTTCTATGCTGTTACCTTTGATGAGATGACAGTCTCTTTGCTTTCTTCTGCTGTTTAGCTTTCTGCTACTCATCAGTATGTGATCAGGGAGTAGAAACATGATGTATATCAGACTTGTTTGGAACTCCAACAAAATCTGAAGGGAGAGGAAATTAAAAATGTGGCTGAGTATTTCATGTTATGACACTTGATTCCTATATTAAAGTTAACCACGTTATTTCACAACCAACTTACAATCACTTCATATTTAGCCAAACATTCCCTCTCATTTCTATATATAATTATAAGCTTATTGATACTAAAGTATGGTTTTTTTATGAAATGCTTTCTCAATATTGAACCCTAGTTGATCCTCAGCACATACTTGTTTTTGAAAGAAGGAGGTAGAAGTTGAATTTGTGTTTGAGTTTATCCTAAACCTAATTAATCATCATTTTGTTTTTATCCTAGAATTAGAATGTTTCTAAACACTTCCCTCCACACTGTATGAATGTCAACTAAGAACGGAAATTTTCAGTGGCTGGGCATGGTGGCTCACGCCTGTAATCCCAGCACTTTGGGATGCCAAGGCAGGAGGATCCCTTGAGCCCAGGAGTTCGAGACCAGCTTGGGCAGCAAAGTGAGACCCTATCTCTACAAAGTTAGCTGGGCATGGTGGTGCATACCTGTTGTTACTCAGGAAGCTGAGGTGGAGGATTGCTTGAGCCCAAGAAGTCGAGGCTGCAGTGAGCCATGGGTAGTGTGTGTGCACTCCAGCCTGGGTGACAGTGAGACCTTTTTCAAAAGCAAAAACAAAAAAATCTCTCCTTTTTTTTTTTGAATTACAAAATTTTGCAAAATAAAAATTAAAATGTTGTGGGTACATAGTAGATGTATATATTTATGGGTTACACGAGATGTTTTGATACAGGCATGCATGCATATTAGTCACAGGGTAAATGGGGCATCCTTTTATCCTTTGTGTTAGAAGCATTTATCCTTTGTGTTACAAACAACCCAACTATTCTCTTATAGTTTTTTTGTAAATGTGCAGTTAAATTATTTTTGACTATTGGCTGGGTGTAGTCGTTCAAGCCTGTAATTCCAGCACTTTGGGAGGCCGAGGCAGGCAGATCACCTGAGGTAAGGAGTTCAAGACCAGCCTGGCCAATATGGTGAAACCTTGTCTCTACTAAAAATACAAATACTAGCCAAGCGTGGTGGGGGCATGCGTGTAATATCAGCTATCAGAAGGCTGAGGCAGGGGAATCGCTTGAACGCGGGAGGCAAAGGCTGCAGTGAACCGAGATCAGCCTGGCAGTTGAATTGAACAAGAATAAAAAAGCACGAGCGGCAGAGGCAGCAAGAGCCGCAGAAGCACTGCACTCCAGCCAGGGCTGGAGTGAGACTCTGACTAAAAAAAAAAGAAAAAAAAAATTGAGTATAGTCAGCCTGTTGTGCTAACAAGTAGTAGGTCACCTTCATTCTTTGTATTTTTTGTGCCCATTAACCCTATCCTGACCCTCCACCATGTCACTCCCTTTCCAGCCTCTGGTAACCATCCTTCTACTCTCTGTCTCCATAAGTTGAATTGTTTTAATTTTTAGCTCCCACAAATAAGTGAGAACATGCAAAGTTTGCCTTTCTGTGCCTCACTTATTTCATGTAACATGAAGACCTCTAGTTCCATCCGTGCTGTTGCAAGTGATGGGATCTCATTTTCTTTTTATGGCTGAATAGTACTGCATTGTTTATATGTACCACATTTTATTTATCCATTCATCTGTTGATGGACGCTTAGGTTACTTCCAAATCTTGGCTATTATGAATAGTGCTGCAATAAACATGGGAGCGCAGGTATCTCTTTAGTATTATTGATTTCCTTTCTTTGGGGTATGTACCTAGGAGTGGGATTGCTGGATTGTAAGATAGCTAGTTCTATTTTTAGCTTTTTGAGGAACCTCCAAACTGTACTTCATAGTGTTTTTACTAATTTACATTCCCATCAGCAGTATACAAGGGTTCCCTTTTCTCCACATTCTTGCCAGCTAGCTCCTTGGCAGTGTGTTAATGTGTTAACCTGCCCACTTTAGAGTTAAAAAAAAATGCTGAGTTTAAGACCTGAGTTCTAGGCAAAAATAGAATCCAACTCAGATGTTATAAGAGACTTTAATGCAGGGACTGCAGAGGTGCCCTGGATTAAGGGAACCCATAAGGCATGTTTTTACTAGAAACAGGGAAGCCCAAAGGGGCAGGAAAAATATTGTGCTATTGGAGCCTCGTGAGAGCTGTGAAGAGGGTGCCTCACAGCAACCATGGTGGTGGAGGGATGCAGCTTCTGCCAGAAAATGTGGCCATGAGGAGGGAGGGAGGTAGGAAGAAATAATCCAGCCTTTCTCCACCTTCTTATCTTCTGTTAGTGGCAGGACAGCCCAGGAACCCAGAAGGCATATCTGTTGGGGTCCGCATCGTTGGTCACAGAGTAGAGCAGAAAGGTATTGGGAGATAGAGTAGTTGTAGTAAGATAATAAGCAACACAACTACGAATGAGTTCAGGTGTTGACTTCAGGTAACGTAATATTTTACCCAATTTCTTATATGTTATCTATGCATACTTTACTGGGTTGATGTGGGCATTAAATGAGATAATGTGAAAGTATTATCATAGTGTCTTTGTCTTGTGAGTATATTTTAAAAGTCTTGGTAATGCATGGATTTGAAAAGCTCGGCTTCCTTTCACTTGGTACTGTGTTAAATTTGTTTCGTGGAAACTTTGGTTGCCACTATATTTTTAAATATATGTGTTCCAATAATTTTTGAGAAGTTAATGGCCTCATTATCAAGTTGCTTCCAAGATTTAGTTTGTCATTGTTTTATAGAGCAAGGAGCCTGAAAACCTAAGTCCTAGTTCAGACTATACTACTATTTGTGGCATAGTTCTTTGTGGGAGTTATTTTTACTTTGCCTCTCTGTTCTTTTCCCTTCTGAGAAATTGGAGTAATAATACTTAACTAGTAAATGTTTAATCTTATGGTAAAATAATCGTTGTCAAGTACTTTGAAGACTTAAATGATATGTATATTAACTTTTACTCTCATTCATTTTGAAAGTATCAGAGCCTCAGATTAAGAGTGATTGGATGGTTTTTAGTTTGTAGCATTTTCTGTGTGAAATTATGTAGCTCATAAGATATTATCTTGTATATGTGTGTTTATGTGAGTAAAGTGATTATGCTTATGTCTATTTTAATGTGTGTGAATGTCATTTTTTTTTTTTTTTTGAGACAGAGTCTCGCTCTGTTGCCCTCCGCCTCCCAGGTTCAAGCAATTCTCCTGTCTTAGCCTCCTGAGTGGCTGGGACTACAGGCGCGTGCCACCATGCCCGGCTACTTTTTGCAGCTTTTTTTTTTTTTTTGAGACGGAGTCTTGCTCTGTCGCCCAGGCTGGAGTGCAGTGGTGCAGTGGCCAGATCTCAGCTTACTGCAAGCTCCACCTCCCGAGTTTACGCCATTCTCCTGCCTCAGCCTCCCGAGTAGCTGGGACTACAGGCGCCCGCCACCTCGCCCGGCTAGTTTTTTGTATTTTTTAGTAGAGACGGGGTTTCACCGTGTTAGCCAGGATGGTCTCGATTTCCTGACCTCGTGATCCGCCCGTCTCAGCCTCCCAAAGTGCTGGGATTACAGGCTTGAGCCACTGCGCCTGGCCTACTTTTTGCAGTATTAGTAGAGACGGGGTTTCATTCACTATGTTGGCCAGACTTGTCTCGACCTCCTGACCTCGTGATCCGCCCACCTTGGCCTCCCAAAGTGCTGGGATTACAGGCGTGAGCCATCATGCCTGGCTGTACATTTTCTTAAAACTATCTTTCTGAAACGAACTCTAAGAGACTCTATTTACTGCCCAGCAGTAAGTCTTGTCTTTTTCACTCTTGACATAGAGCACTGTTTGTTTCTGAACTTACGGTTGAGGAAGGTACTTTTGAGATGTGGCAACTGTCTCCTGGTAAAAGATTTGTCAGATTTTACCCTGCTACTGCTGCTACTACTACCATTGATATAGCCTTATTGCCTACTTCTTTTTTCCGAGACAGCAGTGATGCCTTGTCACATTTTTCCTCCTCATTTTTACATTTGTAGACCAGAGCAAGATCGGGGCAATCCATTTTGAAGAGAACTATGACCACCAAATAATATTTTACTTTAAAGAACTTTTTATTTTTCAGAACTCCTTCGAAAATGTAACTTTGAAATTAAGTAAATTTCTATTTTATTTCATAAACTCGAGTTAGCACTGTCTTTGTAAATTCCAAACTGAACCTTTCTGAATTACTGACTAAATCTTAATTATTTCTCACCAGACGGTCTGGCAAATCCCGAAGCAGAAGCCCATATTCATCTAGGCATTCAAGATCTCGTAGCAGGCACAGATTGTCTAGATCCAGAAGTCGTCATTCTAGTATTTCTCCTAGCACACTAACTCTGAAGAGTAGCCTGGCAGCTGAATTGAACAAGAATAAAAAAGCACGAGCGGCAGAGGCAGCAAGAGCCGCAGAAGCAGCGAAAGCTGCAGAAGCAACTAAGGCTGCTGAGGCTGCTGCCAAAGCTGCAAAAGCTTCAAACACTTCTACACCTACCAAGGGGAACACAGAAACTAGTGCCAGTGCATCACAAACCAACCATGTGAAGGATGTGAAGAAAATTAAAATTGAACATGCACCTTCTCCCTCAAGTGGTGGAACTTTAAAAAATGACAAAGCAAAAACAAAGCCACCTCTTCAGGTAACGAAGGTGGAAAATAATTTGATTGTAGATAAAGCCGCCAAGAAAGCAGTCATAGTTGGAAAGGAGAGTAAATCTGCTGCTACAAAGGAGGAACCAGTATCTCTTAAAGAGAAAACCAAACCACTTACACCGAGCATAGGAGCCAAGGAGAAGGAGCAACATGTAGCTTTAGTGACCTCTACATTACCACCGTTACCTTTGCCTCCCATGCTGCCTGAAGATAAAGAAGCTGATAGGTAAGTGAAAAAAGTATTTGTCAATAACTGCTCAAAGAAAAAATGTAAGTCTGAAGTGAGAAGTGATTTGACCTCCCCTAACCCCCTCAAAACAATTTTAGTGAAAAAGACTACAAGTAAGTGAATGAATTTTCTTTATTATATGCATCTTAAAATTAAGCACATTGCATACAAGATGGCAAAATTAAAGTTTATACTAAGACATTCTGGGAAAAATTGCCATTGCCTTGGGATACAATGAATATTTCAATATGATTTTGGGTATTAGCAATACCAGTATTCTCTTTGGTTTAGTGTTCCTTGATGATGGCAGTCAGAAACAGGACATTTTATGAATGAGTTGGCCCTGGTTAATATACATCTCATAAGCATTTGTCTCATTTATTTCTAAGTTTCTTCAGTGGCCTCGTAAATTTATCACTGTCAGTGATTTTATTATCACTTTTTAGTTTAGTCTTTTCTTAACTCTTTTAATTAAAAAAAAATTTTTTTTAGCCTGTCTTGCAGTTGGGATTAATCACATTATATTATAGGAAACTCATAATGTGGCCAGGCGTGGTGGCTCAAGCCTGTAATCCCAGCACTTTGGGAGGCTGAGGCGAGTGGATCACCTGAGGTCAGGAGTTCAAGACCAGCCTGGCCAACATGGTGAAACCCCGTGTCTACTAAAAATACAAAATACTTAGCCAGCCGCAGTGGCGGTTGCCTGTAATCCCAGCTACTAGGGAGGCTGAGGCAGGAGAGTCACTTGAAGCTGGGAGGTGGAGGTTGCAGTGAGCCGAAGTCGTACCACTGTACTCCAGCCAGCCTGGGTGACACAGTAAGACTGTGCCTCAAAAAAAAAAAAAAAAAAGAAAGAAAATTGATAATGTGATTATGCTTTCCTTTAACATGTTTAAAAAATTTCTATTATGAACATTGAGGGTATGACTTATTTTTTATTGAGAAACATATTCTGAAGAGGAAGTTAAAATACAACTAAGAATGTTTCTTTTTTGTGTCCTAGTGTAGAAGAATTAGACTTGTGTGGTTTATCTGCCTGTTATCTGCCTGTTATACCAGCTAGCTGTTCTTATTTTTATGAAGAAATTAGAGCTTCCACCCCCACCCACTCCCCATTAAAAAGCAACTAGATGAGTAGTTTTTCTAGCTGACTTTTTAAAATAGATTTTGTGGATAAAAATGCCATGTGGACAAGTGCTTACTTTGGCATTATGTAAATTTTGTAATTTAACACAAACAAAAGTGAAATAATAATTCTTGAGTTTCATGCCCTTTGAGGTGCCTTTTTAAAAATAATCAAAATGTTGTTGGGAGACCCCATCCAATTTAATTAGGTGTTATTTAATTATACTACTATAATTGTTGTATTTGCAGGTTTGACTGTTAATTCATTGAATTGAGTTACTTCATTAGAGAGTAAACCTGTTACTGAGAATCCATGTTTTATTGAGACTGGTGGCTCTCTACTTTATTCTTCATATATGCTTTAGGAGTAAATTTTTACTAGGATATTTTCAAGAACTCTGTATGTACACATATGAGTACTTAATGAGGATATTCTTTATACATCTGTCTTTAATTAGTTGATGGCACATTTAGTTCTTGTTCATTACTTTTTTTTTTTAAATCTACCTTTTCTGTCTCCTCTGCTTTTTCCCCTTTTTGTTGTCTCTTCTTTCTTTGAATGTGTTTGTATGTTTAATGGATACAGAAGTTTCTTAAGATTCATGAGCACTACCAGTACATGTCTGTGTGGCCAAAGATTAATTCATCACCAGTGGAACTTTCCTTATTTTGATGTCTGTAATTTAACTACCGAAATGTATGTACTAACTACATATGAGGAAGAGACTTGATATTGTTTTACTTTTTATAAAAGTTTTTAGGTGATTAAATAAAAATGTAAAAAGAAATGGTTAGAAGTGATTACTTTTGGAAATAAATGGACGCTGAAGGGAATGGATGGCACAGGAGACTTATTTTATATTTATTATTTATAATGCTGTTAGAAGTACAATAACATTAGTTAGTGGGCTGTAGTAGAAAGCTTAGTTTTTAGTGCCAGTTGTACTTCTTACTACTCTCATGACTTAATCTTTCTGTGCCTCAGTCCATTTAGTTCTGTTCATGGGTGAAAATATTTACAGTTTAACCTCACAGATTAGTTGCAAATATTAAACGAGTTGATGGACTGAATTTTGCAAGCTGTAAAGTGTTATGCATCTCAGTTATTATAATTAGTCCTAGTATAAATCAGCACTGCTGGAAATATTACAGATATTTAAAACTGCTTTAGATTATTGAAAAAAGGTAAAAATTACAAAGTATGATTTACATTGTATAATATATGAACCATTATATATGTAACATGTAGATCTGTTGTGTAACGAATAGACCTAGTGCTTCCTTTGAAAATAATTGGTTTTCGTAAAAGAGGAACTATTGGTTGGTTTTCCATCCCCTTTTATAATGAAGGAGGAGCACCCCCAGGACATATTTTTTATATGTCCGAAAGTAATGCTCATGGTAATTTTATGTTTACAAGTTTCTTTTTAGTAACCGTTGTATACTTTTTGGTTTTTGCTGAACAGCTATTAGTTGAAAGTGGTTTATAAACTATTTCTCTTGAGGTAAAGAAACAATCTTTTCTGTTACAGCATACTTTAGGAAACCCAAATATGGGAGGTATCTTTATTTACTTGTTACTCACTGTAAATTTAAAGATCATTTTAAAGAAGAGTGAGTAATGGTCTGCATGATCTCATTGCTGTATCTTAAGGAAAGCTTTCGATCTTTGCTTTCTTTGAGCATGCCTGTGTCTGTATTCCTGGTTGACTCTCACTGTTGTATCCACAAATACATTAGCAAAAGGGTGTGTGTGTGTTTTGAGTGGCCTCTTGATTTTGCAAACCTCTACTCCACTTGTTTTTGCTGTTTTATTATGTCCAAGTAAATTCTCCCCTTCCCTCATACTTCTTTTATTTTGAAAGTATTCAAGCACTTAGAAAAATTGAAAGAATAATACAGTTAGCATCTGTGTTTACTGGATGGAAGTTACATTTTGTTTTATGTGCTCCGTCTCAGCGGGTGTGGTGGCTCACAGTTGTAATCTCAAACTGTAATGAGCACTTTGGAAAGCCAAGGTGGGCAGATGGCAGAACCCAGGAGTTTGCGACAATCCTCCGCAACATGGCGAAACCCTGTCTCTACAGAAAATACAAAAATTAGCTGGCTGTGGTGGTGCATGCCTGTAGTCCTAGCTACTTGGGAGGCTGAGGTGGGAGGATCACCTGAGCCTGAGAGGTCGAGGATGCAGTGAGCTGTGATTACGCCACTGCACTCCTGCCTGGGTGACAAAGTGAGACCCTGTCTCAAAAAAAGGAAAAAATTACACACACACACACACACACACACACACACACACACACACACACACACACATATGCACACGCTCCATCTCTAGTTGTTTAAGAGAACTAATGAGGGTATGTGTGTGTGTGTATATACTTCTCCCCGAGATGAAGTCTTGCCCTGTTGCCCAGGCTGGAATGCAGTGGCGCCATTTAGGCTCACTGCAACCTCTGCCTCCTGGGTTCAAGCAATTCTCCTGCCTCAGCTTTCGGAGTAGCTGGGATTACAGGTGCACGCCACCATGCCTGGCTAAATTTTGTATTTTTAGTTGAGATGGGGTTTCACCATGTTGGCCAGGCTGGTCTCGAACCCTGACCTTGTGATCTGCCTGCCTTGGCCTCCCAAAGTGTTGGGATTACAGGCGTGAGCCACCGCTCCCGGCTGTGTATATGTTTCTTTTTACTATACCGTAAATATTTAAGTCATCTCCCAAGAATAAGGTCAGTCTCCTGCTTGATCACAGTATCATTATTGTGATAACAAGGAAATCAACAGTAGTTAATCTAATATAAACAAACAATAATATCATGCACTGTATATAATCAATAATCAGTACTCTCCCCCAGCTACCCCCTGTCTCCAGCCCCATGACTTTTTTAAGAATCTGGGCCAGTAATCTTACAGAATGTCTCACCATTGGATTTATCTGATTATTTCTTCTTGGTATCATTTAACTTGTTCTTCTCTAACCCCTTTATTTCCCATAATCTGGAAATTACTTGTGCTTTGTTTAGATAAAGAATACACAGTTTTTTAACCAGAATATTTAAGAGGTGATTTTATGTATTTTATGCTGTTGTTACAGGAGGACCAAAATATCAGATTGTCTTACTCTG
Source organism: Rhinopithecus roxellana (assembly GCF_007565055.1). Taxonomy (NCBI): domain Eukaryota; kingdom Metazoa; phylum Chordata; class Mammalia; order Primates; family Cercopithecidae; genus Rhinopithecus; species Rhinopithecus roxellana. Next base: position 93,183,218 of record NC_044554.1, read on the forward strand.
CTAGTAGTGATGTGATCACTTGGTTAAGTTGATGACCAACTTTAAGGTCTCTCCATGTATGAGGGTACATTTTCCTCTTTGCAATTAGAAGTGAGCTGTAGGGTAATACTTTTGGCAGTGATTGAATATCCTTTTTCCCAACAACCTGTCACCTAATGGTTTAGCAACCGTGAATGATATTTGTCTAATTCAGTTACTATAGTAGGGGCTGCAAATAGTGATTTTTTTTTTCCATTGCTGCTGCACAAATTGAAAATGGTTATTTTCTAATTCTGCCGTTCCTTTTAACATTAGCTGGCCTTGTTTTGTAAATACATGTTTCCCCATATCCCATTTAATCATTCTACTCTCATGGATTTTTGTTTATTTTCTGTGTTACTAATAGTAATAGCCACTATTCTTTTTGACCTTCACATTGTCTGAAATTTGGCCAGTGGAAGCTCCTATAAGCTGACTCCTTTATTCTTTTGACACGACCTCATTTGTTTTTTCATGTTTCCTTGCCAAAGGTATATGTTAGGCTCACTTTGAATTTTGCTTCATTTCCAAAATTGCAGTCTGTTTTCCCACAAAATCATGAGATAGATGGTAATCTGTGTGTTTTCAGAGAATGTGATTGTTTTATTATTATTTTTAAAATTAGGATCATATCATGGATAATGTTCCTTGACTTGCTTTTTCATTTAATGTGTTGGAGATCTTTCCATGTTGATATAGATGGGCCCAGTATTCTTATTACAGGAATGGATGTATCGTGTTCTTCTGTTGATTAATGGATACTTAGGTTTATAATTATTTGCTATTAAACTCTCCTTATATATTAATATTTTATGTATATTTAGGTAATTTTTATAGGATAGTTAACATGTCAAAGTACACACATTAAAAATTTGATAGAAACTGCCAAATTATGTCTTAATAAGGCTGTATACCAATTTATGCACCCAGATGTATGAAATTGCCTTAACAGTTTTGGATAGTGTCAATTTTGACACTCTTTAAAATATGTAATTATTTAATTTTGCATTTTTCTGATCATGAGGTATGGTATTTTCTAGAACATTTATTGGTTATTTATTATTTTTGTGGTGAATTGCTTGCTTGTATTCTGTGCTGGCTTTTCCTTAAAGTTGTTTCCCTTTTTCAAATTGGTTTTTAGTTGTTATATTAGAGATGTTGACCTTTGCCTCTCAGAATCTATTGCCTATCTTTGACATTTGTTTTGCTTTTGGTTATATGATGTTTTCCATTTTTGTCTAGTCAAATCTATTCTCTTTTCTTTAAGACTTCTAGGTTTATAAAATTTAAAAAGGTTAAGTCAGATCTCATAGAAGTTTGCTTTTGGTTATAGTGTAAAGAAGTGTTCTGATTCTTTACTCCCCCAACCCAGTGTTGTTACCAGTACCGTTTATTGTGTAATTCATCTCACTAATTTCTATATATAAAAATTCTTACCTATATCTGTTTCTCTACTTTCTTTTCTTTAGCATATTTTATTTGTCAGTATCTTACCATTGTAATGTCTTTAGATACATGGTATATTGGCTCCCAAACTCAAATTTCTATTTTAGGGGCAAACAGTAATATAAAAATGAAGGGGATGAAGTAAATTTGTGATGAGTAAATAGCTCTGCTGTTGAGCTGCAACATCAATGTTGCTCTACAAGAATTTAAGCTTGTCTTAGAACTTTTGCTTTTTTAAAAGAGGAAGCCTAGAACCTGAATATTATGTAAATCTTTGGATTTAAAATTACTCACAATTCATAGTTCTTTATAAAACATTAGATAGACTGAATAATATATATCCTTTGACTTCAACCAGCCTTTGGCTTCTAGTTCTAGATCTTTGAATAGCTTGACAGGGCAAATCCTACTTAATTTCTCTTTTTCAGAAATTTCTTGGCAGTTCTTTTGCCTTTATTCTTAGACAAATTTTGTAATCAGTCAGGTTGTCAAGTTGTATTTAAAAAAAAAACTTTCTTGGATTTTTTTGGGAACTCTATCAAATGTAATAGAGTCATAATTTGGAGACAGCTTTATAATATTAGTTTCCCATATTAAAACATGGTTTCTTTTCATTCGTTCAGATCTAATTTTATGTTCTTCAGTCAGATTTTTTTTTTTTCGGTTGCATGTGTGTATTTCTTTTTAAGGCATTTTATTTTTGTTGCTGTGGTGTATGGAAGTGTTTTTAAAAAACACATTTTCTATTTGATTATTGCAAATATTCAATAAAAATGTTTTAAATTATGTAATATTCTTGGAAAGTAATATTTGATAGTTAATTTACTGACATTTAATATAGATAGTTTTTTAAGTTTTAAATTATAACTGAAATTAAAACTTTAGTTTTTTGCTCTCAGAAATGTTGATTTGAATCTTCAAATAACAACTCTTGACTAAAGCCTCATTACAAGTTAGAGACTATAGTTTTCAAATAAGTTATTCTAAATAGGTCTATTTTCAGTTGGTGTTCAGGTGATACCTTTTCTAGAAAGAAGCCTTTACTGTATTTCAGACCTGATTTAGCTACCCTTAGCTACTACATTACTCTAGGAATCTGTTTGTATAACACTTTATCCTACTTCCTACCTGTCTTCCAGACTGGAAGCTCTTTTTTGAAAGAATCTATAGCTTAAAGTGTGTGTTGTTAAATTTCCAATGCCTTACAAAATACCTAGCACATGGAAGCTCATAATCAATATTTGCTGAATGGAGGGAGAGGAAAATTGAGAAGTGGGCTGTGTGATACATTATTTTAAAATTAAAACTACAGGCCTGGCATGATGGCTCACGCCTATAATCCCAGCTCTCTGGGAGGCCGAGGCAGTTCTTTTGGATCATCTGAGGTCGGGAGTACAAGACCAGCCTGGCCAACATGGTGAAACCCTATCTCTACTAGAAATACAAAAAAATTAGCCGGGCATGGTGATGCGTGCCTGTAGTCCCAGCTATTCGGGAGGCTGAGGCAGGAGAATTGCTTGAACTCGGAAGATGGAGGTTGCAGTGAGCTGAGATTGTGCCACTGCACTCCAGCCTGGGCAACAGAGCAAGACTCCGTCTTAAAGAAACAAAACAAAACTACAAACCAGTTTCTTTTGAAGCATGTTTTTTCTCTGTTAAAGAACCTTTCAGTGAGTAACACAGGACATACATTTACTATGATTATTAAGTCGTTTTTATCAGATGGTATTATTAAGTTGTTTTTATCAAGTGGTATTAAAAGATTCATTTGTTTTACAGTATTATTGTTCAACATGAATAGGAGGATAATTACAATTAAATTATTTACGTTGATAATAATATCTTCAGTAATTTCTGATCACAGCAGTGTAGTTGCAATAAATTTTTTCACTATGGGACTCAACTGCTATGAAAGTATGTGAAGTCCTAATTTTATTATCATTATGAGATTCTCTTTCAACATGTCACATTATATTAGATGACATACTTTGTCATATCAGGGAAATTTAAAATAAATTGCCAAGTTAAGATATACTTTAGAACTCAGAGCTCTTTATGCATTCATAAAAAGTACAAAGCTAACTAACGGAGTTTAAATTTCAGCTGTAATTCTAGTAGGCTGGAATCTTAAAAAAATTAGAAGAATCCTTGTCCAATTTAGAAAAATTAACCCTGAAAAGGGTCAAAGCTGAATTAGCTGTTGTTTGTGGACATTTAAATGGGCAAGATAAATATTATTGTGTGCTTTCATTTGTTTATTACAGTAAAATATCTTTTGTGTCTCTACCAGAATCAAAGTAAGTGCTTTGCAGCTGGGTGTTGTGAGGCCAAGGCGGGCAGATCACCTGAGCTCGGGAGTTCAAGACTAGCCTGGCCAACATGGTGAAACCCCGTCTCTACTAAAAATAGAAAAATTAGCTGGGTGTGGTGGCAGGCACCTGTAGTCCCAGCTATTTGGGAGGCTGAGACAAGAGAATCGCTTGAACCCAGGAGGTGGAGGTTGCAGTGAGCCAAGATCCCGCCACTGCACTCCAGCCTGGGCGACAATGAGACTCCATCTCAAAAAAAAAAAAAAAGAAATGCTTTGCAAAACTGAGTTTTTATGCAAAGCATGTTTAGTGGATTTTCAATTTTAATGTACAGTTTTATAGTTAATTCTGTATCGTTTTAAAAAATAAACTTTATTTTTATAACAGTCTTATATTTATAGAAAAATTATGAAGATACTACAGGGACCCTGAATACCCTGTACCCAGTTTCCTTACTGTTAATATCTTACATCAGTGTGGTACATTAGTTAACAATGAATCAATATTGATACAAAGTTATCATGAAAGTTCCTACTTTATGCAGATATCCTTAGTTTTTACCTAATTCTGTATCATTTTTACGCCAAATTTTGCATTTTATAGTTGAGTATAGTGTATTATTTTAGCTGGAAAGAAACTCAGACAATAGTCTTATAATGTGAAATATTGTTGAATATTCATGAGTATTGCTACTTAAATGTAAGACATAAGCACATTTTTATTACTTAACAAAATTTTTGTTTTATTTGTCTGACTTCTTTCACTTTTAGCTTACGAGGAAATATTTCAGTAAAAGCAGTTAAGAAAGAAGTAGAAAAGAAACTCCGATGTCTTCTTGCTGATTTACCGCTGCCCCCTGAGCTACCAGGAGGAGATGATCTCTCAAAGAGTCCAGAGGAAAAGAAAACAGCAACACAATTACATAGTAAAAGGAGGCCTAAGTATGTGCTTGCTTTCTACCTGCTCTTAAATTGACCAGCATTGATTCTGGGTCATCAGAAGTTCATAAAACACTAAATTAAGGTTTAAAATAAAAAATGTACTTATTTTTTCAATTTAAATATATGAATTCTATTACAGTTTTGAAAAAATTCATAATTGCTTGCATTCCTATTCACAATGACTAATAAAACCAAATTTAATTTTCCTTCGTAATTTGTAATGTATTAATTTCCTGGGGTATTGTATTTGTTTAAGATACTTTCTGTTATTCAGAGATTGAAATAACACAGAAATACTGAAATTGGGCAGAGTAGAAGTCAGCATTTAGTGAGCCCAAATAAAATTAGTAATGGGCAAGCTGCTACCTTTGCTTTTAGCTCCATTTTCTCCCATAAACAGATATATTCTTTGTTTTGCAAGAGATGGAGTAGAAGGTGGTTTGAAATTTGTATCCTAAATTAGCTTCAAGTAAGTGCCTAGAGAGACCTCTTTCTCTTAAAACCTGTTAATCAGTTAAAGGCGGGCAACACTGGTGCCTTTTTTTTTTTTTTTTTTTAACTTCCTAACCAAGGGACAGTGAAGACTTTAAGTTAGATCTGATTTTAGAATTGCAGTTGAGGTAGTGCGTAGTGCGTGTGTTTGAGGTCATTTTCTAAACTGGCCGGGCACAGTGGCTCATGCCTGTAATCCCAGCACTTTGGGAGGCCGAGATGGGAGAATCACTTGAGTCCAGGAGTTTGATACCAGCCTGAGCAACATAGGGAAACCCCATCTCTACAAAAAAAAAAAAAAAAAAAAAAAAAAAAAAAAAAAAAAAAAGAAAGAAAAAAGCCTGGTGTAGTGGTGCATGCCTGTGGTCCCAGCTACTCAGGAGGCTAAGGCAGGAGTATCACCAGAGCCAAAGAGGTCAGGGCTGTAATGAGCTATGATCGTGTGCTACTGTACTCCAGCCTGGGCGACAAAGCAAGACCCTGTTTCAAAAAAAAAAAAAAGCGAAAAAATACTCTCTTCTTGAGCACTGTAATTTTATTCTTTTACGTGAATTTCTGTGATTTACTATAATATTAAAATACTACAAAATTATGTATCTTTTTGAAGAATGTTAAGATTTTTGTCCTATCCGTCTGTATCTGCTTAAATGTGGATTCATGAGAGTTGGTTATATTAATACCTTATGTACTCTCTTAGACTGAAAAATCTTTTTTTTTTTGATGTTTTTCATATGATTTCATCCAGCCATAAGTCTAAATTTGTCAATAAGTTTTATAGTTAGATTTTTGTTAACATTCTTTATCAAACTCTTGTTTTTTAAAAGTAGATTATGTATATTGTTAATGGATGAAAAATAAAACTCCCTGGAGATTGGTTAGAGAATTTTAACTCTTACTAGTGTTGGTTTAATCTACTCATTGAAAAATTACATTTTATTTTTGAAAACCCTTCATACAAGCTCTACTACTTTTTTTCTCTGTTTAAATACTTGTCTACAGAAGAAGAGTCAGTATATAGAAATGATACCTCAATTTTTATGATAACTCACAGTACCAAATCAGTGTTACTTGTTTTGGATACATGATGAAAACTACTGCAAGAGTAGGGAAGAATAAAGAATATACAATTGGGTGGCGAGTACATATTAAGTTATTAGACAGTTTATTCAATTTGCTTGATTGTATATAAAAACTTTAGAACTATATTTGATAGAATATGTGGGCCTCGCTATGGTGAAATCAAAGAAAAAGATATTGACTGGGGAAAACGCTGCGTGGATAAATTTGATATCATCGGAATTATTGGAGAAGGTACTTACGGACAAGTTTACAAAGCCAGGGATAAAGACACTGGTAAGAATGCCAAGTTCTGGGGATCTTTTGGGCCTACGGAATGTACTTAGTTTGTGTTTCTCTTCTAATGTTTAGCTTTGGAAATTTTCCAAAAAAATTCAAATTTATTGTGCTTTTGTTTCATCTTGTTTTTAATTTTATTCTATATATGCATTTTGTAAGATATGAGTACATGTAAGTGAGTCTGTATATGTGTATATTTTAAAAAGTGTTCCTTTAGTATTTGTGATATACTATATGGTAGGATTTAGTTTTTCTTTCCTCTTTTATGGTGAATAATTCTTACACTGTTATTAATCAGAGGGAAAGGTATCTTAACCTGAATTAATCTTACTAGTAAATTTTTTTTTGTCATAAGCCTTACACAACACTTTCATTTAGCCTTCAATTTTTTTCCTGCAGTAACTATCCTTGGAGGTCAATTTTAGCAGCTTAATCTTTCATAACATAATCAGGAACTCAGAGAAAGTTTTAAAAGGCTTCACAGGAGAAGCAAAAAGTAGCTGTGTCAGAAGCTATGTATTTTACTTAATAATGCATAGAGCTAGTATTTTATCTTTCTTTATTCATAACTGCTTATTGAAATAAACCAATAGACTGGGCATGGTTGCTCATGCCTATAATCCCAGCACTTTGGGAGGCTGAGGCAGGGAGATCACCTAAGGCCAGGAGTTCAAGACCAGCCTGGCCAACATGAAGAAACCCTGTCTCTACCAAAGACACAAAAGTTACCTGGGCATAGTGTCACATGCCTGTAAACCCAGCTACTTGGGAGGCTGAGGCTGGAACCCAGGGAGTGGAGATTGTAGTGAACTGAGATCGTGCCACTGCACTCCAGCCTGAACGACAGAGCGAGACTCCACCTCAGAAAACAATAAAATAAAATAAAAACACACAAATTAGCCGGGTGTGGTGGTGGGCACCTATAATCCCAGCTACTTGGGAGGCTTGGGCAGGAGAATTGCTTGAACCCTGGAGGTGGAGGTTGCAGCGAGCCGAGATTGCGCCACTGCACTCCAGTCTGGGCAACAGAACGAGACTCTGTCTCATAGAAAGAAACCAATAGATTAAAACAGCACAGCTATTTGAGGCCATATAGTATATGGGAGATGACTTTATGGTTAGAAACTACTGAGGGCAATTACTTCATAGAGTAATAATTGGTATTTATAATGATGTGTTATCAAAAACATTGAATTACAACTTTTAAAACTGTTAAGTAAAACCAGGACTCATACACAATATAGAAGGCATTCCATTAAAATTAATTGAATAAGTTGTAATGATTAAAAGAATACACCTCCTTCTTTTAGAAAATTTGTAAGAACATTTTTTTCTCCAAAGAAGTGGAATGAATAAACCTTTATTATAGTGAATTTTTTCTTATAATAGACTTTGTGTATGTGCGTATATTTCATTTTCTATTTGGATCATTTCTGATACAAAGCTGACTCATACCTAAATTATGTGACAATTTAGTGTAGTGGGGAAGAACGTATATTTTTGAGGCAAGTAACTGGATTTTGAATTCCAGTTTTACTACTAGGTAACTGGCCAGGTTTGGGCAAGTAATATGTCTGAGCATATTTTTTTCACTGATAGAGTTTTTCTCTATTCAGAGAAATTTTATGCATACATAAGCATATGGGCTATATTTGTCTTTCGCTTGTTCACTTTAAAAAAAAAAATGACAGTGTGATACACCCAGTCTTCAGCATCATCTTTTTTGAGGCAGAGTCTTGCACCATCGCCCAGGCTGAAGTGCAGTGGTGTGATCTCGGCTCACTGCAGCCTCCACCTCCCAGGTTCAAGTGATTCTCCTGCCTCAGCCACCCAAGTTGGTGAGGTTACAGGCGCCCAGCTAATTTTTTGTGTTTTTAGTAGAGTTGGGGTTTCACTATGTTGGCCAGGTTGGTCTTGAACTCCTGACCTCGTGATCTGTCGTCCTTGGCCTCCCAAAGTGCTGGGATTACAGAAGTGAGCTACCGCGTCCGGCCTAGCATCTTTCTGTTTTCTTTTTATTTTTTCCCAAGTGAATGTAAAAGCATCTTTCTTTTTTCACTGAATATATGAATGGGGAGCATAATATATTTGGACTTAGCTCATTTTTAACAGTTGTGTAGTATTCCCTGGTTTATATAAATATTGCATAATTTGTTTAATGACAGACTTAATTTTTTGAACTATAAATATTATTTGGTATATTGGAAACAAACATATTTTGTGGGTTGTATTTTTGAGAAGTAAGAACAGAATTAAGGCCGGGCGCGGTGGCTCAAGCCTGTAATCCCAGCACTTTGGGAGGCCGAGACGGTTGGATCACGAGGTCAGGAGATCGAGACCATCCTGGCTAACACCGTGAAACCCCGTCTCTACTAAAAAAAATACAAAAAACTAGCCGGACGAGGTGGTGGGCGCCTGTAGTCCCAGCTACTCGGGAGGCTGAGGCAGGAGAATGGCGTAAACCTGGGAAGCAGAGCTTGCAGTGAGCTGAGATCCGGCCACTGCACTCCAGCCTGGGCGAAAGAGCGAGACTCCGTCTCAAAAAAAAAAATAAGTAAATAAAAAAGAACAGAATTAAATTAAAATACATTTAAAGTTAAGAAAAATGTAATCTGCTTTTGTCAGCTGGTAACCTGGTTTTATTAAATTCCTTAATAGGAGAAATGGTAGCCTTAAAAAAAGTACGTCTGGATAACGAAAAGGAAGGCTTTCCAATTACAGCAATTCGAGAAATTAAAATTCTCCGGCAGCTTACCCATCAGAGTATTATCAATATGAAGGAAATAGTGACTGATAAAGAAGATGCTTTGGATTTCAAGAAGGACAAAGGTATGTGCGCATATTTAAATAACTAATTCTTTGTATTCATGATTAATATTGCTAACTTGCAAATTTTATTTATAGATTTGACTATTTGAGTAATTAGATACTATTGCTCGAATGTGAAACTATATTTTTAAGTTTGGTAGAGTTGAAGAATTGATTGATTTACTTTAGTGGTTTTTGAGTAAACTTTGTAAAGGGTATTTGCCAATATTACACGTAAAGTATTCACTAGTAATATGTGTTTTTTTTGACATCAGTGTATAGTTTTTAGAGTTCATTTTTTAGTAGTTGAAAAACCAGTTCGTAGTAGTAGTATTTTTACTCTACATTTTTATGTTACAAATGCCTTAACATACAAAGAAATTTTATGGTAGGCATATGTATTATTTCTGAAAGTGTGGAGGCAAAAATCATACTTGAAATTGCCTTTAATAATCTGTAGTGGGGTATGTATATATGTATAGTTATTATTTAGCAGAGAAGCTGACAAAAAATTAGCCTGCTTATTAAAGTAGTTATTATAGGGCATATGATGGGTGAAAGCAGTGCTCTACTGCTGGTATGTTTTACATCTTAGATTTTAGATTTAAATCTTTATAAAATCTTATATTAAATCTTATATTTAAGATGTAAATATAGGATCTTTATATAAATCTTATATTTAAATCTTCATGAGATTGCAGAACCAAAGTTTACTGACTATATTCTGAGGTTTGCAAACAGCAAAACTTTTTTTCAAACTAAATCTAACATAAAACAGACACATTGTTGCACATCTATAAGCCAAACACTTTGTGAGTCCAGGGTGTGAGGCGCACTTGAGCCCAGGAGTTCAAGACCAGCCTGGGCAACATAACGAGAGCCCATCTCTACAAAAAAGAAATCAGAAAATTAGCACTGCATGGTGGTGCATGCCTGTGGTTCCATTTACTCAGGAGGCTGAGGCAGGAGGATCTCGAGTGCAGGAGATGGAGGCTTCAGTGAACTGTGATTGCACCCTGCACTCCAATCTGGGTGACAGAGCAAGACCTTGTCTCTAAAAACGAAAAGAAAAAGATTAAAGTAGGAATATTCTGATTGAACATGGTACTTAGCCTTCTGTCTTCCCCAGCTACACACACAGTCTCTTTCTCTCTCTCTCTCTCTCTCTCTCTCTCTCTCTCTCTCTCTCTCTCTCTCTCTCTCTCTCTCTCTCTCTCTCTCTCTCTCTCTCTTACTCTTCTGGGGGACACAATTCAAAATGATTGATAAACTACATGGTAGTTATTTTGCATAAAGGAACTGTTTGAAAATATAATATGGAGTTCAGAATCATCTTTTTAATTGATGTCACTTCTGTTACTTTTTGTCCCTAGTAAAGCTTGCATTTCTCAGCCTGACTTTTACCCTGGTTTGTCTTTTTAACTTTATTTTTCATTACTACTTATTGTGTGGTAGAAGGGGTACTGGTGTGACTTGAATTAGAATATCTGGGTCTTGAGACTGAGTGCATTAGTGGTGTGGGCTTATTAGTAAGGCTTTTAGCTCTTTTGAGTCTGTTATCCCTTCATCCATAAAAGGGAAACATCTATCATGGTAAGAATTAAGACTTTTAAACGTGGAAGTATCGTGCAAGTGCTGTTTGTTTTGCATTAACCTCATGCTCTAGCTAAATTAGTATATTTGCTTTTCCTCCAGCATACTTGGGCCGTCCTGCTTTTTTGATCTGTGCGATCACCTCCCTGCCTGCTTCTCCAATCCCATCTATGCCATTTTGATTGCCCACCAGGCTTCACAGACACACACATACTCACACACTCATTCACACATGCACGCATGCACAATTTGAAAGGCTAATTTTTCACGCCTGAGGTCTCAGCCTGAATGTTGCTTTATTCATTAGTGAGGCCTTACCTTATCAGTCTTCCCACTTTCCACTACATATAGACACAGGCAATTTAAGATTTCATAGTAAGTGGGAATAATTATAATGGTTTGTTACTTGTTTCTGTACAGATAGATGGGAACCATACCTGTTTTCTTCACTGTTGTGCCTCCTACCTAGGTCAGTGGCTGGACTATAGAATGTGCTGAATGACTAATTGCTGAATGAATATATGAGCTCTATTTTTAAAAATAATCCTATTTATACTTTAATACTTAAACAGTACTATCTGTGAATATAGTAATAGTCTTCCTGATATTACAATTATGGTCATAATTTATTTTCTTTATCAGGTTATAAATTCCCTGAGCCTTTTTTGCTTTGTTTTTAGTTTTATTTCTCCTCAGTGCCTAGCACTGCACTTCAGAAATCATAGATTTTCATGTTATTTGCACCCTTCATCTTTCTTCCTACCATAATCCTGTTTGTAATTCTCTGAGTCATGATAAACAAGAATGTGTTTTCCTGTGTGAGAAGTTACATGTAGGTACCTGGAATTAGTTAAATGCATTAGTGTATGTGAGAAGTTACAAAATTTAAAACATAATTCTTTCTTAAATTAATCTAACAATTTTGATGGGAACTATGATGAAGCAACATATTTTCTGAAAAGAGAACTAGATTTGCAGTCTAATCCTGACCACGCTAGCTGTATGACATTACACTAATTGTGATTGCCATGCTGTGTGGTATTAAACTAATTTTAATTGTCTAGTTAGAGCATAAAGACAGTTCAATAACACTGGTTAAATGTTACGGGCTAGTCTAAAATGAGTGTATTGGAATGTATACACATTAAAAAGTAAAAGTTTAGACTTAACAATGTAAATATGAAAATTAGGAACAATACAAAAATCAAGTAAAAATATTACCTTTTAAAAATATAAACATTTGCATTGTTAAAACTAACTAAGCTATTAGTTGTAAGAGAAACATCATAAATGCCCCGTGCAGTGAGTGGCTCATGCCTGTAATCCCAGCACTTGGGGAAAGCCGAGGTAGGGGGATCACTTGACTGAGGTCAGGAGTAGTTCAAGACCAGCCTGGCCAACATGGTGAAACCCATCTCAACTAAAAATACAAAAATTAGCCAGGCATGGTGGTGCATGCCTATAGTCCCAGCTTCTCAGGAGGTTGAAGCAGGAGAATTGTTTGAACCCGGGAGGTGGAGGTTGCAGTGAGCCGAGATTGTACCATTGCACTCCAGCCTAAGCAACAGAGCGAGACTCTGTGTCTTAAAAAAAAAAAAAAAAGGAAAACATCATAAATATATTTTCTTAAAACTTGGCTTTACTTAAAAATGAGAAAAAGTTAATCATGAAGGTTATTAATTTCAATTAATTATTGAAAGTCAAAAAATTTTTTTTTTGTTTTTTTTGTGACCCAAGTCTTGCTCTGTTGCCCAGGCTAGAGTGCAGTGGCACAGTCTCAGCTCATTGCAATCTCTGCCTCTCAGATTCAAGCTATTCTCGTGCCTCAGCCTTCCAAGTAGCCAGGATTACAGGTGTGTGTCACTACACCAATCTAATTTTTAATTTTTATGTTTTTAGTAGAGACGAGGTTTCGCTATGTTGGCCAGGCTGGTCTGGAACTCCTGACCTCAAGTGATCTGCCTGCCTCGGCCTCCCAAAGTGCTTGCATTACAGGCTTGAGCCCCCCGTGCCCTGCCAAAAGTGAAATTTTATTTCATCTTAAAGAAGGAATTATTCTTAAGAAACTGAGGGTTAAGTGGTATCACCGAGTCATGGGTATATTTTTGTGCAGAAACAGATGCTGAAGAAGCTTTTTCTTGTTTTTTTTTTTTTTTTTTTTTTTTTTTTTTTGTTGTTGTTGTTGTTGTTGTCGTTTGTTTTGTTTTGTTTTTTCTTTGAGACAGGGTCTCATTCTGTCACCCAAGCTGGAGTGCGGTGGCATGCAATCAGGGCTCACTGCAGACTTGACCCCAGGCGATCCTCCTGCCTCAGCCTCCCGAGCAGCTAGGACCACAGGCGCATGACAGCATGCCTGGCTAATTTTTTAAAAAGTGATGTGTAGAGATGAGGCTTGTCGTGTTCCCCAGGCCGGCCTCAAACTCCTGGGCTCAATTGATCCTCCTGCCTTGGCCTCCCTTAGTGCTGGCACTATAGGTGTGAGTTGTTACACCTGGCCTGAAGAAACTTTTTCTAAACTAACTGGGGGAATGGACAGGGGATAAACTGATTCTGAAATTTCCTCCTAACTCTTTCATCTTCATGTAGTTTCATCTCTTTTAATCACTTTGAAGGGACTTTTGAACCTTTTTGTCTGATTTTTTAAATCTTTTATTGTTAGCAAGGTGGGGTTTTGGGATCAGAGAGCTTTTCCTGTTCTTCTAGATACTCAGTTTCTTCATGTATGGAAGGAGAGTGGGATGCAGTTACTTACATTAGTTTTAGTATTTATGTTCATATTTCACTGTTCAAAGAGTCTTTGAACTGTTCAGAGTGTTTATATTGTAACAGATTGTGAATGGAGCTGCATTTGCTGAAAATAAAAGAGAATTAATTTGCGATATAAGCTTTTCTTTGTTACTTTCTTCCTTTCACTGAGGATTATAAAGTTATAGAAGAATACTTTCTGAATGAGTAAAATAATATTTAGTTAAATATTAAACATTTTAGTGCTGTTTACAATTCTCTGAGTAGGCTGGGCATGGTGGCTCACACCTGTAATCCCAGCACTTTGGGAGGCTGAGGCGGGTGGATCACCTGAGGTCAGGTGTTCCAGACCAGCCTGGCCAAGAGGCTAGCTGGGTGTGGGGACACGTGCGTGTAATCCCAGCTACTACGGAGGCTGAGGCAGGAGAATCGCTTGAACCCGGGAGGCAGAGGTTGCAGTGAGCCGAGATCGTGCCACTGCATTCCAGCCTGGGCAACAGAGTGAGACTGTGTCTCAAAAAAAAAAAAAAAAAAAAAAAAAAAAATTCTCTTGATAGAGAAGACTTCTATGCTGTATAAAGTAAAAACTCAAGTCATTGATCTTTATTTCAAGATGTAAATATTTCAGTGTTCAGATTTTAAAAATTCGTCAACTGAAATGTACCAGTTTCTACTGATAAGACCTACATATTAACATTCTTCTTTCTTGGCCGGGCGCGGTGGCTCAAGCCTGTAATCCCAGCACTTTGGGAGGCCGAGACGGGCGGATCACGAGGTCAGGAGATCGAGACCATCCTGGCTATCCCGGTGAAACCCCATCTCTACTAAAAAAATACAGAAAAACTAGCCAGGCGAGGTGGCGGGCGCCTGTAGTCCCAGCTACTCGGGAGGCTGAGGCAGGAGAATGGCGTAAACCCGGGAGGTGGAGCTTGCAGTGAGCCAAGATCCGGTCACTGCACTCCAGCCTGGGTGACAGAGTGAGATTCCGTCTCAAAAAAAAAAAAAAACAAAAAACAAAAAACATTCTTCTTTCTCTTCTTCTGCCCCACCCCCAAAAAGGTACCAACTCTGCTTAGTAACAGTACTACACAGAGGGGTAGATCCTAAAACTATGAATCTGTGAATCCTAAAACTATGAATCTGTGACCTTATACCTTAACTGTAAATTTCACATAAAACCTTCCTACTTAACAAAACAGTGTTTTGGTACTTAACATGGTATTCTGGACACCCAAACATCAGTATTATAATTACTATCCCCTAATTAATTTAGCTATAATACTTGGAATGTTAGTGTTTTTATAATGAGGGAATTAGAGCACTCTACTGTGGAATTTTCCTAAAAATCAGGAGACAGTATTCTATAGTAAATGCTTGTGGCAACATGTCACTGTTTGGTCCAGGGAAGAAGTCCTCACATGTCACTTCCTCTGTAGTCTCTGATTCACAAACAGTGTTAGGTGCTCCCATATACTTGAATTGCATGTCATACATAATTCTGTAATGGTACTTTTATATAACTTGTATTTTTGCTTTGTTTTGTTTTTGTTTTGAGACGGAATCTCGCTCTGTCACCCAGGCTGGAGTGCAGTGGTATAATCTTGGCTTACTGCAACCTCTGCCTCCCGGGTTCAAGTGATTCTCCTGTCTCAGCCCCCCGAGTAGCTGGGATTACAGACGTCTACCACCATGCCCAGCTAATTTTTTTCTGTTTTTAGTAGAGACGGGTTTCACCATGTTGGCCAGGCTGATTTTGAACTATTGACCTCACGTGATCCACCCACCTCGGCCTCCCAAAGTGCTAGGATTACAGGCGTGAACTACCGCGCCCAGCCATAACTTGTATTTTCATATAACTTGTCATGTTTTCATATCTTATTCTTACTGTATTTCGGAGAGCAGGGACTGAATTTTATTCTTTGTGTTCACTGTGTGCAGCCCACAGTTGATTATCATTAAATTTTGAGTGAGTGAATGAATGAAATGGAGAGTTCGGAAGGTTCTATGGAATAGGTAGAATGTTAAAGGGTGCAGTTTGGATAGGTATAGTGGAGGGCATTCTAGTTATTAGTTGTCATGACTTGTTTTTACAAGACAATGGAAGACTGGCATATCCCCTAAAGAATACCTAGCTTCCGAATTATTTATCTTGTGTTTTTCTAGGCCTGAATTTATATTCCTGCAGTTTAGAACTGCTGATATCTCCTGAGGTTTGAGAAGAAAGCAACATTGATTTGTTCATTCTTTCTTACCACAAATGTTTATTGTGCTAGGTTCTAGATAGATCTGGGCTGGCCAATGCAGTAGCCACTAGCCACATGTAGCTATTTAAGTTAATTAGTATTAAATAAAATCAAAAGTTTAGTTTCTTAACTGCACTGTTCATGTTCCAAGTGCTCTGTAGCTACATGTAGCTACAGACTACATTTTGGACAGTGAAGTTACAGAACATTTTCATTATCTTAGCATTGAATAATGCCCATCTGAATACTGGGGATATTAACCAAATAAAATCTGGTCCCTAACTCAACCTAGTCTCTGGAACCAGAAGAATCTGCAAACACTGCTAGAACTGAATCAAACTTATATATGAATGACAAACCTGTTTCTGCCTAGAGATTTTTCTTTAT
The DNA here is from genome assembly GCF_007565055.1 of Rhinopithecus roxellana. NCBI lineage: Eukaryota > Metazoa > Chordata > Mammalia > Primates > Cercopithecidae > Rhinopithecus > Rhinopithecus roxellana. The sequence continues at coordinate 93,199,556 of NC_044554.1, forward strand.
TGTTAGTTAATGTGTAATTGTTGGAATTTAAGTTGAAGGTGTTAAGTTTCAAAAGAAGTGAAAAAACTTAAGCAATAACTCACTGTGGAACATACCCAATAAGTCAGGGAGCTTTGCTAAGGAGTCTGTTCTTAGCAACTGTAAACTGTGTTATCTTTTTTTTCCCCTCCTAAAAAGAGAAATGAACTTGCAGGGTTTTTTTAATTGAAAATAAAATGTTCCTGTAACAGTGGGGCTTCCAGCAGCACATTTAAGGCAGGGTTGAAAGTCACTCATAAGTTACTTTTTTTTCTTTTATAGTGGGGGTTACCTATATTGTTTTATCCATTATGTTATGTAAAAGATAAAACTTACAAAATAGTCTCCGTTCTACATTTTACTTTTATCTGGAATTTTATGTGAAATTTACAATTAAGATATAGGGTCAGGGATTCATAGTTTTAGGATTCTACCCTTCTGGTGTAGTACTGTTACTATGTAGAGTTAGTACCTTTTTTGGGGTGGGGCAAAAGAGGAGAAAGAAGAATGTTAATGTGTAGGTTTTGTTTGCTTGATTATAAAATAAATATTTGTCGTATATTTGAAAAACAAAGTATAAAGGAGAAAAGAAGTTGACCCAGATACTATCACTATCATCATTTGTCTATATTTTCCTCTAGTGTCTCTTTTCTCACATCTATGTGATTATTACCAAATGAAAGTTCTGCTGCTTTTATTGTCTTATTTAATAAAATGCTTTTGTAATGGCATAATGTCACTTGAGTGAAATGTAGCCTGAACTATATTTTATTCCTCCATTTTGTGTATTTAAGTTCCTTTGGACATTTCATTATAGTTCCTTCTATTGAAGCTTTATGCTTGGATATTCTAGCAGGTACCTGCCACTATTCATGTGCCTTTAGCTAAAGCAAAGGCTTCATGTGCTAGGAAAAGTCCTAATCAATTCTTAATTACTGGTTTGGTTAGGAATGAAGTATTGAGGATAAAAGTCTTACATAATGAGCAGCTGTTGCATCAATCCTAGCAGTCAGTGGGTCATAGATACTAGAACCAGATTTCCTTCCATTCTTAATGTCCTTATTGGTTAACTTTTTTTTTTTTTTTTTTTAACATTTGATTATTTCCTTAAATAGATCAATAAGAATTGAATTGATAGACCGAAGTTTTTAAATTCTGAAACTTCTTGACATATATTACCAAGTTGTTTTCCAGAAAAAAGGTGCCAATTTATACTCCCAAATCCGGGGTACACTCCACAACCTAGAAGTAGAAGGGAACTGCCTCAACCTGATAAAGGACATCTTATGAAAAACAGGGATATCTCCTTCTACCACTTGTATTCAGCATTGTACTGGAGGTTCTTGCCAGGACAGTTAGTCAAGAAACTGAAATAAAAGGTGTCCAAATGGGAAAGGAAGAAGTAAAACTCTCTTTAGTTTGTGTGTGTGTATATTTGTGCATGAAAATATAGAAAATCCTATGGATTCCACCAAAACAGTATACCCCAACCTTTTTGACACCAGGGAGTGGTTTCATGGAAGACCATTTTTTCCACAGGCTGTGGGGGAGGTGGGGATGGTTTTAGGGTGATTCAAGCATGTTACATTTATTGTGTACTTTATTATTATCATAATATATAATAAAATAATTAACAACTCACCATAATGTAGAATCAGTGGGAACCCTGAGCTTGTTTTCCTGCAACTAGATGGTCCCATCTCAGGGCGATGGGAGACAGTGACAGATCATCAGGCATCAGATTCTTGTAAGTAGCGCGCAGCCTAGATCCCTCACACGCACAGTTCACACTAGGGTTTGTGCTCCTCTGAGAATCTAATGCTGCTGCTGATCTGACAGGAGGCGGAGCTTAGGCAGTAATGTGAGCAGTGGGGACTAACTGTAAATACAGATGGAGGACCAGGCATGGTGGCTCACACCTGTAATCCCAGCACCTTAGGAGGCCGAGGCGGGGAGATCACTTGAGGTCAGGAGTTCCAGACCAGCCTGAATAACATGGGGATACTGCGTCTCTACTAAAAATACAAAAATTAGCTGGGCATGGTGGCTTGCACCTGTAATCCCAGCTATTCGGGATGCTAAGGCAGGAGAATCCCTTGAAACCAGGAGGCAGAGGTTGCAGTGAGCTGAGATCATGCCACTGTACTCCAACCTGGGTGACAGAGTGAGACTCCATCTCAAAACAAAACAGAAAACAGTTGGAGCTTCACTCACCCGCTGCTCATCTGCTGTGCGGCCCAGTTGCTAACAGGCTACAGGCCAGTACTAGGGTTGGGACCCCTGCACTAAAAAACTGTTAGAACTAATAAGTAAGTTCAGCAAAGTGCCAGCATAAAAGATCAATATGCAGAAATCATTTGTTCTGTATACAAGTAATAAACAAAGTAGAATTAAGTCAAGAATTTAAAAAGGCCTTAAAGAGAATAAAATATCTAGAAATAAATTGATGAAAGAAGTGTAAGACATGTATCTTGAATACTAGAAAACATAATTGAAAGAAATTGAAGACTGAATGGAAAGACATTCCATATTCATCGATTAGAAAATTCAGTATTAAGATGGTAATACTCAAAGTGCTCTACATATTCAACACAATTCCTATCACATCTCAGCTGATTTCTTTTCAGAATCTGACAAGCTGATTCTAAAATTCATATGCACATTCAAAGGAGCTAGAATAACAAAAAGAATCTTGCTGGGTGCGGTGGCTCACGCCTGTAATCCCAGCACTTTGGGAGGCCGAGGCAGGTGGATCATGAGGTCAGGAGGTCGAGACCAGCCTGGCTAACACATGGTGAAACTCCGTCTCTACTAAAAATACAAAAAATTAGCCAGGTGTGGTGGCAGGTGCCTGTGGTCCCAGCTACTTGGGAGGCTGAGGCAGGAGAATGGCGTGAACCTGGGAGGCAGAGCTTGCCATGAGCCGAGATTGCGCCACTGCCCTCTGGCCTGAGGGACAGAGCGAGACTCCATCTCAAAAAAAAAAGATTCTTAAAACAGAAGAACAAAGTTGGAACCCTCACACTTCTCAATTTTAAATCTTCCTACAGGCTGGGCATGGTTGTTCATGCCCATAATCCCAACCCCTTGGAGGCCAAGGCGGGAGGATCACTTGAGTCCAGGAGCTTGAGACCATCCTGGGCAACATAGTGAGACGCCGTCTCTATTTTTATAAATTTATATAAATTTTAAAAAATCTTCCTACAAAGCTAGAGTGCTCAAGATTGTGTGGCACTGGCATTATGGTAAATGTATAGATCAATAATAGAATTGAGAGTCTAGAAATTAATTCCACACATTTTACAAGCTCAATTGATTTTCGACAAGGTGGCAGGATGATTCAGAGGATGATAGCTTTTCGGCAACTGGTGCTGGGATAACTGGATAGCTACACACAAAAGAATGCAGTTGGACCCCTTCACACCTCATACAATAATTAACTTAAAATGAATCAGTGACTTAAATGTAAGAGCTAAAACCATAAACCTATTAGAAGAAAATATAGGAGTAAGTCTTTATGATCTTGGATTGGGCAAATGCTTATTGGATATGACACCAAAAGCAGGAGCAACTAAAGAAAAATAATAGATACATTGAACTTCATCAAAATTAACTTTTGTCCTTTAGTAGACATTATCATTAACATGAGAAGACAACACTTAGAACGGGAGAAAATATTTGTATACTGTATATCTTATAAGGGACTTGTATCTTAAATGTATAAACTCTTAGAACTAAATAATGAAAAAAGACAACCTGATTAAAAAGTAGGCAAGGGATCTGAACATATATTTCTCCAAAGAAGATATGCAAATGGCCAATAAGCACATGAAAAGATGTTCAACAACTTAGTTATTAGGGAAATGCAAATCAAAACCACAGTGAGATACCACTTTATATCCATTAAGATGGCTATTATAAAAAACAAAACACCACCACCACCAACAACAAAAAACCCTAGGAAATAAGTGTTGGTGAGGATGTGGAGAAATTGGAACCCTTACTCATTGCTACTAAGAGAGTACGATGGTGCAGTTGCTCTGGAAAACAGTATGGCCTTTCCCCCAAAAAATCAAAAATAGAATTCTAGAAATTCGACTACTGGATCTCCAAAAGAATTGTCATTAAGTGTGGTGGCTCATAGCTAAAATCCCAGCACTTCGGGAGGAGGCCAAGGTGGGAGGATAACCTGAGGCCAAGAGTTCAAGACCAGCCTGGGCAACACAGTAAGACCACATCTCTTCAGAAAATTAAAAATTAACCAGGTGAGGTGGCACATGCCCGTTGTCCCAGCTACTCAGGAGGCTGAGGTGGGAGGATTGCTTGAGCCCAGGAGTTTGAAGCTGCAGTGAACTATGATTACTCCATTGCACTTCAGCCTGGGTGACAGAGTGAGACTTTGTCAAATAAAACATTTAAAAAATAATAATAAAAAATTGAAGACCGTATGGTGACTCACACCTATAATCCCAGCACTTTGGGAGGCCGAGGTGGGAGGATCACCTGAGGCAGGAGTTCGAGACCAGCCTGGCCAACATGGTAAAACCCCGTCTCTACTAAAAATACAAAAATTAGCTGGGCGCAGTGGCGGGCGACTGTAATCCCAGCTACTCGGGAGACTGAGACAGGAGAATTGCTTGAACCCAGGAGGCGTAGGTTGCAGTGAGCTGAGATTGCACCACTGCACTCCAGCCTGGGCGACAGAGTGAGACTCTGTGTCCAAAAAAAAGAAAAAAAAAGAAAACAGCATTTCAAAGAGGTTTGTAAGCTCATGTGCATAGCAGCATTATTCACAGTAGCTGCAAGGTGGAAGCAACGCATGTGTCCTTAGATGGAAGAATTGATAAGCAAAATGTGGTATGTACCTGCAATTAAGTACTGTTAAGCCTTGAAAATGGAGGAAATTTTTACACATGCTACAACATGGATGTATCTTGAGGACATGCCAAGTGAAATAAGCCAGTCACAAAGATAATATATGTATGATTCTGCTTGTGTGAGGTACCTACAGTAGTCAAATTCATAGAGACAGAAAGTAGAATGATGGTTACTAGGGGCTTAAGGGAGAGGGGAATGGGGAGTTACTGTTTAATGAGTTTCAGTTTTGCAAGATGAAGAGAGTTCTGGAGAGGGATGGAAATCATGGTTGCACAACAGTTTGAATATGCTAATGCCACTGAACTGTACACTTTAAAACAGTTAGGATTATGTTGTGTGTATTTCACCACAGTTTAAAAAAATTAAGCAAGATGAAGTGATACATGCTGCTATTTGGATAAACCAAGAAAATGTGCTAAGTGAAAGAAAGCTAGTCACAACAAACTATGTATTATATGATTCCATTTATATGAAATATCTAGAATAGGCACCAAATATTACCAGAATATAGATTGGTGATTGCCAGAGACATGGGGGAGGGGATTGGAAATGGAGAATGACTGCTAATGCCTGTGAGGTTTCTTTCTAGGATCATGAAAGTGTTCTAAAATTCATTGTAGTGATGATGGTTGCAGAACTCCAAGTACACTGAAACCAGTTGAACACTGTAAGTGGTTGAATGTATGATATGTGAATTATATCTCAATAAAGCTGTTCTTTAAGGAAGAAAACCGTAACTGGCTGCTATGAATTCTGTGTTTAATGAAAATACAGTGCAAATTGAGAGGGATAAATACTGGGGTGAGAGGGGTGTCTCTCTGTTATAAAAGATGAGACTGTAAAGGTGCTAGACCTTGAATACTATGCCAAGGAACCAAAATATCAAAAAACTTCTACTTTTTTCAAAAAATGGTAATACAGTGCTTATTGTACATTTCAACCAGCATTTGTAGTGATTTTATTTTATCTTTGGGCATTTGATAGGCAAAAAATGCTGTCTTGTCTCTTTTTTTTTTTTTTTTTTTTTTGAGACAGAGTTTCGCTCTGTTGCCCAGGCTGGAGTGCAGTGGTGTGGTCTCGGCTCACTGCAACCTCTGCCTCCCAGGTTCAAGTGATTTTTCTGCCTCAGCTTCCCAAGTAGCTGGGACTACAGGTGCATGCCACCACACCCAGCTAAATTTTGTATTGTTAGTGGAGACAGGGTTTCACCACATTGGTCAGGCTGGTCTTGAACTCCTGACGTCATGATCTGCCCGCCTCAGCCTCCCAAAATGCTAGGATTACAGTTGTGAGCCACCACGCCCGGCCTGTCTTGTCTTTTTAATGCATATTTTTAAATTTCTATGGAGCTTGAATAGTTTCTTATATGTAGAGGCCATGTATATTTGTCTCTTTTTTCTTTTTTTTTGGAGACAGGGCCTTGCCCTGTCACCCGAGCTGGAGTGCAGTGGCGCAATCATCTCGGCTCACTGCAGTCTTGACCTCCTGTGCTCAAGTGGTCCACCTACCTCAGCCTCTCGAGGAGCTGGGATGACAGGCACATTCCAGCACGCCTGGCTCATTTTTGTGATTTTTTGTAGAGATGTGATTTCACCATGTTGCCCAGGCTGGTCTCGAACTCCTGGGCTCAAGTGATCGATCCACCCACCTTGGCCTCCCAAAATGTTGGGATTACAGGCGTGTGCCACTGTATCTGGCCCATTTATATTTTTTTAACCATATATTTTCATGTTTAGGTCCTTTACTCTTTTTTAACTAGGATATTAGTGTTTTTCTTAATTGATTTTAATTATATGATTTACATAGTAAAAATGTTCATGTTTTGACTAACATTAAAAGCTATTCAGGCATCTGGTTTTCTTGCTCTTTATGTTTTTCTTATGTTAGTGATCAATAAATTTTTTTGAGGGATGAGTTGAATTGAGAAGAAAAATATGTATAAAATTGATTGTAATCTGTTTCAGAATAATCAAATAATTACTAGAAGATAGAGGAATGTGTTTTAGTTAAGATACACCAAATAATGTCCTAAAGGAAAAAAGCTCAAATCTTAATTTGGAATGACTTTCTTCTCTGGGTTTCAAGGAAATATAGAGTTAGTACCACGTGTTGAAATTTAAAGAATGTAAAGAGAATGTGTTAGATGCCCATCAGGAGATGATACATGGCAAAGGGACTGTTAGGAGTTTAATGGAAAGGGAAACTGTGGGCAAGTAGGGAAGGGAGTAGGATAGGAATGGAAAGTAGGGTGGGGAGTGCATTTCCCTTGTCACTATTTCCTGAACAGTACATTAGAGCACTAGAAATACATGCTCTTGGAACAGGTGGTGTAAGGTAATAGTGATGGTAATATGTATAATGGGTTAAGAGCGTGAATTAGAATCCTATACTCTGTTTTCCTCATCTGGAAAATGGGATAATAATGCCTAACTCATAGGTTTGTTGTGATTATTTAGTGGTATAGTGCATGTGAAGTACTTCACATAGAATATGGCACATAGTAAGCACGCAGCAGTAAAGTTTAGCTTGGTAGTAGATTGATTTTGAGGGCAGAATTAGATCATTAATATAATATTAGGCAGGTGGGATGGAATTTTGGCAGAAATAAAAATTTTAGTTTTAGTCCTCTAGTGAAATTTTATTATGTGGAGATCAAGCCTCAGGAATGGAGTTGATCCAGAAGTTAAAAAAAAAATTTTTTTTCTGAAAGTTTAGAAGCAGTCTCTAATTGTGAAGAGTTTCAGTCACATCTGACTAGCTCTGAGTAATTGGTTAACCCACCAGAAAGAAAAAACAAGTCATTGGTTGCGATCAAACCCAAACTGGCAGCGAAAGGAAGACTGACAAGTGAAACTCAGGAGCAGATAATAAGGGAAATGCAAAGAGCAGATGCCTTGGTACAGGTTAGAAATGGAGAGTAGAAGAGGAAGTTAAGGAGCAGATGCTCTTGACATTGAGATAACTATAGCCAACAAGAACAGATAGAATTCTGCAGTTAAATTCTGCACTGGGAGAAATGCCAGCAGTGAGGGGTGGAAGTGGCAGAGTGCCATTTAGAGCACATTAAGCTAAAAGTTACCTGTTATGTTGCTGTGCAGTTTTTGGTACCTCTTGGAGGAAGGTAATGATTAACTGCTGTTTCTTCATTGTGAAAAGTAGAGGACAGTGAGGCTGGGGGATTGTTTTACTTTTGCCACATAGTAGTTGTGTGAACGTGGGCAAATTATTTAGTGTCTCTGAGCTTGAGTGTTACAAGAAGATCATTATACTTTTTGGGATGTTGTGAGACATAAGTGAGACAGTATGTGAAGTATTGTCACCATTCTTTCTTCATGATTACTGTTAGAGTCAACCCAAATGTACTAGGATGTCACTTTTACTATGCTATGTGATAGGAGAGACTTTATATAGTAGTTGATCCATCATGCAATTACCGTATAAAACTTGCCGGTTTCTTACTTGTTTTAGTTTGTGTTTAGAATTTTGTTGAAAGTCAGATGTTAAAGTTTGGGAGTATTGTACCAGGTGTTATATATTTATAGAAATATATCATCTGATGTTGAAGAGAAATATGAACTGTGGCATAACTTTTAAATAAGAAGGCATAATTCTTATTTATACCTCATTAAAGATTTACTGTAAAAGTACATAAGGCAGGGCAAAAAGAAAAAAATAATTTCTGGTAAATGTAAGAAAAAAGAAAAAATATCCAGCCTCGCCATAATAAAAGAAATGTAATTTAAATGATACAAACTTTTTATCTGTCAAAAGTGGTAGTGTTTTAAAAATTTTTTCTCACTTGATTTTTTTAGAATTATAAAATTATCATTTTTGGTTTGGTTAAAACAATGGAAATATAGAAATAAAAAGCATAAATGGATAGAAGGAGAATATGTAGCAGATAAGAATACCATGGCCAATGATGAAGAGATGTGAGTCACGTTTTTTCAGTTTCTTTCCACACAATTTTTTTGTGCAAAACAAGCATGCGCATTATTCTATTCATGAATTTTTTCAAAATTGAGGCATTAATATGCAATATTCTGCAAAATAGTTATCTTTATATGCCATGATATAGCCACCTAAAAAGCAGAGATGGTATTCTGTAATTCTGTAATTTGGATTTATTTTGTATTTTATTAAGCTTGCTTATATAGACGAATATTTCGGTTATTGGTTTTTAGTTTCTTCAACAGTGCTTTACCAAACATCATTAAGTGTAAATCTATGTGTATTTGTTTGGGTCTTTCATAGGATACATTCCTAAAACTGGAATTGCTAGTTAAATGATATAATTCTTTTGTGTGTTAAGAGGTATAGCCAAATTAACTTACAAGGAAGTTTATTCAATTTTTTTACATTCTAATAAAAATTTTGTGGGAATATGTAGTTTACTGAAACACAGTGTATTATTGATTTTATGGTTTTGCCCATCTGATAAGAGAAAGTAATACCTTTTCCTTATTGTTTGTGAAATCATACTTTTTTTCCCATAATTTTTGCCATTTCTTCTGTGAATTTGTCTGTTCCTTTGATATTTTCTTACTGATTTAGAGAGATATTAAAATACAGATATTAATGTTTTATGTGTTTCATGTGTCAGATAATTTTCCCATTTCTGTTGCTTGCCCTTTGTTTTTCTGTGTTGTTATTTTAAATCTTTATGTGATCACATCTGTCTGTTTGGGGGCTTTTTTTTTTTATTTTTGGAAGGGTGGTTTCTCTCATACTTAGGAAGGCTGAATCCTTGGCAGAGTAATAGGAATTTTTTTGTGTTTAAAAAAACTTCTATTATAGTTTGAAGAAATACTCAGTGATCTTAATCTTTTATTTTTATCTTACACTGTTCTGCAATCTTTAGCCCATATGAAATTCCCACATGTTCTTTTTTTTTTTAAATTCCCACATGTTCTGAGCATTCCTGTTTCATTGATGTTTTTGTATGTCCTGCCACCATATCATATTGCTTTAATTATCACCACCCTATAGTATATTTTAATTTCTGGTGGATAATTATTTCCTTCTCTTTCCCCCTTAAAAGAAAAGATTTTATTTTTATGCATTTTAGGTGGATATAAGGTCTGAAAACATACTGATGGAAATTTGGCTGGTATTACATTGATGTTAGTATGGGAGAAAGAAGGCTTTTTAAAAAATTGGTCAAGGTGTGGGATCATTGACAAGCATATTAATGTAATGCTGGAGAGTAAGAGAGTAATTAAGGATGTAATATAGAACCTGGCATGTGCTAAATACTAGATAAACATTTTATGTTACTATTACAATCATTATTTCCTAAAATATAATGTATTCTTTAACTCTGCAATTGTATTTTTGGAAACATAAGGAAGTAGTCATACCCAAGAGAAAACAAGTCATTATATCAAAAAGACACCTGCATGCATATGTTTATTGCAGCCCAGTTCACAATTGCAAAGATATGGAACCAATCTAAGTGCCTATCAGCCAATGAATGGATAAAGAAAATGTGGTTTGTATACACCATGGAATACTACTCAGCCATAAAAAAAGAACGAGAGTGTCTTTTGCTGCAACTTGGATGGAACTGGAGGTCATTATTCTAAGTGAAGTAACTCAGGAATGGAAAACCAAATACTGTTATGTTCTCACTTATAAGGGGGAGCTAAGCTATGGGTATGCAAATGCATACAAAGTGGTATAATGGATGCTGGAGACTCAGAAAGGGGGAGAGTGGGAGGCAGGGTACAGTGTACACTACTTGGGTAACAGGGGCACTAAAATTTCAGACTTCACCACTATACAATTCATCCATGTAACCAAAAACCACTTTGAACCCTAAAGCTATTAAAATTGAAAAAAAATTTTTTAAGTCATCAGCACTAGGTAGAGCTACAAGATTGTTCTTCATTGTATTGTTTATTATAACAAAACATTAGCATCAACATAAATGTCTCAACAATAGAGAATTGTTGAACAGAACTATGGTATATTATTACTGGAGAATATTATGTGAATTATATACATTGTGTGAAAGTTAAATTATAAGGAAAGTTATTCACAGTGTTTACAAAGGACTAGGTAAAGTTCAATCCAAAATTTTGTTAAAATTTATTCCAGGAACACAAGAAAACTTTTGAGGGTGGTGGATATATTCACTGTCTTAATTGTAGCCACAGTCTTCATGGGTACATACCTATGTGAAAGCTATTTAAGTCATCCCTTCTAAATACGTGCAGCTTACTATAGTCACTTAATACATCGAAGCTGTAAAAGAAAATTTTCTGTTAAAATGTAACAAACTTAAGCTAAATTATTCAGTTTATTACTTTAAGATTAAACCAACCGGCTGAGCACAGTGGCTCAGGCCTGTAATCCCAGCACTTTGGGAGGCTGAGGTGGGCGGATCACGAGGTCAGGAGATCGAGACCTTCCTGGCTAACACAGTGAAACCTCGACTCTACTAAAAATACAAAAAAAATTAGCCAGGCCTGGTGGTGGGCGCCCGTAGTCCCAGCCACTCGGGAGGCTGAAGCAGGAGAATGGCCTGAACCCGGGGGGGCAGAGCTTGCAGTGAGCCAAGATCTCGCCACTGCACTCCAGCCTGGACGACAGAGCGAGACTCAGTCTCAAAGAAAAAAAAAAAAAAAAAGAAAGAAACAACAGGATATATATTTACATATATAGAGAGATTTGTATATTTACATAGAGAGAGATTTGTTTTAAGGAATTAGGTCACAGAATTGTAGGGGCTGGCAAGTCTGAAATTTGTAGGGCTGGCCAGCAATCTTGAGTCTGAAGGTAATCTGGAATCAGAATTTTTTCCTTTTTGGTGGACCTCATTCTTTTCTTTCAAGGCCTCAGCTGCTTGGATGAAGCCCACCCACATTGTGAGGGTTCATCTTTTCTCCCCAAAGTCTTCTGATTTAAAAGTTGATCCCATGTAAGAAATACCTTCATAGCAACATGTAGGCTGGTTTTGACCAAGCAACTGGGCACTATAGCCTAGCCAAGTTAGCACATGAAATAAACCTTCAAACTGTAACAGGATGATTTTGGCAGAATAACAAAATACCCAACTGAGAGAGTTTTAACCCACATGGGAATCTATTAGCTTACATGAGAAGAGACCCAGAGATAAGGGCAAGGTTTAGCATTGGTTGATTTAGTGGCATAAAGATGTTATCAGAAACTCAGTGTATGCCATAATGCATGCTTCATTCTCATGCTTGAGAATTTGGGTAACAGGAACTGAATGATTTTTGCACTTTCATGAATTTTTTTGTTATTTGTCTCTGGCTTTAAATGTGTTTTCTGAAAGTGAATTGGAATTTTACACGTATGTTCTAGATTTAATATAAATGATAAACTTTCATCTTTATTTTATTTTTTTTGAGACTGGGTCTTGCTCTGTCACCTAGGCTGGAGTGCGATGTCGCAATCTTGGCTCACTACAACCTTCACCACCTGGGCTCAAGGGATTCTCCTGCTTCATCAGCCTCCCAAGTAGCTGGGACTACAGGTGCATGCCACCATGCCCAGTTACTTTTTGTATTTTCAGTAGAGATGGGGTTTCTGTGTGTTGCCCAAACTGGTCTCCAACTCCTAGACTCGAGCAATCCTCCCGCCTCCGCCCCCCAAAGTGCTGGGATTACAGGTGTGAGCCACCGCACCTGGCCCAGATTATTTTATCACCTCATGTTATTTCTGTAGCAGCCACTTTATCAACCAGGATTCCTTTATTGCTACTTTCATACTCCTTTACTCTTCAGTTTTGAAGCTCTTCCTTTCCCTCCTGCTGTTCCCCCGATGCATTTCGTTGCCTAAGAAAGGCTAAACTGGCATGCTACTCCTAAAATGTTAACAGTGATTGCATTTGTCTTAGAATGTTATTGAGGTTACACATACTTCTTGCTACACTTTCGACTCTTATAGCAGACACTACATTAAATGATGGCAGTTCAATGGAATATTTATAATTAAGCTAAATAAAAGTTGCTTAAACATAACAAATAAACTTTTAAGATGGTAACATTATAGTTATAGGTGAAATACTTTGTAGGTAAAATTTTAAAAAAGCAAGGTAACTTTTAAGGTTAAGATTGCTTTAAATATATTAAAATTTAGGGCTGAGCACAGAGGCTCATGACTGTAATCCCAGCACTTTGGGAGGCCAAGGCGGGTGGATCACGAGGTCAAGAGATCAAGACCATCCTGGCCAATGTGATGAAACACCGTCTCTACTAAAAATACAAAAATTAGCCGGGTGTGATGTCGGGCACCTGTAGTTCCAGCTACTTGGGAGGCTGAGGTAGGAGAATCACTTGAACCTGGGAGGCGGAGGTTGCAGTGAGCCGAGATTGCGCCACTGCACTCCAGCCTGGTGACAGAGTGAGATTCCGTCTCAAAACAAAAACAAAAACAACATGTATAAAGTCTGAAATTCCCAAAGATCAGTTCATATGCTTTCTTAGAAATACTAATTTTGGCTGGGCGCGGTGGCTCACGCCTGTAATCCCAGCACTTTGGGAGGCTGAGGCGGGTGAATCACTTGAGGTCAGGAGTTCCAAGACCAGCCTGACCAACATGGTGAAACCCCGTCTCTACTAAAAATGCAAAAATTAGCTGTTGTTGTGACGCATGCCTGTAGTTCCAGCTACTTGGGAGGCTGAGGCAGGAGAATCACTTGAATCCAGGAGATGGAGGTTATGGTGAGCTGAGATTGTGCCACTGCATTCAAGTGTGGGAGACAGACACTGTCTCAAAAAAAAAAAACAAAAAAGGATATAATAATTTTGTCTGTTTTGATAATTTTCTTAAACCTCCAAAAAGTTTTTGAAAATATCACTAAAAAAGTAGAACCAACATACTTTTCTTTGAAAACTAGTTAGAAACTTAACTAATCTAAAAAAGTAGTGTTTTATTTAATTAAAATATATATGTATAATGCTTACTATGGGCCAGAGACTGCTTTAAGCTATTTACAAATATTCAGTTAATCATCATAACGAATCTATGAACGATAGAGAAGGAAATGAGGTACAGAGGTATAGGAAAAGTTAGAATTTTTGTCAAACACTAAATATGTGGAAAATAGCAACTAAAAATTTTCTTTTCAAGCAGATAGTCATTTCTGTTGGTTTGATTTCAACAGGATGTATAGAATCTCATTATTTATCAAGGTATATTTATGGGAAAATGTGTTTAGAACTCAGATTTTCAGGCACAATGCACACCTATTCTCACTCCCAGTTGTGGTGTCATTAAATGGATTTTTGCTCTTTATACTCCTACCACCTTTCATGTTGAGGGCGCATATTTACTTAGGCAGCTCTCTATCACTAGTGGCCTTAGGGCCTGAAATTTGGAATGGAAAAGAGCCAGGAGGTCTTAAGTTTTCAGTTTGAAGGTTGGAGGACCAGAGTTTTCTTTGGGCCTCTTTTTGGTGTAAACACCTCTGGGTTTGAGATACATATTTGGTTTCATGTCGGCACAGTGACCAGATCTTTCTCTTTTGCCATTTCAGGAATTGATCTAGTTTTTCTTTTCATTGCTGCTGCCCCCATCAGCCACAAACTTCCTGTAATGTGCATGTATCAATTTTTAGTTTTCCTACCACTGATACTAATGAGAAATGGAAGAGTATAGGTCCCTTCTCTTCCAATACTCATACTACACCTTCTACCTTCAGGCATATTTTTTTCATATCTCTTCTACAGGTTGTGGCTTTGGGTTAAATAGAAATGTTGAAATAAGATCCCTGAATACTTTGAAAAGAAATACTGTAAAAAATATTTGTTGAGCACCAATTATATACCATTGTTCTAGGCATTTGGAATAGAGAAGGTCTCTACGCTATGTTGTGTCATAATGGCTGAGGACTGGGGCTGGAGTGGGGTTAGGGGAATAGAGGAAGTATCTTTTTTTTTTTCTCTCTGTCCCAAATTGAACCAGGGTCAAAGGAGAGTAGAGGAATGTCCTGATCCACCCCCATTGATACTGTATGACTTGGGACTCTAATGTTAGGTTAATTTGCTTACTCCTGTTAAAACTAGAATTGTTTTCTAACAATTACAGATTAAAGGTAGACCCATAGGAAGAAATGTTTTTTTTTTTTCTTTTTCTTTTTCTTTTTTTTTTTTTTTACAGAGTTAGGCAGAAATGGTTTTGAATTTCATATGAATGTCCTGAAAACTTTGCAAATAGTCTGATTCTTTTACTTGTTTTCTCAAGTAAAGATCAATGCAATTGTTGCAGCCCTTAGTTTTCCAGTCAGAGCTGTTAAATCTTGTTTCTGAAATTCTCTTCCTTAGTTTTTTCTGTTGTTGAATTTGAGAAAGCAGAGTTCTAGTACAACTTATTCCTAACCTTGTTTTTTTTTTTTTTTTTTTTTTTTTTTTTTGGAGATAGGATCTTACTCTGCTGCCCAGGCTTGAGTGCAGTGACGCTATCTTGGCTCACTGCAACCTCTGCCTCCCAGGTTCAAGAGATTCTCATGTCTCACCCTCCTGAGTAACTGGGACTACAGGTGTGCGCCACCATGCCCAGCTAATGTTTGTATTTTTGGTAGAGGAGGTGAACTCCTGGCCTCAAGTGATTTGCCCACCTCGTCCTCCCAAAGTGTTGCATTTATAGGCGTGAGCCACCGTGCCCTGCAAACTTCTGATTATACATTTTCATAAGTATTTGTGGTTGAAATAGATGATTTTCTGAGACTTTGGTCAGGAAGTTTATACCTCTGACATTTTGTCTTTTGGTGTCACACCTGCCCTAGCCTTCAACCTTGGATTGATCTCTTAATACTAAAACTGCTGGAGAAAAATCATTACAGCCATCTAGGTTATTTTCTTCTCAGATTTATGGTCAACAAAGATAGGACTTCAGGGCTACCAAAGTATCCTTTTATTTGTCCTTAGTGAGCTCTGTCTTCCATTCTGCAAAGCAAAGATTCTTGTCCAGCTTCTATTTCTTTTCTCTTAAATAGAAGATATTGCTTCATTATCTGCAGAGAAAGTCACACCAGCCAAGAACTCACTCTCAGCTTTTAACTTTCCATGTATTTACCTCACTCTGTACCCGTTTTACTCATTTATCTCAGAGGAAGTAATAATTCTCTTTCCTACTTGAAGCAGATTCCCTCAAGTTCCTAAGTACTTTGACGTGTGTATTACGTCTTCTGCATTTTCAACTGCTTCCATCTCCACTCACTCCTTACCTTCAGCACTAACCCTACCCACATATTTCCTGTATTAAAACAAAAAAACCTTTCTCCAATTTGAGTCTGCTTTATGGATTGTTACTCTGTCTTAGTACTTCTTTTTGTTGCCAGACTTTGTAAAAGAGTAATCAGTAAGTAGATGCCAATTGTACTGCCTCGCTTTGACATTCACCCAG
Source organism: Rhinopithecus roxellana (assembly GCF_007565055.1). Taxonomy (NCBI): domain Eukaryota; kingdom Metazoa; phylum Chordata; class Mammalia; order Primates; family Cercopithecidae; genus Rhinopithecus; species Rhinopithecus roxellana. Next base: position 93,215,825 of record NC_044554.1, read on the forward strand.
TGGTCTGAATTTTCTTGCTGCTTTATAAAGATAAGGACAGTGGTAATTTATGGCTAAAAGTAATAATTTCTCAGATTTTCTTAGTTGACTTAGCCAGCATTTATTATGTTGACTTGCTCTTAAACTTCTGTCTTTTCTGAAAGAGTTCTATTCAGGTTTGCTTTCTCTCTCTCTGGCTGTTGCTTCATAGTCTTTCTCAGTGGTGTCTACTTGGTGGTGGTCTTTTTCTTCCAAGATATTTGTAGCTCTGTGTCTTTTTTTTTTTTTTTTTTTGAGACAGAGTTTCGCTCTGTTGTCTAGGCTGGAGTGCAGTAGCATGATCTCTGCTCACTGCAGCCTCCGTCTCCCAGGTTCAAGCGATTCACCTGCCTCTACCTCCTGAGTAGCTGGGATTACAGGTGTGCGCCAGCATGCCTGGCTAATTTTTGTATTTTTAGTATAGATGGGGTTTCACCATGTTAGCCAGGCTGGTCTCTAACTCCTGACCTCAAGTGATTCGCCTGCATTGGCCTCCCAAAGTGCTGGGATTACAAACGTGAGCCACCGCAAACAGCTATAGCTCTATGGTTTTTTAATCATCATGTCTCTGTGCCATTACCTTATGAAAACATTCCCAGATCTGAGCTTCAGATAGCTACAGCTATTCACTAGGTATCTCCATGTTCATATTTCACAAAGGTATCTCATCATGCCCCTGACCGCTGTCAGCCTGGTTGTTCTTAGTCCTGCTTTAAATCTCAGCTTAAATATCTCTTCCTGATAGCTGAATCAAGTTTTATCTTTTGGGCTACCACTGCATATTTAAGCCTATCAAAGCATTATAATACTACAATTACTTTATTTACATGTTTGTCTGCAGTGGTATTAATAAATTTCCAGCCTCCTGATGTGAACAACTCTTATTTGTCTTATTTGTCTTATTGTACTTGTAAACAATAAACTTCTGTTGTTTTGTTGAATAGTCTCACAAAGAAAAAATTCCAAAATAATTGATAGAGTATAGTTTTTATAAAGTTATATTTTAAAAATTACTTAAATTAGTATTTGTAAATGTAAACTTGTAGTTTTTTGATCCACTTTCACCATTGCTATTCCTTGTATCTACTTCCAACTTTTGCCAACTTACTAGTCTTAACAGGTAGGATATATATTAATTCAGAGAATTTCTAGAATGGATAATTAAAAGTTGATTGGACATTCACAGCCTTTTTCTTGAGATGAGATTTTCTTCCATTAGGAATAATCTTATTGAAGAATTTTAAAACACATTTTTATAAATAGTGCTACCTTGCTTTCCATAATGTTTTGGTCATGTGTGAAATTTTATTTTGGAATTAGTAATAAGTGAAAACTTTAGTTTCATCTAAACCAATGTGCCATTGAATTTATTGTTTATTTTATTGGTGTTCTTTCCCCTTTCTTGCCTTATATGAACACTTAGAGAAGAAAATTAAGAAAATCAAATGCTTTATTCTCTCTTAGTTTTAATACCAGTTCTGCTAACAGGTATTTTTCTATGTGAAGCAATTTTTTTGGTTGCCAAAATAAGCCAAGGTTTAGATTCTTACTGTCTGAAGTAGTGGATAAGGACACTCAGGGTCAGTTCTTGGTTCTATCTGGCTGTCTTTCATTGCACCCCCGACCGCTTTTGCTCTGATTCTTTCTAACCCATGGTTAGCAGTCTCGAAAACACTAGTGGCATCTCTTTTAAGTACTAAACATGTGGGGAGAGTGTTTCAGTAGAAGTGGTTATGGCCACTGTATCTTTTCTAGAGAACAAAAGTATCTCACCATTGAAATTAAGAGAAAGAAATCCTGTGTAAGAATACCATTTGGGCCAGATGTGGTGGCACACGCCTGTAATCCTAGCACTTTTGGGAGGCCAAGGCAGAAGGATCACTTGAGCTCAGGAGTTTGAGACCTGTCTGAACAACATAGCTAGACTCCATCTCTAAAGCAGTAAAATACATTAGCTGAGCATGGTGGCACATGCCTGTAGTCCCAGCTACTTGGGGGGCTAAGGTACGAGGATCCCTTGTTTGAGCCCAGGGAGTCAAGGCTTTAGTAAGCTGCGATTGCACCACTGCACTCCAGCCTGTGCAACAGAATGAGACCCTGCCTCAGAAATAAATAAATAACAATCTACCATTTAAAAGTAATTTGAATATGTTTTTCTTACTCTTCCCTTAAATAACCTAATAAATAACCATAACATTTCTTCACTTTGTCTACAAGGACTCTTTACTTACAGCAGTTTTTGTTCCAGTTTTTCCTTGAAATAGCTAAAACATGCTGTTGGAAAGACAGATGGTAGATTAAGCAGATTTCATAGACCTCTGCAGTGATTGTAATCCATTTCCTTTCCAGCCTTCATTTTAAAATGAAAATACTAGGAGAAAATTGGGAAATAATCCGAATAATAAATACTGTGGTGTACTTAAAATTGTTTCCTGGAACTACTTGCTTTAAGATATTTCATTAGCTTTTTTGAACAATAAACAATTTCAAGTTATATATAGACTTAGCTGGTTTCTCTCCAGGCTATTAACTGGTTAGGGAGATGATTCACACCTTTCTGATAAATAATGCTAACCATGTATATAAATTTTAAATGTTCTAAAAACCCCATTTAAACTAAAAAGACAAATGAAATTAATATTATCTTTTATTAGGCTGGGTGCGGTGGCTCATGCCTGTAATCCCAGCACTTTGGGAGGCCGAGGCGGGTGGATCGCTTGAGGTCAGGAGTTTGAGACCAGCCTGACCACCATGGTGAAACCCTGTCTCTACTAAACATACAAAAAATTATCTGGATGTGGTGGGGTGTGCCTGCAATCCCAGTTGCTCGGGAGGCTGAGGCAGGAGAGTCTCGAGCCCAGGAGTCGAAGGTTGCAGTGAGCTGAGATTGTGCCACTGCACTCCAGCCTAGATGACAGAGTGAGACTCTGTCTCAAAAAACAAAAACAAAAAAAAACCTTTTATTTAACCCCAGATATAAAAATTATTTAGCTATTTTAGATTTTTTGGTACTAAATCTTCACAATCCACTTTGTATTGTACACTCACAGCATATCTTATCTCAACTGGGTCTAACCACATTTCATCTGTGCAGTAGCCACGAGTTAAGACTAAAGCCTTCTGAATGGACAACTTAGTTCAAACAGCGTAGTATTTGCTCTACTTTGGGAAAGATACGGTATTTGACAGGTTTTGGGGCCACCCACCACTGATTTACCTCACTTTCTGTAACACCCTTGGGCTTTCTTTTTTTTTTTTTTTTTAAGGATTTACCTTTCTTCTGTTCTCTGTCCCTATAGCTGTGAAGCCTACTCTATTTCTAGGGGTACATGACTCAGTTTGGGCAGTTGGAGCCTTGCAGTTCTCTTATGAGGTTGAGACTTAACGCTGAGATTTCATATACAGAATGAGGTCCTCTTACCTGTGCAGTGTGAGTGTGAGGGTAATCATCTTGAGACAGGATAGGTTCTGAGAATAGAGCAAGCACTGAGAAATGGAGAGAAGGAACCTAGGCCCTTGCCATAGGATTTTGATAGTTCTGTTTTTTCCATAATTACAATAGAAGTTCAGAAGATTGAGAAATTAACCTTTTTTTTTTTTTTTTAAATTATTGTACATTGGGTTTTCTGTCACTTGCAAGAGTGACATTCCAAGTAAATAAGTATGGATTAGGGAGGTTCAGTACGGTCTTAGAATGCCCCAGCAGCAGAAGGTTGTTCTCTCGTTGATGGGGGTTGGGGGGGTGTTCACCAGGTAGATGTCAGATCCTTTGTGATTCCCAGGATCTCAGATGCTTGAGTTGACTTTTGTTTTTTTTTTTGGAGATGGAGTCTCGCTCTGTCGCCAGGTTGGAGTGCGGTGGCACGATCTCGGCTCGCTGCAACCTCTGCTTCCTGGGTTCAAGCAATTCTTCTGCCTCAGACTCCCAAGTAGCTGGGACTACAGGCGCATGCCACCACACCCAGCTAATTTTTGTATTGTTAGTAGAGATGGCTTTCACCACGTTGGCCAGGATGGTCTTAATCTCTTGACCTCGTGATCTGCCCGCCTTGGCCTCCCAAAGTGCTGGGATTACAGGTGCGAGCCACCATGCCGAGCCTGAGTTGACTTTTTACCAGGGTTTTTACAGACCTGTTGGTGGGGCAGATACTTAACGATCTACTCAATGAAAAGGATCAGAAATGCAAATAACACAATTATTTATTCCCCTGGTGGTGGTCTCACTGAGTCTTATTTGCTTTGCCTGTGAGTTTAGAACTTACTGTTTCCAACTTTTATTGAATTTAAATCTCTTGTATTTTAGGGACTTTTTAACTATAAATTCCTTAATATTTTTCTTTTCAAAATAAAGTTCCTCTGTAAGAAGTATAAATGAGTTTACTATGATGATGGTAATGCAAATATATATATAAATAATATATGTAATAATGTAAATATACATGAAGAAAAAAATTAATTTCCCATTTTCTCTTGCCCCTTTTTGCCAAATCCAGTGTTAACAGCTTAGTATGTATCATTTGTGCTATATTAAAAAAAAGGGAAACAGAAATGGAAAAATATATTAGATATATGGTTGACCCATGAACAAGATGGGTTTGAGTTGCATGGGTTCACTTATATGCTGATTTTTAAAATAAATACATTGGAAAATATTTTTTTGGAGATTTGCAACAATTTGAGAAAACTCAGATGAACCATGTAGCCTAGAATTTTAGAAAATTAAGAAAAAGGCTGGGCGTGGTGGCTCACACCTGTAATCCCAGCACTTTGGGAGGCCGAGGCAAGCGGATCGCTTGAGGCCAGGAGTTCAAGGCCAGTCTGACCAACATGGCGAAACCCCATCTTTACCAAAAAATACAAAAATCAGCCCGGTGTGGTGGTGGACACCTGTAGTCCCAGCTACTTGGGAGGCTGAGGCAGGAGAATCACTTGAATTGGGAGGCAGAAGTTGCAGTGAGCTGAGATCATGCCACTGCACACCAGCCTAGGTGATAGCAAGACTGTCCGAAGGAAAAAAAAAAAAAATTGAGGCTGGGTGCAGTGGCTAACCCCCATAATCCCAGCACTTTGGGAGGCTGAGGTGGGTGGATCACAAGGTCAAGAGATCGAGATCATCCTGGCCAACGTGTTGAAACCCTGCCTCTACTAAAAATACAAAAATTAGCTGGGCGTGGTGGCGTGCACCTGTAGTCTCAGTTACTCAAGAGGCTGAGGCAAGAGAATCGCTTGAACCCGGGAGGCGGAGGTTGCAGTGAGCCGAGATTGCACCACTGCACTCCAGCCTGGTGACAGAGCGAGACTGTCTCAAAAAAAAAAAAAAAAAAAAAAAAAAAAAAAAAAATTTAAGAAAATGGTGTCTCGTGAATACATAAAATTACATAAATATATGTAGATGCTAGTCTGTGTCTTAACTGTCATTGGGAAGGCTTTTGGTCAACAGTAGGCTATTAATAATTAAGTTTTGGGGGAGTCAAAAGGTAAACATGGGGTTTCAACAGTGTGGGGGACCAGTGACCCTAACCTCCAATTTGATCAAGTCTCCCTTTCTCTCTATCTCTCCCCCCCATACATATATATACATGCACACATATATATACACACATATATATGTATAGGGAGAGAGAGAGAGAGAAAAAAGATTCTTTCTTTTTTGAGACAGAGTCTCGCTCTGTTGCCCAGGCTGGAGTGCAGTGCCATGATCTTGGCTCACCACAGCCTCTACCTCCCGGGTTCAAGCGATTCTCCTGCCTCAGCCTCCTGAGCATCTGGGACTACAGGCTTGCACCACCATGCCCTGCTAATTTTTTGTAGTTCTAGTGGAGATGGAGTTTAACTATGCTGGCCAGGCTGGTCTCGAACTCCTGACATTGTGATAAACGCCCGCCTTGGCCTCCCAAAGTACTGGGATTACAGGCATGAGTCACCGCGCCTAGCCTAGATTAGAGTCTTACTGTCTGAAGTAGTGGATAAGGACACTCAGGGTCACTTCTTGGTTCTATCTGGCTGTCTTTCATTGCACCCCCTACCCCTTTTGCTGTGATTCTTTCTAACCCATGTTTAGCAGTCTCAAAAGCATTAGTAGCATCTCTTAAGTGCTAACTATGTGGGGAGGGTATTTCAGTAGAAGTAATTGTAGCCTCTATACACTATTATCTTTTCTAGAGAACAAAAGTACCTCACTATTGAAATTAAAAGAGAAAAAAGTATATATATATGGGGGCACGGAGAGATAGAGAAAGAAACAGTCATTCAGGCAGTCTGGCATGCGAAGACACAAGAGAATCTGAGAGTGACACAAAAATAAGCAGAATACTTTTTCTGCTTTAAAAGTCCTGTGTTCATCCTTCCCCACCCCTGCAACTCTGGCAACCACTGATTTTTTTTTTTTTTTTTTTGAGACAGAGTCTTGCTCTGACACCCAGCCTGGAGTGCAGTGGTGCCATCTCAGCTCACTGCAACCTCAGCCTCCTGAGCAGCTGGGATTACAGGTGTGCACCACCATGTCTGGCTAATTTGTATTTTTAGTACAGATGGGGTTTTGCAGTGTTGGCCAGGCTGGTATGCAACTCCTGACCTCAAGTGATCCGCCTTCCTTGGCCTCCCAAAGTGCTGGGATTACAGGTGTGAGTTACTGCACTCTTCCACTGATTTTTTTTTAAACTTTATCCATAGTTTGCCTTTTCCAGAAAGTCATCTAGTTGGAATCATACAATATGTAGAATATTCAGATTGGCTTCTTTCACTTAACAGTATGCGCTTTAAAGTTCCTCCTTGTCTTTCTGTGGCTTGATAACTCAGTTCTTTTTTTTGCTCAAAATATTCCATTGTATGGGTGTACCACAGTTTGTTGAACCATTCACCCACTGAAGGATATTTTGGGTACTTCCAAGTCTTGACAGTTATGAATAAATATTTGTATGCGGGTTTTTGTGTTGAGATAAGTTTCAGCTCCTTTGAGTAAACACCAGGGATTGATGGATTATATATGGTAAGAGAATGTTTACCTTTTAAGAAACTGCCAAACTGTCTTCCATACTGTCTGCATAAGCAATAAATGAAAGTTTGTGTGGTTTCACATTTTTGCCAGCATTTGGTGTTGTCAGTGTTTTGGATTTTTGCAATTCTAATAGATATGTAGTGGTGTCTCGTTGTTGTTTTAATTTGCCATTCTCTGATGAAGTATGATGTTAAGGCTGGGTGCGGTGGCTCATGCCTGTAATCCCAGCACTTTGGGAGGCCAAGGTGGGTGGATCACTTGAGGTCAGGAATTCAAGACCAGCCAGGCCAACATGGTGAAACCCAGTCACTACTAAAAATACAAAAATTAACTGGACGTGGTGGCATGTGCCTGCAGTCCCCGCTACTTGGGAGACTGAGGCAGGAGATTTGCTTCAACCTAGGAGGCAGAGGCTGCAGTGAGCCAAGATCATGCCACTGCACTCCATCCTGGGCAACCGAGTGAGACTCTGTCTCAAAAAACAAAAAAAAGGAAAAAAAGAAAAATATGATATTAAGCATTTTTTCATTTGCTTATTTGCCATTGGTATATCTTCTTTGGTGAGATATCTGTTCAAATGTTTTGCCTTCTTTTTAATTGGGCTGTTTATTTTCTTTTTTCTTTCTTTTATTTTGGAGACGATCTCGCTCTGTCATCCCCGCTGGAGTGTGGTGCAACAGTCATGGCTCACTGCAGCCTCAAACTCCTAGTCTCAAGTGATCCTCCTGCCTCAGCCTCCTGCGTAGCCAGGACTACAGGCACACACCACCAAGCTAGGCTAATTTATTATTATTATTATTATTTGAAGAAATGGGGTCTTGTTATGTTGCGCAGGCTAGTCTCCAACTCCTGCCTTCAAGTTATCGTCCTGCCTCGGCCTCCCAAAGTGCTGGGATTATAGACGTGAGCCACCATGCCCAGTGGATACCAATCTCGCAGTCTGACTTGTCTTTTCGTTTTCTTAGCAGTGTCTTTTGAAGAGCAAAAGTTTTTCTTCAGTTGTTTTGTTTTGTCACCCGGGCCTGGAGTGCAGTGGTGTGACTTTGGTTCACTGCAACCTCTTCCTCCCAGGCTTAAGCGGTCGTCCCACCTCAGCCTCCAGAGTAGCTGGGACTAAAGGCACATGCCACTGCACCTGGCTAATTTTTGTATGGTTTAAAAAATATTTTTTGGAGAGACAGGGTTTTGCCATGTTACCCAGGCTGGTCTCAATCTGCTGGGTTCAAGCGATGTGTACACCTTGTTCTCCCAAAGTGCTGGGATTACAGACATGAGCCACTGCACCTTGCCAAAGAGCAGAAGTTTTAAATTTTAACACTATCCAACGTATTAGTTTCTTCTTTTCACATATTGTGATTTTGGTGTCTTATATAAAAAGTCATTGCCAAACCCAAGATCACCTGGATTTTCTTCTGTGTTCTAGAAATTTAGTTTTGCAGTTTACACTCAAGTCTGTGATCTGTTTTGAGTTAATTTTTGTGAAAGGTATAAGTTTTGTGTCTAAATTCATTTTGTTCACGTGTCAGTGTCCCCTTGTTTCAGCAGCATTTGAAAGGACTATCCTTTCTCCGTTGAAGTGCTCTGACTCCTTTGTTAAAGATCAGTTAACTATTTTTTTTTTAATGGATGCATTTCTGAGCTTTTGTATTCTGTTTTGTTAGTCTAGTTATCTGTTTTTTTTTTCCCCCACTGATACCATACTGTATTAATTACTGTAGCTTTGTGGTCAGTCTTAAAGTTGGGTAGTGTCAGCCCTCTAACTTTGCTCTCATTCAATGTTTTCTTGCTACTCTGAGTCTTTTATTATCTATATAAATGTTAGAATCAATTTGTTGGTAATCCACACAATAACTTACTGGGATTTTGATTGGGATTGCTTTAAAAGGATATATCAAGTTGGGAAAGAACTGACATCTTGACAATGTAGAGTCTATGTGCATGGAATTTGTCTTCATTCCTTTGATTTCTTTCATTAGAGTTGTGTTATTTTTCTCATATAGAGTACTTGGGATTATACATGTGAGCCACCATGTCCAACTAATTTTTGTATTTTTAGTAGAGATGGGGGTCTCACCATGTTGACCAGGCTGGTCTCGAACTCCTGACCTCAGGTGATGCGCCCACCTCAGCTTTCCGAAGTGCTGGGATTACAGGCGTGAGCCACCATGCCTGACCTGAACATTGTCCTTTGTCTTAAGAGTTTCCATTTCTGTGCCTTTGCATTTTGTTCACCTTTTTTCCATTAGAGCTTTAGGAATATTAATTAGAGCTTTTAAAAAAATTAGTAGTCTGATAATGCCAATATTTCTGCTGTATCTAAGTCTGACTCTGATGCTTACTTTGTTTCTTCAAACTGTGTTTTAGCATGCTTTTAAATTTTTCATTGAAAGAAGTAGTACATGGTATATAGAAGGAACTGAGGTAAGTATGCCTTTAGTGTAAGGTTTTGTGTTTATCTGGCTAGAGGTTAGGCTATGTTCTCTCTTTGCTGTACCTGTAAGTATCAGAGGCCAAAATATCCTCTAGTGTTCTTCTTTTTGTCCCCCCTGTTGTCTTTTGGTTTCTCTGGAATTTCTTCTTAAATAAGGTCAGAGGTGTGCAGTTTGTTTAGTTGTATTCTCCACTTAGTATACAGGAGCTGTATTTATATAGTGGTAAGGTGTGGAGGGAGGGAAGTGTTCTATAGCCTAAAGATTTGTTCTCAGTCTTTTAGTGAACCTGTGCCCCTAGACTGTAGTGTCCACAAGTACTTCTAATGTTTTGGTTTTTCCCTGAGACAGGAGTGCTAGAGGATGCTGGTATTGGGTATTTCATTACCCTGAGTGTAAGGCTAGAATGCTCTGGAGTTGAATATTTCCCTTCTAGATTGGCAAGGCTTTGGTGGAACCCTGGTAGGTTAGGCTCTGATAAATAATTTCTCTTGAAGTCAGGCCTTGTTAAGGACAGAATGCTCTGGGCATATTTCATCACAACTACTTATTTTTTTCTGATCTTCACTATGATAATCTGGAGGACTTCTGGTTGTTAAAAACTGACAAAATGTGGAGGCCTCTCAAACAGGGTCCTGCTGTAGTTTTTAATAAAAACTTGTTCACACTGAGCCTCCAGCTTGGTTTAGGTTTTCCTACCTTGGTAATGGTTCCCAAGGAGGTTTCTACAGTTGTAAGTTGTGGTTCTCTGTATCTTGTACCTGCCTGCCTATCTCTAATTTTGGGGGCAGTGGTTTGCCCTGTGACTCCAGTTTCCGTGATGGCTCTAAGAAGAGTTGTTGCTTTTCACCTTTGCTTTTCTTTTCTTTTGAGTATGGAATGACAGTTTTTAACTGCTTAAATTCCAGACCAGAAACAGGTAGCCCCCAGGGCTAATTTTTTTTTCTATAATTTACTTTTTAAATTAAAGATTATAACATATCTCTAGCTGCATAATATACTACAATATGGAAATACTAGATTTATTCAACCTTTTGTTTATTGATGGACATTCAAGTTTTCTCAGCTTTTTTCCATTATAAATAGTACTGCTAAAAACATTCTTGTACATGTATATTTGCATACTACTGCTGTTATTTCTTTACATTTACTCTTAAAAGTGAGATAGCTAAGTCAAAGGATATTTGTATTTTTAATAATACAAATTGTCTGATTACTTTGCCCAAACGTAGCAGTGTGTGAGTGTCCTTTCTTTGGCTATTACTGAATGTTGTCAATCTGATAGAAGAGAATGGTATCTTATCATTGCTTTGATTAGTACTTTCTTGAAAACTGGTGAGGTATGGAGCATCTTACATATGTTTATTAACATTGTAATTTCCTCTCTGGATTCTTTATTTGTGGACATTGGCATTTACTTTCAGTTGGGTTATTTGCTGTTCCTCTTATTAATCTGAATTTTAGGCACAATTGATAATGTTTCTTAAAATTGTACTTCTTTTAGAAAAAGTTAGAAAATTGCAGCATAAGAGAAAGTAAAAATCACTTATCTGTTCACACAGATAAACTCCTCTTCGAGTTTTGATACTAATATTTTTCTAAGGATATGTATATATATCAAATTTCCTACCATAATGAAATTTTGTGTGGCATATTATAGTTCCACAACTACATTACATATGATTTTATTAATTTTAAATACAATATAGGAAAAATATGAAGCAATATAAAAATGTTTTTAAAAACACAGGTCATGACTTACTCAGTTGATTGCATGACCCACAGTTTGAAAAACATTGCCTTAAACCAGGGTTTCCCAGTCCCCAGGCCATGGACAGGTACTGGTCTGTGGCTTATTAGGAACTGGGCCACACACAACAGGTGGTGAGTGGCAGTTGAGCAAGTGACGCTTCATCTGTATTTACAGTGGCTCCCAATAGCTCCCATAACTGTCTGAGCTCTTCCTGCTGTCAGATCAGTGACAGCATTAGATTCTCATAGGAGCAGAAACCCTATTGTTGACAGCATTAGATTCTCATAGGAGCACAAACCCTGTTGTGAACTGTGTCTGTGAGGGATCTAGGTTGTGTACTTCTTATGAGAATCTAATGCCTGATGATCTGTCACTGTCTCCCATAACCCCCAGATGGGACCATCTAGTTGTAGGAAAACAAGCTCAGGGCTCGCACTGATTCTACATTATGGTGAGTTGTATAATTATTTCATTATGTGTTGCAATGTAATAACAATAGAAATAAAGTGTACAAGAAATGTAATGCACTTGAATCATCCCAGAACCATCCCTCCACCCACCCATCCCCCCATCCCTAGTCCATGGAAAAATTGTCTTCCACAAAACTGGTCCCTGATGCCAAAAAGGTTGGGAATCACTGCTTTAAACTACATAAATATATAACCTTGGCTTACACCTGTAAGCCCAGCACTTTGGGAAGCTAAGGCAGGAGGATGGCTTGAGCTCAGGAGTTTGAGACCAGCCTGGGTGATATAGTAAGACCTCGTCTGTATACAAAATTACAGAAATTAGCCAAGCATGGTGGCATACACCTTTAGTCCCAGCCACTGGAGTGGCTGAGGCAAGAGGAGGAGCGCTTGAGCCTAGGAAGTGGTGGCAAGATTGTACCACTGCACTCCAGCCTGGGCAACAGAGTGAGACCCTGTCTCTAAATAAATAAATAAATTGCCGGGCACGGTGGCTTACGCCTGTAATCCCAGCACTTTGGGAGGCCGAGACGGGCGGATCACGAGGTCAGGAGATCGAGACCATCCTGGCTAACACGGTGAAACCCCGTCTCTACTAAAAATACAAAAAAATAGCCAGGCATGGTGGCAGGTGCCTGTAGTCCCAGCTACTCGGGAGGCTGAGGCAGGAGAATGGCATGAACCCGGGAGGCGGAGCTTGCAGTGAGCCGAGATCGCGCCACTGCACTCCAGCCTGGGTGAGAACGAGACTCCGCCTCAAAAAAAATAAATAAATAAAATAAATAAATAAATAATGTATACAGATACACACACATATATATAAAACCTTGATAAGTAAAAACCAATTTGAAAATATAGGAACATAAAATTTATCTCTTAATAATTTCAAACCTTCTAAAATTTTATTTACGTTTTTAAAAGACTCATTATTACTAAAATATTCAGACATCTAAAAGTAAATGAGGTCAGGAGTTTGAGACCAGCCTGGCCAACATGGGGAAACCCTGTCTCTACCAAAAGTACAAAAATTAGCCAGGTGTGGTGGCAGGCACCTGTAATCCCAGCTACTCTGGAGGCTGAGGTGGGAGAATCGCCTAAACCTGGGAGGCGGAGGTTGCAGTGAGCTGAGATTGTACACTGCACTCCAGTCTGGGTGACAGCGCGAGACTCCGTCTCAAAAAAAAAATTAAATTAAATTAAAATAATAAAATACAAAAATAAAAGTAGAGGAAATAGTATAATGAACCCCAGTGTCCCCATCCTCCACTTTTATAGCGAACACATTTTGCTAAATTTATTTATCCCTGTCTACTTAAAAAAATAAAATAAAATAAAAAACTCCTAGATTATTTTTAAGTGAATCTCAGGCTCATTGTATTATAAAAGTTAGTCTTTGATTATAGAGAGACAATAGATAATGAAATTGTAGTTATATTTAAAAAGAAAAGAGACCTTATAGTTAACAAAATTAGCCATAATTTTATGTCATCTAATGATCTACATTCACGTTTACCCAGTTGTCTCAAAAATGTTTTTTATAGCTGCTTTTTTGAACCTGGATGCAAACAAGATGTGCATGTTATTCATGATGAATTAGTATTTTAAGTCTCATAATTTATAGTAGCTCTTCTTGCCTTTTAAACATTTTATTCCATTTTTTTATTGGAGAGTATGGTGCATTTTCAATTTAGCCAAATGCTTCTTTTGGGTGTTAGTTAGCTTGTTCTTCTATCCCTCTTATTTCCTTTAAATAGTAATTAAATCCAGAAGTTCATTTAGATACAAATTCAATTCTTTGGCAGTTGTACTTAAAAGGTTATGGTGGAAGCTACTATATCTTGAAGTTTATGTGGGCAGAAATTTGGGAGCATCTTGGCTTGGCAGTTTTGGTTTGGGGTCTCTCATAAGATTGCAATGAAATGTTAGCTAGGGTTGTAGTCATTAGAAGGCTTGACTGGGGTTGGAGAATCCACTTCCAAGGTGGCTCCCTCACATGGCAAGCAAGTTCTCTTGGTGGGAGGTCTCACTTATTCTTTACATGGGCCTTCCACAAAGTTGCTTAAATATCCTGACAGCCTTGGCGGCTGGCTTCTCCCAGGTTGAATGATCTAAAAAAGTAAGGTAGACGCTGCATTGTCTTCATGACCTAGTCTTGGAAGTCATATTATTCACTCTGCAATATTCTGTTGGTCACACAGACCATCCTTGAATCACAGTGGCATGGCATGGATGCCAGATAGTGAGGATCATTTAGGACCCTTTTGGAGGCTGGCTACTGTCAATGATTTCAATTTCAATTTCAGAGTACACGATTTATACATTTTGACCTTATCTTTCTTGTAAACTAAAAGCCTTGGTTCCTAAAATATTAACATAGCTTGTTTTGTTCTACCATATACATGTAATAATTTCAAAGTAACAATGCTAATTTTAATTGCTAACAAGACTACTGAATGCAGTTTAAGATTTCTAAGTGATTCCTTTTGTCCTTAAAAAATATACCCCCCAGCTGTATATAGTCAGTATATTGTGTTGTAGACAGTTTATGCAACCAATTTGATAAACATAAATCCACCTAAATGTGGATATGTTTCCAGTTTTTTAGGGATTGCTTTTTTTTCCCTTTTTGATTTAATGATGTATTTTCATTATATAAAACGTGTACTTGGTTTCAAACTCTAAACTATAAAACAGGTACATTCAGAATAGTGTCACTTCCATTCCTTTTTTCTTGTTCTCTCCCTTACCCATGGGTAACTATTTTAAATGTTTGTTTCATCCTCCAACGTTTCTTTTGTACATATTCACGTTCCCCCCCCCTTTTTTTTTAATAAAAAAAAAGGTAGCAATGTTTTAAGTGCTCTACTCTACCTTTTTCTTTTCATTTAACCATACACGCTGAAGTTTACTCCATGTAAGTAGACAAAAATCATTCTCTCATTTTATTGCTTAGAAGCACTGTACTGTGTGGGTATACTATAGTTTATTCAGCTAGCTTCCTAGTGATAGATATTTTCATTGTGTAAATAAAGCTGCGTTGGATAGCCCTTTGCATACTTCATTTTGTATTTTGGCCAGTGAATTTTTGGTACAAGTTCCTAGAATTGGGATTGTTAAGTCAAAGGGAAATGCTGAATGTGATTTAGCTAGATATTGCCAAATTTCTTTCCAGAGGGTTTGTTTTTGTGTGTTTCCACTACCAATGTGTGAAAGTGTTTCTCACAGCTTTGTCAGTAGTCTCTGGAGTTCTACTTTTAGATTTTTGTCAATTTAGTATTTTGGACAGAGTTTCATTCTTGTGCCCAGGCTTGAGTGCAATGGCATGATCTCGGCTTACCGCAGCCTCTGCCTCCCGGGTTGAAGCAGTTCTCCTGCCTCAGCCTCCCGAGTAGCTGGGATTACAGTCATGCACCACCCCGACTGGCTAATTTTGTATTTTTAGCAGAAACAGGATTTCTTCATGTTGGTTAGTCTGGTCTCGATCTCCTGACCTCAGGTGATCCACCCGGCTTAGCCTCCCAAAGTGCTGGGATTGTAGGCGTGAGCCACCACGCCTGGCCATACATTTTTATTACGAGCAAAGTTAAGCTACTTTGCATTCACTTAGGGGCACTTTGCTCTTTTTTCAGATGAACTAATTGTCTCTTTTTCTCACTTTTTTGTAAGGTCGTTGATCTTTTTTCCCCCTAATTTAGAGAGTTTTTATTTTATATACATACATATATATATATGAAGAGAGAGAGAGACAGAGAGACACAGAATGTTGCATTGTTGCCCAGGCTGGAGTACAGGAGCACAGTGGTGCAATTGTGACTCACTGCAACCTCTGCCTCCCGGGTTCAAGCAATTCACCTGCCTCAGCCTCCCAAGTAGCTAGGATTACAGGCGCCCACAACCATGCCTGGCGAATTTTTTTTTTTTTTTTTTTTTTTGCGACAGAGTCTCTTGTCACCCAGGCAGGAGTGCAGTGGCAGAATCTCAGCTCACTACAAACTCTACTTTCTGCGTTTGAGTGATTCTCGTGCCTCAGCCTCCTAAATAGCTGGGATTATAGGCGTGAGCCACCATGCCTGGCTAATTTTTGTATTTTCAGTAGAGACAGAGTTTAACCACGTTGGCCAGGCTGGTCTCGAACTCCTGACCTCAAGTGATCCACCTGCCTCAGCCTCCCAAAGTACTGGGATTACAGGCGTGAGCCACTATGCCTGGACTGTAGTTGGTACTAATAATCACTCTGCAGTATAAGTTGCAGCTAATTTTTTTCCAGGTTGCTATATTCTGTTAATTTTGCTTGTGGTATTTTTAGCCATGCAGAGGATTTTTATTTTTACATAGTCATATTTATTATTTCTTGGTATGAATTATTTCTTGATTCCTAGTTGGAACTTTTTTTTCTACTCTCAGGTTATTAAGGAATTCTGTGTTTTTTTAAAAGTACTTTTATGGTTCTTTTAAAAAAAATTTAGATAACTGATTCGTTTGCTTTGTTTTTTTTTTTTTTTTTTTTTTTTTTTTTGTTTGGAGACCGAGTTTCGCTCATGTTGTCCAGACTGGAGTGCAATGGCATGATCTCAGCTCACTGCAACCTCTGTCTCCCAGGTTCAAGTGATTTTCCTTGCCTCTGCCTCCCCAGTAGCTGGGGTTATAGACACCCACCACCACACCTGGCTAATTTTTGTAATTTTGTAGATTAATTTGCTTTTATGCTGGTGTATAGTGTGAGAGACAGACAAGTTTTATCTTTTTCTGGCTATTCAGTTATCCCAATACCACCAATTAAAAAGTCCATCTTTTCCCCACTGAATTGATATACCGTCTTTATCATATAGTAAAGGTCCATATGTATGTGAATGTATTTCTGAATTTTCTGTTTTATTTCGTGTTTATTTACCAGCATCACACTTTTTAATAATGGAAATGTATACTGGTTTAATATCTGGTAGAGTGTGTACACATACCCGCTTTCTCTTTCAGGTGTTACTTTGCTATTCTTAGTTATTTTTCTATGTGGATATACATTACAGAAAAGCAACCAATAAGTATCTTGGAAAATTTGGCTGCGTCTAATTTATAAGCTAACATAGGGATAATTAACATCTTTATCATGTTTAGCCTTGCTATCCATTTGCTCATGTGTACTTTTCTGTCTTGTAAGAGTGTTTATAGTTTAAAGGATTTCTCACATTTCTTATGTGAGCTGGGACTACAGATACACACCACTACACCAGGCTAATTTTTGTAGTTTTTGTAGAGAGATAGGGTTTCGACATGTTGCCCAGGCTGGTCTCATGTTCCTGACCTCAGATGATCCACCTGCCTCAGCCTCCCAAAGTGCTGGGATTATAGGCATGAGCCACAGTGCCTGGCCATCTTTTGCTTTTTGAATATTGATTTTTCTTTTTTTGAGACAGAGTCTCACTCTGTTGCCCAGGCTGGAGTGCAGTGGTGCGATCTCGGCTCACTGCAAGCTCTGCCTCCCTGGTTCACGCCATTCTCCTGCCTCAACCTCCCAAGTAGCTGGGACTACAGGCGCCCACCACCATGCCCGGCTAATTTTTTGTATTTTTAGTAGAGACGGGGTTTCACTGTGTCAACCAGGATGGTCTCGATCTCCTGACCTCATGATCCGCCCGCCTCGGCCTCCCACAGCCCTGGGATTACAGGCGTGAGCCACTGGGAATTTTTTTTTTAATCTCATACATAATACCTAGCCTTTCCTATTAAATATTACATTAGTTGTTGGTTTCAGAGAGATACCATAATAAACTTTTAAGAAAGACGCCTGTTGCAAGTTTACCAAGAGTTCTTTGCTCTGTTTTAAAAATTAGGAACTTATCTGAACCAAGTTCAGATGCCTTTTTTTGTCTTGGTGTTAGTTTTTCTGCTTTTCACAAATGTAATGAATTCTATTTCTCATTCAGTTTGTGTGTAAGTTTCATTTAGGATTTCTAAATCTCTCATAAGTACGTTTGTATAGTTTGTGTGTGTGTGCTATGTGCTGTTTTAGGTTTTTGTGGGAGGACTAAGCTGTTTTTTATAAAATAAAGTTGTAAATTCAAATTATAGTTTTTCCTCAAATTCTCGCCTTTAGGTACTCTGGAGCTGTATAAACAGAATTAAATTACATGTTTATTGAAGCATTTAGAAGTCACCTAACATCTTTCTTGGCCTGCACTCTTTTTTGTTGTTGTTGTTTAAAAGCAGTTCTTTTACCAGCTTTTAATTTTTTGATAAACTATATTGATTTTATTCAGCTACTAAGAGACAATTTGATGTCTAAAACATCAATCACACCTAGAAACTATACAATATGGAGAACAGCAGGGTGATTTTTTTTTTTTTTTTAAATCATAACTGTTTTTTGGAGGGGAGAAGAAAATAGGTTAAATGTTTTCCTTGGGATTTATTTATTGATATTATTAAGTCCAGAGAGAAAGGTGAATGTTATTAAAGTAACAAAGTAACACTTCTTTTCAAGGATTAATTCTTCCTCCACCAGCCTTTTATTTTTAAAAATTGTGAATTTATGGAAAAGTTGTAGGAATAAGTTTTTAATGTATTGATTATTCTCATTCTTAGGTGCATTTTATCTGGTGTTTGAATATATGGACCATGATCTGATGGGACTACTGGAATCAGGCTTGGTTCATTTTAATGAAAATCACATAAAGTCATTTATGAGACAGCTCATGGAGGGTCTGGATTATTGTCATAAGAAGAACTTTTTGCATAGAGATATTAAATGTTCCAATATCCTTCTAAATAATAGGTATGGTTATGAACTTTATATATATTTAAAATGAGTTTTACCATGGACATGTACATGGAGAGAATAGACTGGAAACTGTAGCGGCGGGGAATGTCGGGGATAGTGAGGGTTGAAAGTTACCTATTGGGTACAGTGTCCAACATTTGGGTGATAGGTACCCTAGAAGCCTAACCCCTACTATTACATTTCTAATATCCATGTCACAAACAAGCACATGTACCCCCGAATCTAAAATTTTTAAAATAAAGAAAAGATACAGTGTTACATGATGTTGCACCTTGATTATGTTAAAAAATATTTAAAATTTAGTTTACTTTATACAAACTCAGGCCAGCCACAGTAGCTCACGCCTGTAATCCCAGCACGTTGAGAAGCAGAGACAGGTGGATCACTTGAGGCCAGAAGTTCAAGACTAGCCTAGCCAACGTTGATGAAACCCCGTCTCTGCCAAAAAAATACAAAAGTTAGCCTGGCGTGGTGGAGCACACTTGTGATCCCAGCTACTCAGGAGGCTGAGGCATGAGAATTGCTTCCGGGAGGTGGAGGTTGCAGTGAGCTGAGATCATGCCACTGTACTTCAGCCTAGGTGACACAGCGAGACTCTGGCTCAAAAATAAAAATAAAAATAATCACCAATATTATAGCTTGGGATACCTCAAAAGTTGTGTTAAATACCTGTTAGTGGCCGGGCGGGGTGTCTCACGCCTGTAATCCCAACACTTTGGGGGGATGAGGCAGGCCGATCACTTGAGGCCAGGAGTTCGAGACCAGCTGTGCCAACGTCGTGAAAAGCTGTCTCTACTAAAAATACAAAAATAAACCCGGTGTGGTGGCACATGCTTGTAATCCCAGCTGCTAGGAAGCCTGAGAAATGAGAATCGCTTGAATCCCAGAAGTGGAGTTACAGTGAGCCGAGATAGTGCCACTGCACTCCAGCCTGGGTGACAAAGCAAGACTCGGTCTCAAAAAAAAAAAAAAAAAAAAATCCAATAATAGTCTGTAATGCATATAAAATAATACTTAGTTTACTTTTCTGTTTGCTATTTTTCCAAGTAATGTGAATGGATCATCTAATAAGCAATAGAATTTCAGCTTTAGGCTAAGAATAGATTTTAGAAAATTTTAAAAACACAGTCACAGTTGTAAAGTAAACTTTTTGGAAGTGTGTAAACACACAGACACATTCACTTATTTAAAACTTATATAAATAAGCTTATATTCGTAATGGCTTATATTTGAACCCTGGTAATTCTCTTGTAATTGGTACTGTTTGTTAATTTAAATAAGGCATGCCTGGTTCTGATTTTAATTAATAGACAGTGTTCTATGCACCTAGCCCCTCTAAAACTGGAGAATTAAACAAATTAAAAGTGATGTCACTTAGTTCTTGTGCAGTGTTACGTTGAACAAGAAATTTGTCTTACTGCTAAGTAATAAAAATGATCTCGTTTTATTTTGTTTTCATTGAAGTGTGCTTTTCTGAATAGGAACTGAATAGTAATAAAATACTATTCTAATATTATAATACAGTAATTATAATAATCATATTGCTATAATAAGTTTAACTGACTATCCAAGGATTTGTTTATTTTTTTGTTTTGTGAATTTATCCACTACTTGCCTTTACCTGTATTACCTTGATGATACTGAAGTGTGAGTAGAGTTAACATGTACATAGGTATTTTTTTTTATCAGTTCTACGCATAGAATATAAATGTGTATTGTCAGTTTAGAGCAAATTAATACCTTTTGTTCATTTTGTCTTTTTTCTACCAGAGGGCAGATAAAACTTGCAGATTTTGGACTTGCTCGATTGTATAGCTCAGAAGAAAGGTAAGCATACTTTCAAATGAATATTGTAGATACTAGAGTTTAGTATTAGAAGCTATACTAAGAATACCTTATTGATAGTTTTATTTTTTAAAAGCGAAATTTACTTTTCATGGTTAGTACATAAAACACTGAAATTTTATACCATATTAGGTTGATTATTGTAATTACAATATTTCACACATTATCTCAATTTAAAAATTGATCTTTAACACAGGTAAAAATGATTTTTTAAAAATGTACATTTTTAAGTGTGACTGAAGTGAACTTATACTTAAATTTCTAATGTGTATTCAGATATTAAATATTCTTAATGAAAACCTTTTAAATTGCATTTTTAAACTTATAAACTTTGTTTTCTTTATTATTTTACACAGGTTTTATTGTTATATTTACAGTTCTTTGTTTTTTAACTCCCTAGAACCCTTTATTTAAACCAACTGTTGTGAGGATGTTCAGTGTATAAGACACAAAAAGGTAGAAATTTTCTGGCTAAAGTTTGAGTATATATCCAACTTGGCTTTCTTTGTGCCTGGTGGTAGTGAAATGACTTGTCTTATTAGAACTAATATGGGATTTCAAAATAAAATATTTTTATGCAATAGTGGGTTTTATGTAAATAAAATATAGAATTAATTTTGCTTAATAAATCTTTAGTCCATTTACCCCATTCTTGTCTTTATTTTCATATATATATCTGAAATAATATATTTAAAGAATTTTAAAATTATTTTATGACAATTCTGTCATTTCTTTAGTATCACCATAATTTAATATAGTGAAACATCAGTTGATTGTAGTCTTAGGAATAGATGTTTACTTTCATTTAATCTTTGCTTTTTTCTGGTTAAAGGAATAAACAAAAACTCTCGTTTGAATTTTTCAGAGTAAAAAGTCCATGTTTTTAAATCTTGCAGTGCCTGTGACATAATTCTGGAAAGTATTTTCATTATATAGTGCTCTAGAGTAGAGGTTTATAAGTGATATGTTTCAGATCCATTCAGGTTCCATGAAACCCCTCAGAAAGTATGCTGTGGGCCGGGCGCAGTGGCTCATGCTTTTACAAATCCCAACACTTTGGGAGGCAGAGGTGGGTGGATCACTTGAGGGTCAGCACTTGGAGACTAGCCTGGCCAACATGGTGAAACCTCATCTCTACTAAAAATAGCTGAGCTTGGTGGTGCACGCCTGTAATCCCAGCTACTTGGAAGGCTGAGGCACAAGAATCACTTAAACCTGGGAGGTGGAGGTTGCAGTGAGCCGAGATTGCACCACTGTACTCCAGCAAGACTGTCTCCAAAAAAAGAAAGGAAGGGAGGAGGGAGGGAGGGACGAAGGAAGGAAAGAGAGACAGAGAGAGAAAGAGAAAGAAAGGAAAGAAAAAGTGTTCTGTGGATGGGGTTTTGTGATTGGACCTCCAGTCCTCTGTACTGACTTTCACCAGAGTTACTTGGTTTTTATTTGTTTTAACTACTACACTTAAAATTAACATTGTATTTTAGGAAAGGGTTGTATGAGTGGTTTTTTGTTTTTGTTTTGTTTTTGTTTTTGTTTTTTTTTGAGACGGAGTCGGAGTCTTGCTCTGTCGCCAGGCCTGGAGTTCAGTGGCCGAGTCTCAGCTCACTGCAAGCTCCGCCTTCCGGGTTTACGCCATTCTCCTGCCTCAGCCTCCCGAGTAGCTGGGACTACAGGCGCCTGCCACCTCGCCTGGCTATTTTTTTGTATTTTTTAGTAGAGACGGGGTTTCACCGTATTAGCCAGGATGGTCTTGATCTCCTGACCTTGTGATCCGCCCATCTCGGCCTCCCAAAGTGCTGGGATTACAGGCTTGAGCCACCGCGCCCGGCCAGAGTGTTTTTTTTTTTTTTTTTTTTAGTTTAAAACTGTTTTAAAGCTCAAAAGCTATACCCCTCATTTTGCATTTGAGAGAACTGAGACCCAGAAAGGGCCGAGTTACTTTCTTTTTAATTTTGAAATATGTATACATTGTAAAATGGCTACATTGAGCTAATATGTATTTCCCCACATTTTTTGTGTGTGCCAACTCTTAAAAATCTACTCTCAACAATTTTCTTTTTTTTTCTTTTTTTTTTTTCGTTGAGACGGAGTCCCCCTCTGTCACCCAGGCTGGAGTGCAGTGGCCGGATCTCAGCTCACTGCAAGCTCCGCCTCCCGGGTTCACGCCATTCTCCTGCCTCAGCCTCCCAAGTAGCTGGGACTACGGGCGCCCGCCACGTCGCCCGGCTAGTTTTTTGTATTTTTTAGTAGAGACGGGGTTTCACCGTGTTAGCCAGGATGGTCTCCATCTCCGGATCTCGTGATCCGCCCGTCTCGGCCTCCCAAAGTGCTGGGATTACAGGCTTGAGCCACCGCGCCCGGCCAACAATTCTCAAGAATACATTGTTATTAAGTGTAGTTATCAAGTTGTACAATAAATCTCTTGAATTTACTTTTGTCTAACTGAACCTTTATATCCTTAGGCCAGCATCTTCCCCCCATACTCCCTATGCCCAGCATCTGGTAACTCCCAGCTCTACTCTCTACCGCTATGAGCTGAGGGTTTTTGGATTTCACATATAAGTGAAATGATGAATTATTTGTCTTTATGTGCCTGCCTTATTCCACTTAACACATTGCGCTTCACGTTCATCCATGTTGTCATAAATGACAGCATTTCCTTGTTTTTTTAAGACTTGAATAGTATTTCAATGTGCATATATGCCACATTTTCCTTTTTCTGTTTTGTTTTGTTTTGTTTTTTTGAGACGGAGTCTCTGTCGCCCAGGCTGGAGTGCTGTGGCGCAATCTCGGCTCCAGGGTTCAAGTGATTCTCCTGTCTCAGCCTCCCGATCGCTGGGATTACAGGCCGCATTTTCTTTATCCATTCATCTTCCAGTGGACACTTAACGTTGATTCCCTATCCTGGCTATTGTGAAGGGTTGAGTGACTTTAAAGATCAAAAAATGTTGGCAGAGCCAAGGGTGTATAGCTAAGTTTTCAATTCCCAATTTTTTATTCTTTCTATCATATATAATAGTGCCTCTTGGTAGAAGTTGAAAGGAAAAATTGATCTGAATGTGTACTTAATCCAAAGCTTCACTTGAAGTATATATTTTTTTCTTCTGCTGTTTAAGAAGCATATGTATTTACTTTATTTGAGACAGAGTCTTGCTCTGTCGCCCAGGCTGGAGTGCAGTGGCGTGATCTCAGCTCACTGCAACCTCCGCCTCCCGGGTTCAAGCGATTCTCCGGCTTCAGCCTTCCGAGTAGCTGGGACTACAGACGGGCACCACCATGCCCAGCTAATTTTTATATTTTTTAGTAGAGACAGGATTTCGCCATGTTGGCCAGGCTGGTCTCGAACTAGTGACCACAAGTGATCTGCCTGCCTTGGCCTCCCAAAGTGCTGGGATTACAGGCATGAGCCACCGTGCCCAGCTGATAAGCATATATATATGACTAAATTAATGTGGCTATTATTTTGGGCAAGTTCTGGTTAATTAAGAATTCTATCTGCTAAGCTGGTTGAGATTTCACTGTAGTTAGATTTTGCTTAATATAAGTTTGTGTCTGTCGTTAATTATATAAATCCTTTTCTATGAAATGGAAAACAGCTAATTACCATTTTAATCTAATAGATTCTTGATATGCAGATATTTGTGCACATTTGGAATAGATATGTTTCAGAAAAGCTGATTATAAAGCCAAATTTTATATTATAAGGCTCAATTTTCCATTCATTTTCATTTTAAAATATAATTTGGGTTCCAATGGAGTGCCAGGTGTGTGGCGTGTTCACTGGGCCATGGTCCCTGTTGCCCTGCGAGATTGATGTAGAAATTTTGAGTTTAGAGAACCAGAGTTTTAAAGTCCCATAACTTTGCATCTTCGGGTAATGTATACTGAATTTTTCTGCTCAGTTAAATGTGTAAGAGGAAAATTCAGTCTGTCATTTTGTTTTCAGAGCAAATATCCTATCATTATGGGGTTTATATACTCCTTTAAAACTTGTTTTTTTTAAAAGAGAATAATTATGATTTATTTAGAATATCCTGGAGTAGGCTTAATATAATGGAATACCTTTAAAATACATATATTGCTCTAGTGAACCTTAATAACATACTGATTTTAAAAGAAATCTACCTTTAACAGATTGTGTCTCAAATTTTCTAGATATTTTTTGAGATAAATATACAACAAATGATTTTTCATTCATATTTCTGCTTCGTTATAAATAGAGAGCCAGGTAGGGCCTTATTATAATACTCAAGCAAATATAAAGTCACTTTGAAGTGTTTTTATATTCTAAGTAGTTAATATAGATCGAATAACTGAAGTGCTCAAGAATTTTGTGTAAGGTTTTTTGTTTGTAAATAGAGCAGATTTCAGCTTACCACTGTAATAGCATCAACCACAGCTCTCATTAGATTTTGGATGTTCCTTTTTTGAATTTGAGGAAAGCTGGGTGGAGTTACACTAGCACTTGGGGGGTCTGTGACCAATGTGGATCTGCTCTGTCATGTGCCTATTATTGAAGAAAGAAAGAGAACCACTGGATTAAAAGTAGAGGGGAAAATTATTTCTTTCGATTTGAATCATTTTCTCATTTTGAACATTGGTATTTATACTTTGTCCCATTCTGCATTGGGAACTTTAAAACTTGAGAATAGAGGTTTTTACCCCATTTCTTCATTGAACTGTTCATCTTTTAGTATCTTTTCTTAAGTATGGTTTTTCTGATAGCTACAGTGTTTCCCTCTTCTTAGTTTTTATTTTACCAAGTCATTGCTCAAGTGGTTTTCAAAAAGATGGAGTATTTTTCTCTCTTCATGTGACTGTCCTGTGTGAAAAAAATGTTTTCCATATTAATTGAAATTAGCTTCATTTTCTAGAGAAGAAACTATAATGTAACACTTTATTTATTTATTTATTTATTTATTTATTTATTTATGAGATAGAGTATCACTGTGTCACTCAAACTGCAGTGCAGTGGCATGATCTCGGCTCACTGCAACCTCTGCCTCCCCGATTTAAGCGATTCTCCTGCCTCAGCCTCCTGTGTAGCTGGGATTACAGGCACCTGCCACCATGCCCGGCTAATTTTTGTATTTTTAGTAGAGACGGGGTTTCACCATGTTGGGCAGACTGGCCTCGAACTCCTGACCTCAAGTGATCTGCCCGCCTCAGCCTCCCAAAGTGATGGGGCCACTGTGCCCAGCCCTGAAAAATGTATCTTTAATAATGTTACGGTGATCAAAATAAAATAGTTTTTTAAACAATAGCCAGAAAGCATACTACGTTTCTGTATGATGATCCAATAAGGAGAGAGAAGGGAAAAATGAAAAGGGCCTTAAAGTATTATGCTAGCTCACTAATACCACCCTCCCAAAACGCACACACCTTTTTGAAGGCAGTATCGCCATCTAGTGGCTTTCCAGAACATTGTTACTGAAAGCAAAACTAAATTTTCCCAAAGTTGAAGGTATTAATGAGAGAGGAAGGCAGTATTACTGTATTTTATTCTTTTGTGTTTTATGTTCCTTAAAACATTGACTGCATTCATGGCAAGTGCTTGGCTGATTCTGATCTGGGAGAAGGTGATCCTCATCTGGAGGATCCTCCTGATGTGGATGAGTGCAGGGAGCTTTGGGGATTCTGGGTAATAAAAGAATCTTCTGAGAATCACTAGACAAAGATTGGAACCATGGTAATAAAAATTACTAATAACAGATGAATGACAATAAATAATAAGATTAAACAAGCTTCAGGAAAGGAGATCTAATTTAGATCACCGACTTTTAACTGTAAGATCAAGATTAAATTGTTCTCTCTTCAGCTCTGATAGAGTATTCTTCATTTTTGAACATATAAAGTGGAAAGAATTCCCTCTTCCTTCTGTTCGGGGAGGGTCATCCAAGACATTACTGCCAAATACTTACAAAACTGAATTCCAATCCTTGGTCTTTCTTCTGGTCTCCAGACCTTTTGTTTATTGGAAATCTCTACCCAGGTGATCTGGGTACCCTAAATTAAACCTTTATCTATTTCGTTCCCCAGAAAAATGTCCACTCCTTTTCCTTTATTTCCTGTTTTAGTTAAAGGTACCCAGTCACCTTCTTATATAGGCCATTGTAAATAGAATTGTATTGGTTTTTCTGCCGTCTGGTCTTTCTCCCTTATGTTCTTGTCTTCTGCCATTCCAGCGCTCCAGATAATAGCAACGTTGAACTATTTGTAGTTCCGTAAACTTGCTGTGCTCTTGAGTGCCTTTGTGAATCTACATAAGCTTTCTTTTTGTATGTAATTATACTTCCCACCTGAGTTTGACACATTTGTTTTTTTTTCTTTCAGTGTGCAATTCAGGCCCTACCTCCTTTGAAATCTGTCCTGAATCCCACAGGCATCATTGGGCACATCTTTTTTTATGTGTTTAGAGTATATTATTCATCCTATGTATTATTTATAGTACATGATTATAATTTATATTACCACCTTTTTTTTTTTTTTTTTAAAGACAGAGTCTCGCTCCGTCGCCTAGGCTGGAGTGCAGCGGCGAGATCTTGGCTCACTGCAACCTCTGCCTCCCAGGTCAAGCAATCCTCTCATGTCAGCCTCCTGAGAGGACTACAGTTGTGCACCCCAAGCCTGGCTAATTTTTGTATTTTTAGTAGAGATGGGGTTTTACCATGTTGGCCGGGCTGGTCTCGAACTCCTGACCTCAAGTGATCCACTTGCCTCAACCTTCCAAAGTGCTGGGATTACAGATGTGAGCCACCACACCCAGCCTACCACCATACTTAATTGCTCTAATAAGTGCAGTTATTAATTGCTCTATAAGTGTGTATTTTTGTTTCGTTTAACCATCTGCTAGTGCTTACTTGGCACAGTGCCTAGCTCAGAGTTTCAATAAATAGTTATTTCTTATAAAGAAAGGAAAAGGAAAGAACAAACTTAACATTTGTGTACATTATTATACATAGTTTCCTTCACAAGAATTATTTTAAAAGAAAGTTGAGATGGATGATGTAGGTATCATTATTCTTATGCACATTTTAAAGATACAGAAACAAGTTTAGAAAACTTAAGTGCATTTTCAAGCACAACCAGTACACAACCAATAAGTAGTACAGCTCAGGATCTTTTGTCAGATTGTTTTCATTATATGGGAGTGCTTCCCTGGTAAGACTCTGAATTCAGCCTTTATTTCCTAGAAGTGTCTTCCAGGTAGAGAACTCTAGGGGCCTCTCAAGTCTGCTTTAGAGGTACCATTAGGCTGATGACAATTTTTAGAGTTCCTTTGTAGTAAAGGGTCTGCTGAATTTTGCCTTTTGTCTTTGCATTCTCCAAATATAATATTTTTGACAAATGAGGTATGCTGTAGTTTTAATCTTCCAGCGCATTAGCAAGTTACGTGATATTTCTACTTCTGAATCTCCCTTAGTCATACTGGATTTAATTATATTTTAAGCAGTTTGAAAGCTCTTGAAATATCTAATGAGAAATCTATAAACAAAAAATATTTTGATAGCAACAGATATTTAAAATTACCTGTAATTTTTCACATGAAAGTTTTATTAAAGTCTAATGACTTTAATTTTTTTTTTTTTTTGAGACAGAGTTTCGCTCTTGTGCCCCAGTCTGGAGTGCAATGGCACAATCTCGGCTCAACGCAACCTCTGCCTCCTGAGTTCAAGCGATTCTCCTGCCTCAGTCTCCTAAGTAG
The DNA here is from genome assembly GCF_007565055.1 of Rhinopithecus roxellana. NCBI lineage: Eukaryota > Metazoa > Chordata > Mammalia > Primates > Cercopithecidae > Rhinopithecus > Rhinopithecus roxellana. The sequence continues at coordinate 93,243,811 of NC_044554.1, forward strand.
CTGGGATTACAGGTGCCTGCCACCACACCCAGCAAATTTTTGTATTTTTAGTAGAGACGGGGTTTCACCATGTTGTCCAGGCTGGTCTTGAACTCCTGAACTCAGGTGATCCGCCCGCCTTGGCCTCCCAAAGTGCTGGGATTACAGGGGTCAGCCACGGCACCTGGCCTGACTTTAAATTTTAATACTTGGTTAATCATTTAAGGTTCAAGGAAAAACAAAAGAAGGTGTTACTTTCCTGGCAGACAAACAAATAGTGTCTGCCTTCTTTTCAAAAATATTAATGAGATTTACAAATGAAAGTATTTAGCAGAAGGCCTGGCCTTGGTGGCTCTTGCCTCTAGTCCTAGCACTTTGGAAGGCCAAGATGTGAGGATTGCTTGAGCCTAAAAGTTTGAGTCCAGCCTGGGCAACATAGTGAGATCTCTATTAAAAAAAAAAAAAAGTAGAAATTGAAATGCACAATAGTTAACGTTGAGACCATTATTTTTGGGTCTTTACAAAGTTTAGTTTCTTGCTATCCAATAACAACTTATTGAAGTTACTAAATTTTGTTTTTCCAATTTAATGGCAGAAGGACTGTGTGTGTGTGTGTGTTTCTGGGTTACTGAGTTTATTGCTTGGAATTGATCTAATTATGTAAATAAACTGGAGTGGTTCATTTCATTTTTAGATTTTTCTTTTTTGTGTGATAACACCTAAGAACTTGACTATATGTTTTTCAGTCCTGTTTCTTTTTCTTTGTGAGTTAATGTAATTTGTTTTTTAATCCATGAAAGTAAAAAGTATCGTATATGTAGTGTCACATCAGTTTGCTGCTTCTTTGTGTGATCTAAACAAGATCATCTCTGTGATGTTGACAATTGGTAGCCAGATCTAACAAAGCAAGTTTGAAATACTCATTTTTGAAGATTCTGGATGGTTTTTTTTTTTCTCTTTTTCTTTTTTTTTTTTGAGACAGAGTCTTGCTCTGTCGACCAGGCTAGGATGCAGTGGTGTCATTTCGGTTCACTGCAACCTCTGCCTCCAGGGTTTAAGCGATTCTCATGCCTCAGCCTCCTGAGCAGCTCGGATTACAGACATGCACCGTGATACCTGGCTAATTTGTTTTGTATTTTTAGTAGAGGTGGGGTTTCACCATGTTGGCCAGGCTGGTTCCGAACTCCTGGGCTCAAGCAATCCTTATGCCTCCACCTCCCAAAGTGCTGGGATTACAGGCATGAGCCACCATGCCCGGATGGATTTTCTTTTATTTGTCTATCTTTGGATAATGTATTTTCATATTACAACGTGGTTTAATTTTTCTGGGCTTTAAATTTCCTGGAGCCAAAACATAGTTTCAGTCTCTTTTACTTTTGTCTTTACATTTGTAAACGGTTAACGAGATTTAATATTAACATCCTAATCATTACATAGATTTTTGTTTGATTGTCTACTGTATTACTGAATTGGGCGATACCTGAAATTGTCCTTATTCTCTTCTAACTCCACTTACCTTGGAACTTGCTTTTATGATTAAATACTTCTGTCTGCTCACTTTCTCAGTATTTGCCTCTTTTTCATTAGAGAGGTAGAAAGTGAGGCATGGTACCTATTTTGCAAAGTTTTTGAATAAATCATCGGATGTTTTTCCTTGTCCTTAGTAATGGTCATTTTCATTGTCTTTTGTCATTGTTACTTTTTAAAAGCTTTTTAAAAAATAGTTTATTAAAAATATTTAAAATACAATTAAAGCACCACTAACTTCTTTAAAGTTTTCTTGCCAGCTCTGTTCTCTTCCTGGCTTTATCCCCTTTCTCTGGAAAACGAACACTTGCTCACCTCCCTCAGGGAACTGAAGGTTTAGTGTGATTGGAACAAAAACCAAATTATAATGGATTTTATAGGCCTTGTGTAGATACTCTCTAGATGGAAGCAATGTGTACTATAGGCATAACATACTCATGTTTTATTTCATACTATCACTTTGATTGCACTTAGGAAAGTGGTTTGGCCTTACAAGTCTGGAAGCAAGAACAATCACTTAAAAAAGCTGTTGCAGTAAATCTAAATAGGATAATTATAGCTAGAGCCAAGGAATGGGCACAGGTATTGGAAAGACAGATTAATTATATCATAAGGATATCGAATTGTTAGAACTTGATGGTTGCATGTGTTGTGAGATACATCCCTGCCTCTACCCCTTACTGTAAGGTTTCTGCTTAAGCAACTGGATGAATGATTTGTTGGTTAGGATAGTCTAAACTTTTGTAACAGAGAACCACAAAAGTTAGTGGATTAAAGAATGGGAAGTTTATATATGTATTTCTCACTTAATAATCTTGAGTGGTGGCTGGAGAATTGCTTGAACCTAGGAGGTGAAGGTTGCAGTGAGCTGAGATCATGCCACTGCACTCCAGCCTAGGTGACAAGAGCAAAACTGTCTCAAAAGAAAAAAAAGAAAAAATATTGAGTGGTTGTCGGTTACCTTAGCACACAATTAAGAATATTTAACCATATCACCAACTCAAATGGTGACTGCTTCAATATAGCTATTCAGAGAAGCAGATTGGAAGTTCTGCCATCTTCTACACATGCCTTCCAAGGCTGGTGCCAGAAGTGAGAAAAGAGGAAGGAGGAGAGTAATGAGCCAGGCCTAGAAATGGCACTTACCACACGCGCTTATGTTCCACTGGAGAGCACTTGGTCATGTGGCCACACCTAACTGCAGTGAGGATGGGAAATGTAGCGGAGCTGGACAACTGCCATAGAAGGGAGGAATAACAGATTTTTAGAGGACAGCTATGAGTATCTGCCACAAATGGTGAGGCTGTTTGCTGAGACAGTAAAGAAGAACAGAGATGCAGTTTGTAGCAAAAGGTAATAATGTAGGTACTTAGAGGACTTCTAAATTTGCTTGTGATAATAAGAATGGGCAAGTAAGACAGTTGATCTTAGTAAGATGACAGCATCAGTTGGGAAAAAATTGGTTTTGTTTCTCTATAGCACTGTGATGATAGAGGAATTAAAAAAGTTATTTTTCTTGGAAGATATCAAAAGGAGGGAAACAGGAGTTCAAGATTGTGTTTATTGCTATGTAGTTACGGTATATGAAAGTATTAATAAGTTAGGCAATGCATATGTAGGGTGATGAATTTAAAATAGCTAAGTGCTACAAAGCAAATAAAATAATGACTATAGTGTCAAAGTAGGGGTGGTAGTAGCTGATTGGGTAATTTTCATTAGGATAGTTAAGATAGACCTCTTTTAGGAAGTAAATTGGAGCTAAGACCAGAGTGATGAGAAAGGGAAAACTTAATGAAGACCTGGGCCAAGAACATTCCAAGTACAAAGGAGAAGAAACTCAGTACTGCCTGGGAACAGACTTGGGAGGTTTAAGGCCAAAAGTTGCCCAGTGTAATAGGAGGTAAGATCTTCGGTGTACAGTCTTATCAACTGAAGTAAAGTTTAAATTTTATTTGATTGCACTGGGAAATCACTGGGCAGTTTTAAGCAAGTAGGTGATACCTGGTTTTATGCTTAATAAAAAAACTGAAAAGAAGTTAAGGGTAGCTGGGCATGGTGGTGCACGCCTTTAATCCAAGCTACTCCACAGGCAGGAGAATTGCTTGAATCCAGGAGGCAGAGGTTGCAGTGAGCCGAGATTGCGCCACTGCATTCCATTCGGGGCAACAGAGCGACACTCTATCTCAAAAAAAAATAAAATAAAAACAAAAACAAAAGTGGGGGGGGGGGGTGCGATGAGAGATGGAGGCCAGGAAACCAGTTAAGATATTGTTGTGGTCATACCAGTGAAAAGAATAATGACTTGGACTAGGTATTTGGATTGGGGATCTATTTTGGATGTAGAATTGGCGGAAGTTGTTTGGAAATCTGAGGGAAAGATGAATCAAGAATGACACCTGTATTTTTGACATCAAAAGCTGGGTAGGTGTTAGAAAATAGATCCCAGATTTCTTTTGTAGGTTTGGTAAATTTTTCTGCAGTGGATTGTGAATGTCATAAAGATGACATGCCATTTTGTGTGTATGATGAATTTAGTTTACTGAAGACTCTCTTTGTCTCAAAACAGTGTAAATTATAGTATAAAAGAAGTACATGGGAGGGTTGCCTTCAAGCAGGAGGAAAGAAGTACAGACTTTATCATATGTTGTTGGAAAAATGAAGCATTTTAGAGCTAGTTTAGGTATTTTATATGATTTTTTCCCCCACTTTTAGAATGGTCTTTAACAAAGGCAGCAACCCTGCTTTATGAATTTTAACTGGGATTATACAGAACCCCCAAATACTTCAAGGATCTAGGATTTTGTTCTGTTTTTCTATATATATCTAGACCAATAGGAGGTTGAAACACGTGCCAGCAGAGGGGCACACTCCTTATTGCACTGCTTGGTTTGTTGTGGATACAGTGCAGCTTATCAGGCCTTAAGGCAGGGAAGGCCATAACCGTATGTCATCTTGCCTGCCCTAAATCTCTGGAATTCCTGGGATTGTTTTTTGTTTTGTTTTGTTTTGAGACAGAATCTCGTTCTGTCGCCTGGGCTGGAGTGCAGTGGTGCAATCTCGGCTCACTGCAACCTCTGCTTCCAAGGTTTGAGCAGTTCTCTGCCTCAGCCTCCCAATTAGCTGGGATTACAGATGCATGCCACCATGCCTGGCTAATTTTTGTATTTTCAGTAGGGACAGGGTTTTACCATCTTGGCCAAGTGGGTCTTGAATTCCTGACCTCGTGATTCACCCACTTGGCCTCCCAAAGTGCTGGGATTACAGGCATGAGCCACTGCGCCCAGCCTTCTTGGGATTGTTTAGAGGCAAAGTATTGGAATCTATCAGTGAACAGATAGTCTTTGATCTCTACTCCGTTGACACTTCCTTGAGTGTAAAAATAATTTTTAGAGTGTGGTACTTTTTGTTTTATAAAAAGTATGTATCAGTCTGAATGCTTGTTTGCTTCATAAATCAAAGAATTTCCATACTTTCGAAATCACATTACTGTTTTCAAATTCAACTTCCTAGGTTAAATTTTACAGTTGAATGTTTTCTCTCAATCTTTGCCTGGTTCTTATTTCTTGTCTAACAGAAACTTAAGCATTTGGAAAGGCCATTAAGTAGTATACATTAAATATTTTTCTGTACAGGTAGAAATATATTTCATGTGATTTTGTGTTTAATCATTTTTGAAAATTTACTATTTTCATGTCTGAATTAATAAAAAATTGTAACAATAAATTATATTCTAGTTTTAACTGCTACGGTGACTGCTAAATATTGCATTAGATGGTGCTACATATTGCCTAGAATTTGATATACAATATCTACAATAATCTTTTATTTAGATATTCCTTTTTAGACACCAGAATTTGTTTAATTTCTCTACAATTCAACAAACTTTTAATTTTTAAGATGTTTTTAAAAATACAAGACACTAAAAATATTTTTAAAAATAAAATAAAAATTAACTATTTGCAGATAGATTTATATAAATTTAAACATTTCCTTGAGACTAGTTATCCAGTTGCACTTTTATAACACCATTGTATAGGTTTGATATACTCATAGATCTTTAACGTGTTTGAGAAGTTAGTTGTCATAATTTTTACAAATTTTGTTCTTCCGCCCAGTTAATCATGTGCCATCTAAAGTTAGAGGGCCATATACATTAAGGTGCCTGACCTGTGTCCAGCATTGTTCTGGGCTTTGTGTGTGGGGTTCATAATAAAGAATGTTACAAGGCTTTTTAACTTTCTAGGAAAATAAAAATAGGGAGTTCAAGACAGGTAAGTATGATGTAAATTTAAGAATGTGAAGATAAATATATTTTTAATGGAGATTAGACTTTATGAATTTGCATCTTTTACTGTGTTGTAAAGGAAGTATAGCACTTGAATGAGAAAAACAGGGAAAGGATTTTATTCAAAGGGGGTAAAGCAGCTAGGTTCAGTGGGTCACACCTGTAATCACAGCACTTTGGGAGGCCGAGGTGGGCAGATCACCTGAGGTCAGGAGACTAGCCTGGCCAACATGGTGAAACCCCATCTCTACTAAAAGGACAAAAATTAGCCAGGCGTGGTGGTAGGTGCCTATAATCCCAGCTACTCAGGAGGCTGAGACAGGAGAATCGCTTGAACTCCAGCCTGGGCGACAAGAGTGAGACTCTGTCTAAAAAAAAAAAAAAAAAAAAAAAGGAGGTAAAGCATAAAGAGGTGAGCGTAGTTTTAAAGAATTATTAAGTTCAGCTTAACTAGAGTAGCTAAAATTTAAAAGACTTGCTCATTATGTGAAGATAAGTGATTCCAATAAACAAGCAAAAATCACTGAGAAAAGTACATTAATGTTAGAAAAACCTAATCTTAATTTACTATTAAAAATATTCATCTTATACTATCCTCTTTTTGCAGTTTTTACCAAAGTCAAATGTTTTTGCTGGCTTTGGAGCACTGTTAAATATAGTCTTATCTGTGTTAATCCTAGAATGCCCAGATTGATAGTCTTATAATACTAGTGCTTAAATTATTTGGAGAAATTTGGCTGGATGGGGGCAGCCTGGAACTGCAAATCTATAGATGGCAAGAGGGAATTGCTTTCTAAATTGAATTCTCCATTTCCTTAACAAGACTGGTCCAGGACCAAGCCAAGCTTAGATAAATGGGCTTGGAATACAGCCTTTCTGGGGAATTTGCTGTGGCTTTTGAGTCCTTGTGATTTGGAAAATATCTGGATATAAAGAGATGTTTATAATTGATCTGAATACATATGTGATCTTCCTGAAGTAAGTAACTGCAGATCAGCCAAAGAACCTCCTCTGACTACTTAGGATTCTCTTGAAGCGTGTCAGTCAGCTAGAATGTGACCATTCTCTGAGCGTTTACATTTCTGAGCATTAAATTCTCTGAACACTTTACATTGCCAGATAATTTGTGCTGTGATAGTCAAACCTGACCCTATTATAACTTGACTAAATAATCTTTTCTGTGAGAGGTAGCAGTATATTTATGTCCTCTTTTTGGAAGGTAATAAAGGAATTATTTGATTAATTACCATATGTATTGCTACTTTGCAGAGTAGACCTCAAGTACTATAGTCTGCATTTCTGTGCTTTTTTCTATTCACATACACCAGTGGGTATGTGAATCAGTGAAAAATTGCCAAAAATATGATCATTTGAAAACTCTTGTTAGGTGGTCTCTATTTGAATTATATGTTGTCATGCATTAGTAATTTGCAAGATTTGATCAGAACCAGTCAACTCTCTTTAAATCGGTTAATCACCATTAAACTGTTTTTAAAAACAGTACTCAACAATTGAGTTGATACTAAAGCTTTGCTTTGACCAAATTGCAGTTAATACCAGTCAACTACTTTTTTTTGAGATGGAGTCTCACTCTGTCGTCCAGGCTGGAGTGCAGTGGCGTTCTTGGCTCACTGCAGGCTCCGCTTCCTGGGTTCACGTCATTCTTCTGCCTCAGCCTCCCGAATAGCTGGGACTACAGGCACCCGTCACCACACCTGGCTAATTTTTTTTTAGTAGAGACTGGGGTTTCACTGTGTTAGCCAGGATGGTCTCCATCTCCTGACCTGGTGATCCACCCGCCTCGACCTCCCAAAGTGCTGGGATTACAGGCATGAGTCACCGCACCCAGCCTACCAGTCAACTACTTTTTATTTTTATCTTCATATATTAAGGGAATTTTTAGTTAAACAGGTTGCCTTCACATGTATTTTATGATTATATATTAGATGCCTTTGGATGTCTGTATTTTTTAGTAGGCAGATGAAAGTGTTTTTAGTAGCCAGGCATGGTGGCTAACACCTGTAATCCCAGCACTTTGGGAGGCCGAGGCAGACGGATCACGAGGTCAGGAGATCAAGACTATCCTGGCTAACACGGTGAAACCCCGTCTCTACTAAAAATACAAAAAATTAGCCGGGCATGGTGGCGGGCGCCTGTAGTCCCAGCTCCTTGGGAGGCTGAGGCAGGAGAATGGCGTGAACCCAGGACGCAGAGCTTGCAGTGAGCCAAGATCGCTCCAGTGCACTCCAGCCTGGACGACAGAGCGAGACTCCATCTCAAAAAAAAAAAAAAAAAAAAAAAAAAAAAGTGTTTTTAGTTGGGATTATAGGATTGCTTTAATAAACAAAATAATATTTCCTCAGAAAATCTCTCTTATTCCAACAAATACTAACTCTAAAGACTGTTCTCTGTGTTTTTTAGTCGGCCGTATACTAACAAGGTAATTACTTTATGGTACCGTCCACCTGAACTGCTGCTGGGAGAAGAACGATACACACCAGCCATTGATGTATGGAGCTGTGGGTAAGATAGCCTTATTTACTGGTTTATTTTACTTGAAACTTTTGGTAGTGAATTAAAATAGATCATTTGGTAATGACGAGTATTTTTTCCATTAGCTGTATCCTTGGCGAACTCTTCACTAAAAAACCTATATTTCAAGCAAATCAGGAACTTGCACAACTAGAATTAATAAGGTAAGCTGCTGATTATAATATTGGTGGGAGTTGGGAGAGTGTCATACTCCTCAGGAAATTTAAACTCTGTCAAGCTTGTCTTTTCTCTTGTTAGTTCTCTGGAGGGCTTTATGACTGCTAAATGGAGGACAAACTGAAATGTAGGCACTTTGATACTTGTTCCAGTGAAATTAAGGATATCAAAGCCCCTTGGTGGGTGTGTGTGTATGGATACATGTGTGCGTGCATGTGTGCGTTTTTTTTAAATCAAAGGACTTGAGGCCCAAAAGACAAGACTGTCAAGGAAGAGTAAATGTAGGAGAGAATGAATGGTAGATATGTATTTTTTAATTATGACAGAAATGAAAAATTAATGTTTTGGGGTATTGTTAAAAAATACTCCATTGTAAATATACGTATGTTTTTATGTGTATTTACATGTGTCTATATATGTGTGTATATACACTAGAATACATGCATATACCCCCTAGCATAGGCCTTCATTATTTGGAGCCTATCATAGGACCTAGTTCATAAGCAATTACTCATACATTTTTGTCGCTTTTCTTTTTATCTTTTATCTTATTTTATTGTTTTATTTTTTTGAGATGGAGTCTCTGTCACCTAGGCTGGAGGGCAGTGGCACAATCTCCACTCACTGCAACTCTGCCTTCTGGGTTCAAGCAATTTTCCTGCCTCAGCCTCCTGAGTAGCTCAGATTACGGGTGCCCACCACCACACCCAGCTAATTTTTGTATTTTTAGTAGAGACGGGGTTTCACCATGTTGGCCAGGCTGGTCTTGAACTTCCGACCTCAGGTAATTCCCCCCACCTTGTTCTCCCAAAGTGCTGGGATTACAGGCGTAGCCACATCATCCAGCCCATCTTATATTTTAAAATAATTTTAATTTTAAAAATGGGCTTTGTTCGGGCGCGGTGTCTCACGCCTGTAATCCCAGCACTTTGGGAGGCCTAGGTGGGTGGATCACCTGAGGCTGGGAGTTCAAGACCAGCCTGACCAACATGGAGAAACCCCGTCTCTACTGAAAATACAAAATTAGCAGGGCGTGGTGGCCCATTCCTGTAATCCCAACTACTTGGGAGGCTGAGGCAGGAGAATCGTTTGAACCCAGAAGGCAAAGGTTGCAGTGAGCCGAGATTGTGCCACAGCACTCTAGCCTGGGTAAGAAGAGCAAAATTGTCTTCAGTTTCATATGTAATAATGTAAACGTGCAACTTATAAAATTTCCATGAAAGTTTCAAAATACATATGAAGTTTTTTAGGAAAGATATTGGTAGGGGCCACAGATTTACAGAATTTTACTTTCCCGACTGAACAAAATGAACATAAAGCAGCAGATAGTAACCAGAGAAGGACCTCAGCATGCTCTGGACCTCAGCATCATATCATAAACAGACAAATTGAATCAAACTAAAAATCTTACTATTGCCCTTTTTGATGGTTAGGCAAGGTTTTTACTATAGGGTACAGCAGGGAAAGATTAGTTCCCTGGTTAGAGCCTGCTTCTTCTCTGGGGATAACTTGGCTGTAATCAGAAGTACCCAAAGCCAGAAACTAGTAGTGCTTCAACTCCAGAGCAGCGAGTTGCCTCACCTTTAAATGGAAGCATAGAACTAATTATGTCCAGACTTCACTGAGGGTATCCATGCACAGAACTTTTAATAAAATTACAAAAAAGGAGAAGGGAAAGGAAGGAGTTCACCTGAAACATAGAAAACTTTAATGTTACTTTTTTTTTTTTTTTTTTGAGACAGGATCTCACTTTGTTGCCTAGGCTGGAGTACATTGGGGCAGTCATGGCTCACTGCAGCGTTGACCTCCTGCCTCAGCCGTCTAAGTAGCTGGGACCACAGGCATGCACCACCATGCTGGGTGATTTTTTTTTTTTTTTTTAGAGACTGGATTTCTCTATGTTGCCCAGGCTGGTCTCCAACTCTTGGGCTCAAGTGATCATCCTGTCTCAGCCTCCCAAAATGTGTCTTACCTTTTTAATTGTGCGACAGACAAGTAAAAAGGGTTAAGAAGAACTGATACTCTTGGAAAAAAGAAATATACCTTTCAATGCTAATTGAGCATTTACAAAAGTTAGTTATATATTAGAGGAAGAAACTCCAAAACATTGAAATACTATAGGCTAAATTCTCTAAAATAGAATAAAACTAGAAAATAATATAAAAATGGAAACAACAAAGTCTCTTAACTATCTGAAAAATTTACATATGCTAAAAAATCTTGGATTACAGAAAAATCAAACTTTAAGACAGGGGTGTCCAGTCTTTTGGTTTTCCTGGACCACATTGGAAGAAGAATAGTTGTCTTGAACCACTCATAAAATACAGTAACACTGATGATAGCTGATTGATAGACTAAAAACAAAAAAAAAAAATGCAAAAACAAAAATCTCATAATATTTTAAGAAAGTATGAATTTGTGTTGGGCTGCATTCAAAGCCATCCTGGGTTGCATGCAGCCCATGGGCTACGAGTTGGACAAGCTTGCTTTAGAACATCTAGCTTCACAAAGAGTGATAAGTATAAAAATCCATGGGCTCACCCTGTGCTTAGGAGAAAATCACAACCTTAAATATACTACTAAATAAGAAAAGGAAAGCAAATTAATTACGCAGAAAAATTAGACAAAAGCAGCTACATAAACCAAGGAAATAAAAATGAATTATAATACATACAATGTAGAATTTATGAAGAAATCTGTGATCTGGTCTTGGGTTTATTCACACATATATACAATATAAATTAATCTAGTTTGACTTCATATGAAAAGAGAGTATAAAGAAATTAAATGACTGAGTATGGTGGCTCATGCCTGTAATCCCCGCATTTTGGAAGGCCAAGGCAGGATCACTTGAGCCAGGATCACTTGAGCCCAGGAGTTTTAGACCAGCTTGAGCAACACAGTGAGAACTTGTCTCTACAAATTAAAACAAATAAATAAAAACAACAACAAATTAGCTAGTCATTGGGTTGTGAGCATGTGGTCTGTACTACTCGTGAAGCTGAGGCAAGAGGATTACTTGAGCCCAGGAAGTCGAGACTGCCGTGAGCTGATGGCACCACTGCATTCCAGCCTGGTTGACAGAATGAGACCTTATCTCCAAAACAAAAAACCAGCCCCAGTATTTTCTTTGATAAATTATTGCATATCTTTTAGAAACCAATACTTGTAATGTTCTTTAAACTATTCTGGAACATAAGAATAGTGCAGTAGAAGCTTTCTTACTCAGTCTTCTCTTGAAGAGTCTTATTAGATTAATTGATGCTCTTCATTCCCTCTGTAAAGAAAAACTGACTTGATAACATGGCAAGCTGAATGCTTGTAGCTAGTAGGCTATCATTTTCTAGTAAGACTATGTATTTATCCCACCAGTTGAAGAGTATGCTGAACAGGAGGTGGTTGTTAGTTTTCAATTTTTATGCTAACTTTTTATTATTGTAATTACATAGTTTAATTAAGCATAGATACAGTGCTTTACAAAAATTTTAAGACATTGCTGTCTAATTAGGGGTGGACAAGTAATTGTGTAAGTTAGAAAAGTCATAAAAATCTAAGATGTGGCATTAGATTGCTTTGAAAGTGTTTTTAATTTCTAGATTTATTTAAAGAAATCAAAACTAAAAATCTGTGATGATGTGTTATGCGTGTGGTTTGTTCAAGAGAGCTAATACAGAATTCCATTCGGGGAATCCTCTGTTCAAAGAGAAAGCCTTGGCCTTTGTCAGAAGATGGGAAAACAAATGTACACTTATAAACTTTCAGTTAAAATAAAATGTTTAAATTATGTATCTGTGTATCTTTTTTTTTTTTAACGATTCCTTCTAACCTTTTTTTAAACGAGTCATTCTAACCCCCCCCCCTTTTTTTTTAAACTTAACCAGCCAACTCTCTTGGTCCTGATTGTATAGGAAACTAGGGCTTCTATTAAACATAGTTAACATCTATTTAGTTTATATGCAGTATCAGCATTATTCTAAGAGTTTCACTTGAATTTTCTCAGTTAAGCTTCATAACAACTCTATGTCTTCTCTTTATAGTTGAGAAAACTGAACCATAGAGAGGTGAAGAATTTGTCCAGGGTCATATAACTAGCAAGTGGCAAAACTGAGATTTAAACACTGCTAGGTGTTACCTTAGGATCTAAACTTTTAACCATTACTCCAAACTACAGGCTGGGTGCGGTGGCTCACGCCTGTAATCACAGAACTTTGGGAGGCTGAAACAGGTGGATCACTTGAGCCCAGGAGTTCAAGACCAGACTGGGCAATATGGCAAAACTCTGTCTTTACTAAAAACAAAAATCAGCCGGGTGTGGTAGCACACACCTGTAATCCCAGCTCCTTGGGAGGCTGAGGCACGAGAATTGCTCGAACCTGGGAGGCAGAGGTTGCAGTGAGCCAAGATGGCACCACTCTACTCCAGCCTGGGTGACAGAGTGAGAACTGGTTTCAAAAAATAAATAAATAAACTACATAGGAAATAAAACTACCTGGAATCTTTTCTTTTATAAAATCAATATGACACACATATCAGTACTTGACAAAGACAGCATGAAAGTTTTTACAAGATATTAGGCCGGGCATGGTGGCTCACACCTGTAATCCCAGCACTTTGGGAGGCTGAGGTGGGAGGGTCTCTTGAGGCCAGGAGCCTAAAATCAAGCCTGGCCAACATGGTGAACCCCCCTGCCCCATATCTACTAAAAATATAAAAATTAGGCTGGGCGTGGTGTCTCATGCTTGTAATCCCAACACTTTGGGAGGCTGAGGTGGGTGGATCACTTGAGGTCAGGAGTTCGAGACCAGTCTGGCCAGCATGGCAAAACCCTATCTCTACTAAAATTACAAAAACTAACTGGGCGTGGTGGTACACGCCTGTAGTCCCAGCTCCTCAGGAGGCTGAAGCATGATAATTGCTGAACCCAGAAGGCAGAGGTTGCAGTGAACTGAGATTGCTCCACTGAGCTCCAGCCTGGGTGAAAGAGAGACTCTCTCAAAAAAAAAAAAAAAAAAAAAAAGAAAATTTATGAGATATTAATCCAAGAATTCTAAGGGAGGTATTAACAAATAGTATCCAGCTTTTTATCAAAAAGTTAACTTGCAGAAAATGATGGGAGGTAAGACGATATAGAGGGTCAAGAAAGGTATCTCCCATAAAGTGACATTTGAGCAGAGATCTGAATGAAGAAATAGCAAAGTAATAAAGACTCTGAGGCATGAGTGTATTTGGTTTTTTTAGGAATATGTTTTCAGTGAACCATATACGGGGGAAAGCTTGGTTTATCCATTTTATAGCATGCTGTACAGTTACTAAAAAGGAAATCGTTGGTCAGGCATGGTGGCTCATGCCTATAATCCCAACACTTTGGGAGGCCAAGGCGGGTGGATCACTTGAGGTCGCGTTCAGGACCAGCCTTGCCAACATGGTGAATCCCTGTCTCTACTAAAAATACAAAAATTAGCTGGGCTCAGTGGTGTACGCCTGTAATCCCAGCTACTTGGGAGACTGAGGCAGGAGCATCCTGCCTCCGGTAGCTTGAAATCGGGAGGCAGAGGTTGCAGTGAGCCGAGATTGTGCCACTGCACTCCAGCCTGGGTGACAGAGTGAGACTATGTCTCAAAAAAAAAAAAAAAGAAAAAAAGGGAATAGTTGATTTGGAGATAAATGGAAAAGCAGCATGAATAGTTACAGAAGGCTATATTGAGATTGATGTCATTTAGGTAACACGAAAGACTCAAATTGTTGATCTGAACATGGACTTTCAAGAAGAGTAGGTAGGAGAAATTTTTATTTTCTAGTTTATATATTTCAGCATGTTTTTGTTTTGTTAAGATATTTATAGTTTTATAAAGAGATTCACTGGGCACAGTGGCTCATATCTGTAATCTCAGCACTTTGGAAGGTCAAGGCAGGTGGATCACTAGAGCCCAGGAGTTTGAGACTAGCCTGGGCAACATGACCAAACCCTGTCTCTACAAAAAATACAAAAATCAGCTGGGTGTGGTAGCACACACCTATAGCCCAAGCTATTGGGAGGCTGCGGTACAAGGATCACCTGAACCCAGGGAGGTCGAGGCTACAGTGAACTGTGATTGCACCACTGCCCTTTAATCTGGGCAACAGAGCAAGACCTTGTCTCAAAAATCAGAAATAAAACAAAAAATAAAAACATGCTTCAATTTTGATTTCATAGCATTAATTTCTTTTTAAACACGAGGAAATGAAGTTTCTGATAAACAAATCTGAGTATAATGAGGCAACGGAGTATACTGAAAAGTGTGTGGCCTTTAGAATCTTACAGACTTGGGTTCTAATGCCAGCTCAGCTACTTCCTGCTCTTATGGTTTAGGGTAAATCCCATATGCTCGAAGTTTATTTCTTCAGAAGTAAAAGAGGACTAATAACATGCTTAAGGTTGTAAGAATTAAATGTAAATAAGTTTTCAGTACATATTTCTTCCCTCACCTTATTTGCAGTAATGCTAGGTTGTTTCTCTAATCTGTAGGCTCAGGAATGGTGAGACCTGGTGTCAGTATTGTACAAATACATATAAAACTGATCAAGAGTGATAACACTAATCAGGATTCACTTTAAATGGCTTTGCACCATGGTGATTGAGTTATTTTATTTATAATTTGCTTTGTTCCAGAAAGTATTTTAGGCAGATTACAAATATTTTATAATGGAAGTAGCATAGATTAAAAAGTGATGGAGGGAGGCCGGGCACGGTGGCTCAAGCCTGTAATCCCAGCACTTTGGGCGGCCGAGGCGGACAGGTCACGAGGTCAGAGACCAAGACTATCATGGCTAATACGGTGAAACCCCATCTCTACCAAAATTAAAAAAAAAAAAAAAACAAAAAACCGGGCATGGTGGTGAGTACCTGTAGTCCCAGCTACTCAGGAGGCTGAGGCAGGAGAATGGTGTGAACCCAGGAGGCGGAGCTTGCAGTGAGCCGAGATGGCACCAGTGCACTCCAGCCTGGGCGACAGAGCGAGACTCTGTCTCAAAAATAAATAAGTAAATAAACAAAACAATTAGCTGAGTGTGGTGGCACACACCTGTAATCCCAGGTACTTGGGAGGCTGAGGCGGGAGAACTGCTTGAACTTGGGAGGTGGAGGTTGCAGTGAGTGGAGATTGTGCCACTGCACTCCAGCCTGGGCGACAGAGTAAGACTCTGTCTCTGCCGAGCCTAGTCTCAGTTTGCAAGTCAAAAAAAAAAAAAAAAAAGTGATGGAGGGCACGATGACTCACACCTGTAATCCCAGCACTTTGGGAGGCTGAGGCGGGTGGTTTACTTGAAGTCAGGAGTTTGAGACCAGCCCGGCCAACATGGTGAACCCATCTCTACAAAAATACAAAATTAGCGGGGCGTGGTAGCTAGCACCTGTAATCCCAGCTTCTGGGGAGGCTGAGGCAGGAGAATCGCTTGAACCTGGAAGGCGGAGGTTGCATTGAGCCAAGATCGTGCCACTGCACTCCAGCCTGGGCAACAGAGTGAGACTGTGTCTCAAAAAACAAAACAAAAAGTGATCGAGGAAGAGAATGGAAAACAGACATTGGGACAAAATGGGATGAATGAAGGCAGAAATCTCTGTGTAACCATATATATACACACATATATATGTGTGTGTGTGTGTGTATATATATATACAATTTTTTTAAACATGAGGATCACATTAAACCTTATACCAGTCAGCTAAAGAGCCTTTATATCACACAATGTACATTGCTTATGAGATAAAAACGATTATAATCAGTGAAGAAATTGAAAGTAGATTAGAATTAAATGAATCTTTTCTCTGACTCTGCCACCTCATGCAGTACACACAAAGCCTCAGTCCTAGGTGGTTCACACAGGTGAAATTTTTTAAACTTTAAAGGAATAGATTTTGGTTGTACCAGATGATATAAGTAAAGGAGACTTCCCATATTGAAAAAAATGAAGCATGTATGCCTTCATAAACCAATACCATAAAATATTCTGTAGAGTTGTGCTTCTCAAACTTTTTGGTCTCAGAACTTCTTTACGCTCAAATTATTAAAGATCCCAGGAGTTTTTGTATCTGCTGAGATTTACCATATTAGAAATTGAAGATATTTATGAATTCATTTTAACACAATATTTTAACATGTTTTAAAGTCTATAAAGTCTATAGTTTCTAAAATAAAAGTTGTTGGAATGAGTGGCAGATCTGTCTGGTTTAATAGACATGACACTTGGATCCTCATATCTGTCATGTGCTGTTTTCAATAGCCTTTTTGGATAACGGTGCATGTTCTTAGAAACCACAAAAATTAGATGATTGGTAGTTTTTTACAGGTTGTAATGTGTAATCTGAAATCATATGAAGGAATATTTTATACTGTACTATATTGAAATCCATTGTTCTGTCTTGCACTTTGAATGGATCTTTTATCTGTGATGATTTTGTGACATTATGCATTGGTCATTTGAAAAATGCTGCTTCACTGAATTGAACAGATCTTCCACATGTAACATTTTATATTATATAATTTGTACCACCACTGATCTCATCAGAAAAGCTTTTCAGTATTGTGAAGCTGTTAAGCTGACGGTGGAGGATATAAGTTTTCTAATCTGATTTCTCTAGAAAGTTCAAGTTGTATAATTGACAATAAATACTGTTGTTTTCCTTCAAGTGACAAGCTGACTTTGTTCCTATTTGAGAAAATGTCTGGAAAATACTCAAGTATGAATGACTGCAGTGTGTTAGTTGTCTTTGCCGGTAAAAATAGAGGTCCATGAAAAAAGCAGCTACCTCAGCTTGCAAGTCAAATCATTGCACAGGCACATCTTCTCAAGATAACTATCATATTTTATTGTACAGTAGAAGCGCTTATAAGTATTTCCCATTTCATTGCAGAGAATATTAACAAGATACATACTCAAGTGTCAGAATTAAATGCCATTAACAATTTGTACTGCTTCAACAAGTACATTCTTTTTTTGAGACAGAGTCTCGTTCTGTCACCCAGGCTGGAGTGCAGTGGTATAATCTCAGCCCACTGCAACTTCTGCCTCCCGGGTTCAAGCAATTCTTGTGCCTAGCCTCCTGAGTAGCTGGAACTACAGGTGCGCCACCACACCCGGCTAATTTTTGTATTTTTAGTAGAGACAGGGTTTTGCCATGTTGGCCAGGTTGGTGTCGAACTCATGACTTCAGGTGATCTGCCCACCTTGGCCTCCCAAGTGCTGGAATTACAGGCATGAGCCACTGCGCCTCGCCTAACAAGTACGTTCTTATTTGAAACTGGCTTTTCTCCCCACCCTGAAATTTGCATGATAATGAAGAGTACATCCTGTTAATATAGTTTGTTGCCACTGAGTTGAATCATTTTAAGGTGCTGGTGTTTTTACCACTGTTTTTGTACCATTAGTGCAAATCAACACATGGAAAAAGGCAAATAATGGCTTAGTAATAACTTTGACCTGCCAGACTTTGAAGTGTCTAGGGGACGCTCAGTGGTCCTTGGACCCCACTTGTGAAAACTGTTGCTGTGTGTCAGTTTTACATACAAATACTGATGTACAACATCTAACTTAACAAATAGAAAATACAGCATTACACTGAAATAATGGTACTTTTATTAGGCTCGGATGGTTTTCTTCCTTTGAATATAGTGATGAATATGTATTAGGAAATCTGTTGATATAATTCACATTAGTAGCCCTGGAGAAAATGCAGATGATGGTGGTTACAGAAGTTCTGAAAAATCAAAACTGATAAAACTAAAGCACTCTTAGAATGTAAAAGCCACAAAAATTAAAATCCATAGTAGAGAAGAATAAATGAATGCTTCATTAACAGGAAATATGTGTGAATTTGTATGTATATATGTGAGTATATTTCTATTATGTGTTTTTCAAACCCAAAGGCATAATTCCTCCCAGGGCTGACCAATGAATGTGCTCCCATTAAAATCAGAAAATGAAGTTACCCAATATTGTGTACTGGCATTATCATTTTAACATTATTTAGGAATTGCCACATAATATAACATACCACAGTGATAAAGATACATTTGAAAAAATACAGATGATTCTAACATGGGTTATATGATTTATATACCTGGAATACCTCAAAGAAACAACTGCTAAAACTGGTAGGAACCCTGCAATCTCAGATGGCTTCCTATTATTAAGTTTTTGTTTGCAGCCAGGAATGATGACTCACACCTGTAATCCTAGCACTTTGGGAGGCTGAGATGGGAGGATTGCTGGAGTCCAGGAGGTCAAGGTTACACTGAGCCTTATTTGCACCCCTGCACTCCAGCCTGGGTGACAGAGCGAGACCTTGTCTCAAAAAAAAAAAAAACAAAGAAAAAAAGAATGTAAAATTTCAAACCTTTCCTGTCATAAAGCTTTTCTTTCTTTTGTTTTTCTTTTCCTCTCCTTTCTCCTTTTCCTTCCTTCCTTCCTTCCTTCCTTCCTTCCTTCCTTCCTTCCTTCCTTCCTTCCTTCCTTCCTTCCTTCCTTCCTCCCTCCCTCCCTCCCTCCCTCCCTCCCTCCCTCCCTCCCTCCTTCCCTTCCGACAGAGCCTTGCTCTGTTGCCAGGCTGGAGTGCAATGGCGCAATCTCGTCTCACTGCAACCTCTGCCTCCCAGGTTCAAGCGGTTCTCCTGCCTCAGCCACCTGAGTAAATGGGACTACAGGTGCGCGCCACCACACCCAGCTAATTTTTGTATTTTTGGTAGAGACAGGGTTTCACCATGTTGGCCAGGATGGCCTTGATATCTTGACTTTGTGATCTGCCCACCTCAGCCTCCCAAAGTGCTGGGATTACAGGCATGAGCCACTGTGCCCAACCTTTCTTTCTTTCTTTTTTTTTTTTTAGACAAAGTTTTGCTCTAAAGAAGTGCAGTGGCCTGATCTCAACTCACTGCAACCTCCACCTTCCAGGTTCAAGTGATTCTCCTGCCTCAGCCTCCCAAGTAGCTGGGATTACAGGTGTGCGCCACCATGCCCAGCTAAGTTTTGTGTTTTTAGTAGAGATGGGGTTTCCTATCTCGCCAAGCCTAGTCTCAAACTCCTGGGCTCAAGCAGTCCACCCGCCTCGGCCTTCCAAAGTGCTGTGATTAAAGGCGTGAGCCACCATGCCTGGCCAAGCTTTTCTAATTAATTGCTTAGAAAATATAATGGGCTTGGGCTGGGCGAGGTGGCTCACGCCTGTAATCCCAGCACTTTGGGAGGCCGAGATGGGTGGATCACTAGGTCAGGAGATCGAGACCATCCTGGCTAACACGGTGAAACCCTGTGTCTACTAAAAATACAAAAAAATTAGCCGGGTGTGGTGGTGGGCACCTGTAGTCCCAGGTACTTGGGAGGCTGAGGCAGGAGAATGGTGTGAACCCAGGAGGCGGAGCTTGCAGTGAGCCGAGATGGTGCCACTGCATTCCAGCCTGGGCGACAGAGCGAGACTCCATCTCAGAAAAAAAAAAAAAAAGAAAGAAAATACAATGGGCTAAAAACATGTTTAAGGCTGGTCTCAGTGGCTTATGCCTGTAATCCCAATACTTTGATAGACTGAGGCAGGAGGATCACTTGAGGCTAGGAGTTTGAGACCAGCCTGGGTCTCAAATTAGATGGATATAGTGGCATATGCCTGTAGTCTCAGCTATTTGGTAAGCTGAGGCAGGAGGATCATTCGAGACCAAGAGGTTGAGGCTGTAGGGAGCTATGATTGCGCCACTGAACTCCAGCCTGGGGTAGCAGCGGGACCCTGTGTCTCTTAAAAAAAAAAAAAACTGTTTAAAAAACAAAAAGCCCATAAAGGAAACACACAAGATCTCACTGGAAATAAATAAATAAATAAATAAATAAATAAATAAATAAATAAATGGAAAGAAATAGAAGCATTGACTATTTCTAAAATAGAAATATTAAGCATTGTAAAGGCAGTAGTTGGTTCTAAATCTGTAAATTCAGAGTGGTGGTTGAATCCTAGCAGGATTCTCTTCTGGAGTGCTACAGTATTGATTATAGTTCATGTGTAATAAAATTTTGAGGATAATAAGTGAAGAGGTGGATAGGAGATTGTCCTATCAGACTTTCAAGAAATATTAATAGCACAATATGGTATTGACACCGGAGTAGATTGATCAAATCATGATAGATTCCCGAAGTAAACCTCAGATAATTGGAGATTTAGCATATACCTTAGTGTATGATGCATCTCAGTAATACATGGTATTGGAGTAGCTGACTGGCCACCAGGCACAGATTTTGTAAATGCAGTTATCAGTTGCTGTCATGTCTACCTCTCTAGTTTCTAGGAACTTTCCTTGCATCGGTATGTATATTCCATCATGTATGCTGCTTTTGATTAGATAACTTTGGTACTGAGATATCTTTCAACATCACATATGATAAAATAATTGAAATTCTTTAAGGGTAATGAAACTGTTATTTATTATAAGACTATTGGGCCAGATGCTAGCTCATTTAATTTTGTAGCTTTAAAATAAAATTAATCTTAAGTTTCCAAAAGAGGAGCAGATTCCTAAGCAATATAATTTGACCAATGTCAGACAGGATTCAAATCTAAAGCTTGCTTCTAAAGTCTGTCTTCATTATACTTAGGCAAAGTACCTTCTTAGAACTGTATTGTGGACTGGGTGCAGTGGCCCATGCCTGTAATCCCAACACTTTAGGAGGCTGAGGTGGGAGGATCACTTGAAGTCAGGAGTTCAAGACCAGCCGGGGCAACATAGCAAAAACCTGTCTACAGACAGACAAACCCACCGCAGTATTATGTAGACGCTGGTTATGCTTCCATCTAAGCCTCCCTAAGTCCTGTATTCCACCTACACTGATTTACATAGTGGTCCTTCCAAATGTCTATACTTTGCTATTTCCATGCCTTTGCCTGTGTTCTCTCTTCTGGTAACATAATTTATCTTACTCCCTTTCCCACCTGTCTATGGGTTTTTTTTTTTTTTTTTTTTTTGAGACAGAGTCTTGCTCTGTCGCTCAGGCTGGAGTGCAGTGGCGCGATCTCGGCTCTCTGCAAGCTCTGCCTCCCGGGTTCACGCCATTCTCCTGCCTCAGCCTCCCAAGTAGCTGGGACTACAGGCGCCCGCCACCACGCCTGGCTAATTTTTTGTATTTTTAGTAGAGACGGGGTTTCACCGTGTTAGCCAGGATGGTCTCAATCTCCTGACCTCGTTATCTACCCGCCTCGGCCTCCTAAAGTGCTGGGATTACCGGCATGAGCCACCGTGCCCGGCTCTATGGTTTATTTATCCTTGGAATTATAACCAAAATTCTTCACTCTTTCCCTAACTTGAGTAAGTTTTCTTAAATTTCTGCATGTTGAAAGTATCTTTGCCTTCCTGTATTCCAGTATGCTTTATACCTTTATTATAGTGCACATCAGTCTGCCTGGGGTCGATTGTGTTTACACGATTACTTAGAAAAGTATACAAAAACAAGAAATAGAAAAGAGACCTGTAAACAACTAAAATAGAAAGCAGGATGAAACAAATGTCAAACCAGTAGCATGCAAGGAGTAATTCTGAGTAGCACTGGGGAATACAGAAGACTTTTGTTAATTAGATTACTTTTGATCTGAATCTTGAGAAGTGAAAAGAATTCAGCTACATAGAATTTAGGGAGAAGGAACATTAGCGTAGACATGAAGGAGGGCCTGTGGGGAGAGATGGATTGGGAAATGAGACTAGGAAGGCAGATTGGGACCAGATCTAGAGAGCCCATGCTACAGGAGTTGGGCTTTCTTTCCAAGGAAGTAGGGTCGAGGAGGTTGTGAAAATTGGACTTTCAGACAAAAGAGAGTAGAACTGTACGAAGAACAAGTTCTTAGTATCTTTAAAGCTTGGGTTTATAAAAATGTTAAATATATTGAGACAAAAAAGTACATTTCTGTGACATATGGCTTTAGACATGTGAAAGGTCTCCTATAAATATAATATGTGTTTCTGAGTTATTCTAAAGCTCAGCTAAAAGAATGTCTGGCAACTTGAGCCATTACTTGTTTATATACATTTATACATGCATTTGTATTTACGTATGTTTGGAACATTTTTACTTTCAATCAGTGATACATCAACATTTTCTTTTTACATATGCAGACTAGCTGACAATTTTATATATAATAAACATCCTTGAAATTTGGTATACAAAAAATAAGTAGATTTAATCAAATTTTCATCTACATATTACTCAATCAGTTAGTTTTTAAATGTTTAGTAGCTGGAGTTGCCTATTTGTTTATAGCATTTTTTCTACAAATTACTGTAACAAGGATTTCCTAGTTAATACTAAAATAATGAGGGTTTTCAAGATACAGGTAAACGAGAGTAAAGCAGTTAAAATTTCTTTATGACTTAAGATCAGCAGCACTACTTAAATTGAAGAACTTTGATGTTTCAGGAGTGTTATGTTTAGTGTCCTTCCATTGATGGCAGTTAGCAGTAGTCTACACTACAGTTACCTTCTTGAGGTCATATAGGAATCTGTTTCTGCTATTATTGTAGACTGCCTTATATTCATGGGAAGGAGGAGTGACAGGTACCAAAAAACCACAGAGGGACATATATTTAACTCTAGTTCCTTAATTTATTGGCATAAATTTTTTATGTTGGTTTTAAGGTATAAGTCACATATTTTGAATATCATGTTTTAAGAGTTCATTTTGCAAATATGAAAGTCCTCTAAGAATTGGAATGCTTGGATTGTTAAAAGTATCTACTGAAAATAAATTAATTTCTTAAATAATTAAATTGGGATGACTAAAATATTTAACGAGGGCCGGGTGTGGTGGCTTATGCCTGTAATCCCAGCACTTTGGGAGGCCTAGGCAGGTGGATCACTTGAGGCCAGGAGTTCGAGACCAGCCTGGCCAATCCTACTAAAAATACAAAAACTAGCTGGGCCGTGCTGGCGCATGCCTATAATCCCAGCTACTCAGGAGGCTGAGGCAGGAGAATCACTTGAACCCAGGAGGCAGAGATTGCAGTGAGCCGAGATTGTGCCACTGTACTCCAGCTTGGGTGACAGAGTGAGACTCTGTCTCAAAAAAAAGAAATAAAAAAATAAAATAACAAAACTTTTTATAGACCAAGGCTTCAATTTTTGTGTATTTAAAAATGAGTTGATGTTTTGTGTAACAGTTGTATGTATTCTTTATGTAGTTTATAGTGATGTACTTTCTTTTGTGTGTTGCTTAGCCGAATATGTGGGAGTCCATGTCCTGCAGTGTGGCCTGATGTAATCAAACTACCATATTTCAACACCATGAAACCAAAGAAGCAATATCGTCGAAAGTTAAGAGAAGAATTTGTTTTGTAAGAAGGGGATGTATAAACATCCTTATTGCATGAATGTTTTACTTTTAATTCTAGTGAATTATAAATGTTAGTCTATTCTCTAGTGACCTGAGGTAAACCTGTAATTCTTCTAGGGCATTTAATTTTGAGTTCTGTTTGCTACATGCAGATTACCATTTTACCATTATTATGCAATCAGTGATTTGAGGTTGTGTGTTTGATTTGGTACTTACATGAAATAACTTTAATAAGATCATTTAAATGTTACTGGAACAGCTTTCAAGCTACTTGAGCTCAGGTTTTCATTTTGCTTTAGAAAAAACTATACTGTTCAGTTCTTAATTTGTGTAATAACAGCAAATTGCCCGTGGAGTAACAATATATACTATTGTTTAGAAAGTGATTGCGAAAATTATGTAAAAATAATGAAATATTTATTCTAAGGAAAATTCGGGATTTATTGAAGTAAAGTATTATGCACATATTAAAAAATGTTAGTATTTAAAATTATTTTTACATTATCTTAGTTTTACAATTTAATAAAAAATAGTGTAAGCTCCTAAAGAAACATAAGCTTGTGTCTAAAGAACACATCTGACTTTTGTAATCCTCTCATGCTAGTATTCCTGCAGCTGCGCTAGACTTATTTGATTACATGCTCGCCTTGGATCCTAGTAAGCGCTGCACTGCTGAACAGGCTCTTCAGTGCGAGTTCCTCCGAGATGTGGAACCCTCAAAAATGCCTCCACCAGAGTAAGTGACTTTTTTTTATATCAGCTTCCACATACACAGTTTTAATAACATTTATGTATAATGACAAGATAGTTCATGCCTGGTTATGAGAAAAGAAGTATAATAAATCAAAGAAAAGATAAAACAGCAGTAATACACATAATTTGCACATCTAGGATATAGATGCTTGCTTAATGTTTAGAACTAGCAAAAACAGCTGCCTTCTAGCTAATTTTAGGCTTGATTGACCTCAAGATTTAATAACATATTTCAACTTTAAGAAAATATTACTGCTGCCCGGGCGCAGTGGCTCACGCCTGTAATCCCAACACTTTGGGAGGCCAAGGCAGGCGGATCACGAGCTCAGGAGTTTGAGACCAGCCTGGCCAACATGGCAAAACCCCGTCTCTACTAAAAATACAAAAATTAGCCGGGGTGATGGCAGTTGCCTGTAATCCCAGCTACTTGGGAGACTGAGGCAGGAGAATCGCTTGAACCCAGGAGGCGGAGGTTGCAGTGAGCCGAGATCGTGCCATTGCACTCCAGCCTGGTTGACAAGAGCAAGACTCCATCTCAAAAAAAAAAAGAAAATATTACTGCTGTTGCTATTCTAATACTATGTCTACTAAATACTTAACACTGCCACTGGTACTGCTATAGCTATAATTTTGAGTGCTATGCTAAGCATTTTTCATTTTTTACATTAATCTTTATAACCTTATGAGGTAGGTGTTAGTATTATTATCATCACTACTTTACAGAGGAGGAAGCAGGCTCAGAGAGGTTAAGAAACTTGCCCAAGAATACAAATCTAGTAAAGGGTACAGCCAGCACATAAGTCCAGTAAGTAAGAGAGGTTCGAAAAATACTTTATAGCATACTGTACAATAGAAATTTCTTATCATTGAATGAAAGAATATTAGTATCAGAAGCCTGTATGGAAAGAATGACTGTCTGATGGGGGAAATATACAGAGTTTGGGAGTCAAAATAGCTGGCTTCTCTTGAACCTTTACCTTCACATGGCTCCTGTTATTTCTCTAGGATTGATTTGGGGATGGGGGGGAAAGAAAAACAGTTCATTTGCATTCCTTGACAGGATCTAGAAACCTTGTAGGTATTTTCTTAGTAATTTTTTTTTCGTCTTCAGACAGTCTCACTCTGTCACCCAGGCTGGGGTGCAGTGGCACAATCTCAGCTCACTGCAATCTCTGCCTCTCAGGTTCAAGTGATTCTCCTGCCTCAGCCTCCCAAGTAGCTGGGATTACAGGCATGCACCACCACATCTGGCTAATTTTTGTATTTTTAGTAGAGACGGCGTTTCACCATGTTGGCCAGGCTGGTTTTGAACTCCTGACCTCAGGTGATCCACCCACTTTGGCCTCCTGAAGTGCTAGGATTACAGATGTGAGCCACCACGCCCAGCCTTTTCTTAATAATTTTAAAAATGATAAGGAGCATCATTAAAAGCAAGTCTGTTATCTGTAATAATAAAATGGTTCCATGTAATAAAAATAGCATATTTTAAATGAACAGACATGGGCTTTGGAGTTCAAATCTTGGTTCTTCTACTTATCAGTTAGATAGTGCTTGTTATATTTCTATGAGGCTGTCATATTCAGCTTTATTAAGCTTTTATTGAGCTGTACATGGTTGGCCTTTGTGGGATGATTTGAGGGCCAAAAAGCATCTATTATTTGACATCATGAGGGACCTGAATTTTTCACTGTTGAATTACTTGTTTCATGTTTGCTTTTTCCTTAGTGTGTGTATCAGTAATCTTAAAACTTGGGCTCAGTACTCCTTCAAATAACATTTTTTAAACTTCTGATTCGGAAAAATTTCAACTCTACAGAAAAATAGGAAGAATAGTACAATGAGTATTCATGTATATCCTTTATCTACATTCAACAGTTATTAATAGTTGGACACATTTGCTTTATCACTCTGCTTTTTTCCTGAACTAGTTAGATATCATGTTGTGGAGGTGACACTTATAAATATGTAATCATATCTGTAAGAACTAGGACTTTATTCTACATGCATACCATATAAAGCATATGAAATTTAACATGAGAATATTTAATGGTCAATCCATATTCAGATTTCCCCAGTTGACCCAATAATTTCCTTTATAAGCTTTCTTTTTTTTCAGATAAATAATTTTTCAAAGTTCGGCATTCTATTTATTTGTTATGTCCTTTTCATCTATAATCACTCCCTAGGGAAGAGATCTTATGACATTCAACATTTTTTAAGATTCCAAGCTAGCTGTTTGGTAAAATATTTCACAATTTGGATTTGATTGCTTTTTATCAGAATTAGATTAAGAGTTTGGGGGGGGCCGGGCGCAGTGGCTCAAGCCTGTAATCCCAGCACTTAGGGAGGCCGAGACGGGCAGATCATGAGGTCAGGAGATCGAGACCATCCTAGCTAACACAGTGAAACCCCGTCTCTACTAAAAAATACAAAAAACTAGCCAGGCGAGGTGGCGGGCGCCTGTAGTCCCAGCTACTCAGGAGGCTGAGGCAGGAGAATGGCGTAAACCCGGGAGGCGGAGCTTGCAGTGAGCTGAGATCCGGCCGCTGCACTGCAGCCTGGGTGACAGAGCGAGACTCCGTCTCAACGGAAAAAAAAAAAAAAAAAAAGAGTTTGGGGGACAAGAATATAATGTTGATGGTGATCTTGCTCTGTCATAATTATGTTCAACAGAACGTAGTATTACTTAGTAACAGTAAATTAGTAAATGCTGACATTTTTAAGTAGAGCAGTTACATCACTCTTGTAAATGTATCAAGTGGAAAGCAACTATCATAGCATTTTGATATCTATCACCGATAGTCATTTAGAAAATGTTGAGCAGTTGTACATTGTCCCATTTTCATCTTGAACTTATGTTACTCCCATAGGCTTTTATTTTAATGTAAAATATTTATGCTGGAAAGTATTTTATTGATTACTGTATTATATATTTTAAAAAACAAATATATGTATATAAATGGAAATTAAATTTCACGTTTCCTGTGACTAAAAGCTCTCTTTCTTCTTGATTAAATTGTCATTGCAAATATCAGTAGTGAATATTTCCTTATTTATTTATTTATTTATTGACGGAGTTTTGCTCTTGTTGCCTCAACCTCTCAAATACCTGGGATTAGAGGCATGTGTTACCACGCCCAGCTAATTTTGTATTTTTAGTAGAGACAGGGTTTCTCCATGTTGGTCAGGCTGGTCTTGAACTCCCGACCTCAGGTGATCCGCCTGCCTCGGCCTTGCAAAGTGCTGGGATTACAGGTGTGAGCCATCGTGCCCGGCCCGAATATTTCCTTTTTAAATAAAGAAGAAATTAGTAAATTTTATTGGAAGTACAACCTAATGAAAGAGATCGGGCTGAGATTTTTTTCCCCAAGTAGTTTGCCTATCTGTTGATTAATATTGCTTATTCTAGAATGAGACATATTTCCATATGAATTCCAATTTTATTTTTTATTTTTATAAGCACGCTTGTAAATTAGCATTTGAGAATGTAAGGAGTTTTGTCATAGTTATATCACTGAGTTCTTGGAACTCCCTCAACATTATGTGTGAAAAGTCTTTCATCAAAAATGATTTTAGACTGGGCATGGTGGCTCACGCCTGTAATCCCAGCACTTTGGGAGGCCGAGTCGGGTGGATCACAAGGTCAGTAGTGCAAGACCAGTCTGGCCAACATAGTGAAACCTTGTCTCTACTAAAAATACAAAAAAATAGCTAGGCGTGGTGACAGGTGCCTGTAATCCCAGCTACTCAGGAGGCTGAGGCAGAGAATTGCTTGAACCTGGGAGGCAGAGGTTGCAGTGAGCCGAGATGGTGCCACTACACTCCAATCTGGGTGACAGAATGAGACTCCATCTCCAAAAAAATGAGAAAGATTTAAAGGACGGGCACAATGGCTCATGCCTATAATCTCAGCACTTCAGGAGGCCAAGGCGGGAGGATCACTTGATGCCAGGAGTTTGAGATCAACCTGGCCAACATGGCGAAGCCCTGGCTTTACTAAAAATACAAAAATTAGCTGGGCATGGTGGCATGTGCCTGTAATCCCAGCTACTCAGAAGGCTGAGGCAGGAGAGTTACTTGACCCTGAGAGGCAGAGATTGCAGTGAGTTACGATCTTGCCACTGCACTCCAGCCTGGGTGACAGAGCAAGACTCTGTCTCAAAAAAAAAAAAAAAAGGAAAGAAAGAAAATGATTTTAGGCCGGGTGCAGTGGCTCACGCCTGTAATCCCAACACTTTGAGAGGCCAAGGTTGGTGGATCCCTTGAGCCCATGAGTTTGAGACCAGCCTGGACAACATGGTGAAATCCCATCTCTACTAAAAATACAAAAAAATCAGCCAGGCATGGTGGCACACACCTGTAATCCCAGCTATTCCAGAGGCTGAGGCATGAGAATCGCTTGAGTTTGGGAAGCGAGGCTGCAGTGAGCTGAGATCACGCCACTGCACTCTAGCTTGGGCAACAGAACGAGACTCTGTCTCAAAAAAAAACCAAAAAGATTCTAATGACCTTCCTGTTGTTAAGATTCTTTCAAACTTCAGTTTTTTGGATAGTAAAGAATTGGAGGCTGGGCATGGTGACTAATGCCTGTAATCCCAGCACTTTGGGAGGCCAAGGCAGGAGGATTACTTGAGGCCAGGAGTTTGAGACCTACCTGGGCAACATAGGGAGACCCTGTTTTTACAAAAAAAAAAAAAAACAGATGAAGGATTAGAGATCACATGATCTAAAGAAGGATTTCTTATCTAGTAATTATTTGCCTTTTCAGTTGTCTTACCAGTACTTATGAAATGACATTTTCTAGTACTTGTTACTTTTTCTTTTCATAACACATTTAATCCAGTATACCTAGAAAAGTTTAGGAAATCAGCATGTATTATCAGTGCTACTTTGCCCATCCATTTTTAAAATTGTTTCTTAATTATGTTTTTTAAGTATTTTGCCAGAACCTTGGAACTATAGGTTTAGCCGACTCAATTTATGGAAAATGCCTACATTATAACCTAATCATAAACTGTGTCCTTATTGTAAAGCAAATTACCCAAATCAGACTTAATTTTATCAGAACACACCTGACTGCATTTTTTCATTAAAAACAAACATGTTAAAACACATTCGAGGAACATTCTGTAAGCTATCTGTAACAAATGATGGAGTGAATCCTGCTAGATACATTACTAAAGCAGTCAGGTAAAGATTATCGGATTGATCCAATATTTAAATAAAAACGTTTTATAAACAATATAATGTCTCTCACTATTTTGCAATATGATATGAGTAGTTAAAATTATAAATTATTTATGAGGTAAGGACTATGAAGAAATACATGGTATTCCTTTAGAAAGTTGGAAGATGTATCAAACTCTTTCAATCAATTTTTTAGAGGTAATCAAATGAGAGAGTGGGGTATTTAAAAATCGGAAATAGGCTGAACACGGTGGAGGTGGCTCATGCTTGTAATTCCAGCACTTTGGGAGGCTGAGGCAGACGGATCACCTGACGTCAGGAGTTCAAGACCAGCCTGGCCAACATGGTGAAACCCCGTCTCTAGTAAAAATACAAAAATTAGGCCAGGCACAGTGGCTCACACGTGTAATCCCAGCACTTTGGGAGGCCGAGGCGGGCAGATCACAAGGTCGAGAGATCGAGACCATCCTGGCCAACATGGTGAAACCCCATCTCTACTAAAAATACAAAAAAATTAGCTGGGTGTGGCGGTGTGGGCCTCTAGTCCCAGCTGCTCAGGAGGCTGAGGCAGGAGAATTGCTTGAACCCAGGAGGTGGAGGTTGTAGTGAGCTGAGATTGCACCACTGCACTCTAGCCTGGTGACAGACTGAGACTCAAAAAACACATACACACACAAAAAACCACAAAAATTAGCCAGGTGTGGTGGTACACGCCTGTGTTCACAGTTACCTAGACTGAGGCATGAGAATTGCGGGCTGAGGCGGAGGTTGCAGTGAGCCAAGATCGAGTCACTGCACTCCAGCTTGGGCAACAGAATGAGATCATGTGTCAAAAAAAAAAAAGGCCAGGTGTGGTGGCTCACGCCTATAATCCCAGCACTTTGGGAGGCCAAGGCAGGATGATCACCTGAGGTTAGGAGTTTGAAACTAGCCTGGCCAACATAGTGAAACCCCATCTCTACTAAAAATACAAAATTAGCTGGGTATGGTGGCACATGCCTGTAATTCCAGCTACTTGAGAGGCTGACGTACAAGAATTGCTTGAACCTGGGAGGCGGAGGTTGCAATGAGCTGAGATCATACCATTGCACTCCACCCTGGGTGACAAGAGTGAAACTCTGTCTCAAAACCAAACAAAAAGTCAGAAATAAGTCCATTAATTGTATTAGATGCCCTGTCAAACATAAAGTATATATAGCTAGAAAGTGAATTAGACTAGCAGCCAGCCTGTAAGCTTTCTTTAACAGCAAGTAAAAAGCATTAAGCCATTTATAAGACAAAATATCAATTGCCATTAGGATATTTCATGATACGATTTGATGGAAATAGTTGTAAAGTACTAATTGAATGATCAGTGATATCAAACATGAATTAATACATTGCCTACTTTGTAAGAGGCACTGCTGAAGAGCTTGCACATGTTAACATACAGTACCTCTACCCTATGAGGTAGATAGTATTGTTAATCCTATTTTTAAAGACAAGGAAAATGAGGCGCAGAGGTCCAGTCCAGTTATTTGCCTAAGACACATCAAGTAAGTGACTGAGCTGACATTTGAACCTTCGAGAAAGCAAATAAAAGTTTAGTTATCTGGAAAAGATTCCTGATCCATCTGAAAGCACTGGCATCAGTAACCTGTACTATTTTAGCTATTTGTTGGGTAAAGTTTATTTTTCCTAGAGATGAGTGTGAAGATCATCCATAAAGAATCTCTTACTCTTAAGGGGGCCAGATACAGTAGCTCATGCCTGTAATCCCAGCACTTTGGGAGGCCAAGCCTGGCAGATCACCTGAAGTCAGGAGTTCGTGACCAGCCTGGACAACATGGAGAAACCCCATCTCTACTAAAAATGCAAAAATTAGCCAGGCATGGTGGCGTGTGCCTGTAATTCCAGCTACTAGGGAGCCTGAGGCAGCAGAATTGCTTGAACCTCGGAGGCGTAGGTTGCAGTGAGTCGGGATAGCACCACTGCACTCCAGCCTGAGTGACAGAGCAAGAGAGCAAGACTCCATCTCAAAAAAAAAGGAAAGAAAAGAATCTCTTACTTTTAAATTGTGGGAGGGAACAAAAGCCCTTTTTTAATGGATTATTTTGCTTTGCTCTGATGGGGCTGTCCTTCAAGAGCAATGCATTCCCTGAGCTTCAGGATGGAAAGGTGGAATCAGTCCAGTTACCCCACTCTGCAGTACTACATTATATCTGAATTTAAGATATCCCAACAGAGACTGAGGCCCACATCATATCATATACACACTTAGAAAGGAAATTCTTTGGTGGGTTTATGATGCCTGAAAGCTTCCCAATATCGATATTTCAAATTGTCCCTTTGTTTGTTACTCCAGGAGGTTTTTACACGCTGAGGCAGTGCATCATAGTAAGATGGCTGAGAGGTATGCCTTTGTTTTGTTTTTGGACCTCAGGTGCATAGACTTGGTTTAATCATAATCCTTGTGTCGCTCATCATTGGTCCATGCATGGCTCTCTTTTATTTATTTTAGTTACTTTAGTTATTTTAAATAATGTTAATAAGCAGCCATGAACCTACCAGACAAAAGCTAGAACCCTGTAAATGACATACTTTACTCATATTACCCCTACCCCCACCAACCTATCCCCTTGCCTTCCTCCACCTGAGGTAACCATCATCCCTGTTTTCTTTCGTATATACTTTTTGTTGCCATCTATATGTACTCATAAAAGGTTATATTTTAAAATTTTAGTTGTTAATTTTATAAAAGCACATCAGGCTGTTTGTAATATTTTGGGAATGACTTTTTAAACTAATATTATATTGCTAAGATTCAGCCATATTATTGCATCTGCCTTTATTTTATAACATGAGTAATTGTGAAAGAGTAGATGTGAAAGAAGAACTTGCTTAAACAGGCATCCTCAAAGCTCAATCTTAGGAAAGCAGACATGGATATGGAAATTCCTTTAAAAAAAATTCCAGGTGTACCTCCTTGGAGAGTCTTCATGTACCTCGTAGAGGTACACAGATCCAGGTTGAGGACTATAGGTATATATCACTAGGTGGGTTTGCTTAAGGGGATTGGTAGATATTCTGGGCAAGTTTTTTCACCTTTCTAAGCGTCAGGTTTCTCATCTTTAAAATAGATACAACAGTAACATTCCATTAAATACTTTATTAGGGTAAGAAGAAAGCATTTATAAATCAAATATTTGTATCTTTAAGCAAAAGTTATTCTCTCATGTTATCAGTTTTGTGAAGTTATTTTAAGATAGAATTGACTAGGAATTATGGGCAGTTTTGGTAGTTGTTATTCACAACTCTAAATGATGAGCCACTCTATGCCTGGATTACCTGTTTTGAAAACTCGTCTGTAGCATCAGTTTAATTCTAGAGCATTTGGCTAGACAAGCAAGTTAGTAAAAAGTAAGCTTTTACTGTAAAGTTCTTCACAAATGTTATGTTCTAGCCTTCCTTTTTTTTTTCTTTTTCTTTCTTTTTTTTTTGAGACGGGGTCTGGCTCTGTCACCCAGGCCAGAGTGCAGTGGCATGATCTTGGCTCTGTGCAGCCTCTGCCTCCCAGACTGAAGCCATCCTCCCACCTCAGCATCCCAAGTAGCTGGGACTACAGACATGTGCCACCACGCCTGGCTAATTTTTTTGTAGAGACAGGGTTTCACCATGTTGCCCAGGCTGGTGAACTCCTGAGCTCAAGTGATCCACCCACCTTGGCCTCCCTAAGTGCCGGGATTACAGGCATGAGCCACTGCGCCTGGCCCTTTACTATTTTTTTTATCCCATATCTAGTTTCTGCAAATGGCATATTTTTCTGTTTTGTGTGACAGGGCCTGGCTCTGTCACCTAGGCTGGAGTGCAGTTACATGATCTCAGCTCACTGCAACCTCCACCACCCGGGCTCAAGCTATCCTCCCACCTCAGCCTCCCAAGTAGCTGGGACTGCAGGTGCACAACACCATGCCCAACTAATTTTTGTATTTTTGGCAAAGACAGGGTTTTGCCATGTTGCCCAGGCTGGTCTTGAACTCCTGGGCTCAAGCAATCCTCCTGTTTTGGCCTCCCTAAGCGCTGGGATTATAGGCGTGAGCCTCTGTGCCTGGCTGGAAGTGGCATAGTTTTTCTGCCTTCTTTTTCATGTCTTATTCAGTGTATGATGTACTATCATAAGAACTGACTTTGAAAGGTTGCACCAACAGTGATAGTAGGCTTTTTTTTTTTTTTTTTTTTGAGACAGAGTTTCAGTCTTGTCGCTCAGGCTGGAGCACAGTGGCACAATCTCGGCTCACTGCAACCTCCATCTTCTGGGTTCAAGCAATTCTCCTGCCTCATACTCCTGAGTAGCTGGGATTTACAGGTGCCCGCCACCACGCCTGGCTAATTTTTATATTTTTAGTAGAGACGGGGTTTTGCCATGTTGGCCAGGATGGTCTCAAACTCCTGACCTCAGATGATCCACCTGTGTCGGCCTCCCAAAGTGCTGGGATTACAGGCATGCCTGGCATAGTAGCCTATTTTTATGAATATATATTCTTCATTCATAATTTTGATAAATGATTATTTATTGATTATTCAAAAGCCAAAGAAAAATAGTTTACCTGTAAAAACAAAGCAAGCCCTGAAGGAAGTGGGACAATAAGGATGATTTTTATTGGAGGAGTTTTACAGAGCCATTCTCTGAAATCTTCAAGAACTATTTGGGGTGGGGGCATAACTTTGGTGCTACATAGTAAC
This sequence comes from Rhinopithecus roxellana, assembly GCF_007565055.1. Taxonomy (NCBI): domain Eukaryota; kingdom Metazoa; phylum Chordata; class Mammalia; order Primates; family Cercopithecidae; genus Rhinopithecus; species Rhinopithecus roxellana. The sequence continues at coordinate 93,278,301 of NC_044554.1, forward strand.
TAGCATTTTTTGTTAAGAAATGCCATTTACAATTTAATTCCTTTTTTTTTTCAGTCTTCCTTTATGGCAAGATTGTCATGAGTTATGGAGTAAAAAGCGAAGAAGACAGAAGCAGATGGGCATGACTGATGATGTTTCCACAATTAAAGCCCCTAGGAAGGATTTGTCTCTGGGCTTGGATGACAGCAGAACCAACACACCCCAGGGTGTGCTGCCATCTTCACAGCTGAAATCTCAGGGCAACTCAAATGTGGCACCGGGTCAGTAATGCTTCCATGGGTTGGTTTTCTTCACATTGTTTTGCAGTTCATGCTGATCATACTGCTCTAGCGTTAAAGCATCTTGTGGCTCACGATGAAAATTAACATTTATTCGCTGAACTAGACATTTCTTTGTGCCAGTACAGAAGTTTCCTTGCTATTGGCACCACAATTTTAAGTAATCGTAAGGTAACTTATAAAGAAGCATCAAATTACCTGACTGGCAAGTCCTCGGATTTCTGTATTTCCTTTTTGCTCTTAAAGGTGCAGGAGTCAGTGAGTCTTTTACTGACACTACTTTCAGTGAGGCTCAGCATTCAGTGTCTACAGATGCTTAAGGAGTAGGAAGAAAGGTATAAGAGAGCTAAAAATCATAATGAGAGCTCTTTCATACCATAGTGTCCTCATGTCACTTCCTAATGTTATCATTTCTCTGGTTATATTAAAGAATCTTAAAGATTGGGGCCAGGCATGTTGGCTCACACCTGTAATCCTAGCACTTTGGGAGGCCGAGGCGGATGGATCACCTGAGATCGGGAGTTTGAGACCAGCCTGGCCAACATGGCAAAACCCCGTCTCTACTAAAAGTTCAAAAATTAGCTGGGCATGGTGGCACACACCTGTAATCCCAGCTACTCGGATGCTGAGGAAGAAGAATCGCTTGAACCTGGGAGGTAGAGGTTGCAGTGAGCCGAGATTGCGCCACTGTACTCCAGCCTGCACGACAGGAGCGAGACTCCACCTCAATATATATATATATTTATGTATGTGAATCCGATATTTGTGCCCAAAATAAAATATGAGAAGGGAAGGCCAGGCATGGTGGCTCACGTCTATAATCCCAACTCTTTGGGAGGCCACTATGGGCAGACCACTTGAGTCCATGAGTTCGAGACCAGCCCGGACAACTTCCTGATATTCTGTCTCTACTGAAAATACAAAAAAAAAAAAAAAAAAAAAAATTAGCTGGGTATGGTGGCACACGCCTGTAATCCCAGCTACTCAGGAGGCTCAGGCACGAGAATTGCTTGAACCCAGGAGGCAAATGTTGCAGTGAGCCAAGATTGCGCCACTGCACTCCAGCCTGGGTGACAGCGAGACTGTCGCCAAAAAAAAAAAAAAAAAATGGGGGGTATCTTATATCTAGTTATTTTAGGGAAACTTAAATTTCTTCCTCTGACTCAATCTGTCATAGAGTAAGTTTTTTGATGCGAAGTCTGCCTCTTTAATGTTGTCAAGAGTATTAAAATCATTTAACAACTTTTTTAAAAGGACCTCCACTCCCTCATTTTGCCTAAAGCACCCAGAAGCACTCATCTTTAGTTTAAGTTATATGAAAACAGAGACTGGTATCAAATAGAGAGAGGTGTGTGTGTGTGTGTGTGTGTGTGTGTGTGTGTGTGTGTGTGTGTGTAGGTGGTGGCTTATTAAACATGAAAAAATAGACTAGCACTTCTTAAGAGATGAGTATATGTTGATTGATCAGTTAGTTGATTAAAACAGATGTGTGGATCAGACTGAACTTTTGGTGGTTGAAGATAAATATAGATTAACTGAGAAAGCTTTAGAAAGATAACCATGAATGCTTGCCGATGTAGTCTACAAGCTTCTACTTGACCTTGGTTCAACTGCATACTTAAAGTACCCATTCTATGAATACCAAAAGCAATTATTTGTTGTTCAAAAGTATTATTTCTTGAAATAGTGAATTCCCCTTATACATTAAAATATTTGCCCTGCTAACAAAAGGATGTGAAATGGCAATAACAGAAATTTTGGATGGTACTCCCAAAAGTTTGAGTTTTCCCAGGCAACAGTTGTCATATTTAGCAAGACTCTCAGGTCTTTATTTGTGGTCCTCTTCATGGAACTGATGTCTAAAAGTCTACTAAACCTAGTACAACAGAGGGTTGTTTGTTAGTTTACTCATTTTAGCTGGTAAAAAATGAATTGCCCCTTCTGGGCTCATTTTGTTGTTAATTTGCTCTAACTTACTTTACAACCCTGTTTTAATGGTGGAGAGTTTTATTTTTTATTTTCCTTTTTTAACTTTAATTTTTTTTTTTGAGACAGAGTCTCTGTTGCCCAGGCTGGAGTACAGTGACACAATCTGAGCTCCCTGCAATCTCCGCCTCCCAGGTTCAAGTGATTCTCCTGCCTCAGCCTCCAGAGTAGCTGGGATTACAGGCATGTGCCATCACACTTGGCTAATTTTTGTATTTTTAGTAGAGATGAGGTTTTGCCACTTTGGCCAGGCTGGTCTTGAATCCTGACTTCAAGTTATCTATAAATAGCTGGGTGCGGTGGCTCATGCCTGTAATCCCAGCACTTTGGGAGGCTGGGGCGGGCTGGTAGCTTATGTTCAGGATTTCGAGACCAGCCTAGGTAACGTGGCAAAACCCCATCTCTACAAAAAATACAAAAATTAGCCGGGCCTGTATTCCCAGTTACTTGGGGGACTGAAGCGGGAAGATTGCTTGAGCCTAGGAGGTCAAGGCTGCAGTGAGCTGAGATTGTACCACTGTCACTCTGGCCTGGATGATAAAGTGAGACCCTGTCTAAAAAATATCAAAAGAGAAAAGAAAAAAATCAGTATTCTGATTAAGAAGTGAGAATTCCAGGCTGGGCATGGTGGCTTATGCCTGCAATCCCAGCACTTTGGGAGGCTGAGGTGGGTGGATCACCTGAGGTCAGGAGTTCAAGACCAGTCTGGCCAACATGGCAAAACCCTGTCTATACTAAAAATAAAACAATTAGCCACGCATGGTGGTGCATGCCTGTAATCCCAGCTACTAGCAGGGGCTGAGGCAGGAGAATTGCTTAAACCTGGGAGGCAGAGGTTACATATCACGCCACTGCACTCCAGCCTGGGGAACAGAGCAAGACTCTGTCTCAAAAAAAAACAGTGAGAATTCTGTTTTTTTGAAAAAAAGATGAATCCTCTGAGTCATTTTCTTCTCGGTCATCAGTAAGTGTGCTGAAATAAGAAATGCCCCTTCAGCAAAAGAGGCACCTCAATTAAAGACCACATCCCTGAATTCACATGGAGAGACTACCTGTGCTAATAGGGAAATGAAAATAAGGAAAAATGACTTTTGATGTGTAGCATACAAGCATGCTCACGGGTCATAAGAATAACTTGCAGAAGTATCTCAAAATATATAAAGAGAATATAAAAGCATTAAACATCAGTTTTTCATCATCTTAGAGTTCCTCTTCTATCAATCTGTCAGCTGTGATTATGGGAATTTCTTACCATTGCAGTCTTATAGTTACCATATATGGTATTATATGCATTTGAGCCTTGTCATTATGTGTGATTAAGATAAGCTTGCTTGAGGGAGGACCTGTGTAAATTATCCCAAGTCTAAACTGAAAGTTGGAAAAACAACTGAATCCCTATTACTGGTGATGAGTTAATACTATCATATGCATATATTAATAATAAACATGTTTCTGTAGGCATTCCTAACTTACCCACAGTTGCTTACAAAATAAAAGGTAATTTGAATAAAAACACAGGCATTTTATCAGAATCTGCAAAACGTCATAGTTTCAATATAGTGCAAAGATAACCTTAGATTTTGCATAATAAACTTTATTTTAGAGAAAGTATGGTGTAGTTAAGAGCTCAGATTCTGGAATCAGAATATCTGGATTCAGATCTCACCTCTGCCACTTACAGAATATTTGACCTTGGGCAAGTTGCTCGGTCTCTTTCGGTGTCAGTTTCTTCTCAGTAAAAGGAGGTTAATAATAGAGTCTGCCTTATAAGGTTACTGTAAGGAATAAAGGATGTTAAATGCTTAGAAGGTACGTGACACTCCCTTAGCTGCTATTATTATCATTATTCATTTCCCATTCACAATGTGCTGTTTCCTGGTTAAATCCATAACATGAGTTTTTAGTAGTGGTCTTGATTTTCCTTTTGAAGTATTTACCCCTAAAGATAAGTTATTCAACATTGACTGCAGTTCTTTTTATGTACAGGTACATTTTAAATGTACATGATATTTAACTAGACTTGAGGTTCTCTTCTTACAATATTTCTTAATACTCTCCCTCAAATATACATTTTCATGTGGTAATACAGAGCCATTTTGGTGTGGGGGTGGGAGGAGCTGTGAATTATGGCAGTTCTAATTAATATAATTTTGTCTTTAGTAAAAACAGGCCCTGGACAGCACTTAAACCACAGTGAATTGGCAATTCTTCTAAACCTACTACAATCTAAAACAAGTGTTAATATGGCTGATTTTGTCCAAGTGTTGAACATTAAGGTAAACTCTGAGACTCAACAGCAGCTAAATAAAATAAACCTTCCTGCTGGAATTTTGGCAACAGGTGAAAAACAGACAGATCCATCAACACCACAACAGGAGTCTTCAAAACCGTTGGGAGGAATTCAGCCTTCTCAGACCATCCAGCCTAAAGTGGAGACTGATGCTGCCCAGGCGGCTGTGCAGAGTGCATTTGCAGTTCTGTTGACTCAGTTAATAAAGGCTCAGCAGTCAAAGCAGAAAGATGTGCTACTAGAAGAGAGGGAAAATGGATCGGGACATGAAGCATCATTACAACTCAGGCCACCTCCAGAACCTAGCACTCCGGTGTCGGGTAAGTGTGCAAATACCAGACCACTAACACGGCTGCATTACATTGTCTACTCAGTGTTGCTGACTATTTATAATGTGTATAGTTCAGTGACATTGCTAAAAGATGTCCTGAAAAATCTCAGGTTACTGGCAATATGTTGGTTTTTTAGTCTGTTTACTTCCAGGAATGGATTCTTTAACAAATTATCTATGTGAGATAGAACTCATTATGAATGGTAAAGAAATTTCTAAGGTAAACCTATGGTTAAGAAATAATATTTAACTCCAAATACAAAAGGATACTTGACTAAGGCATAATTTATGTATACAGTAGCTTTTGTTCCTTAAGCAATGAAGTATATGTGAATTATGCACCCAGTCAATTATAGCTGGGTGCAGTGGCTCATACCTGTAATCCCAGCACTTTGAGAAGCTGAAGTGGGAAGATTGCCTGAACCCAGGAATTCAATACCTATCTGGGCAACATAGTGAGACCCTGTCTCTAAAAACACTTTTTTAATTAACTGGACATGGTGGCACATGCCTCTGGTTCCAGCTACTTGGAAGGCTGAGGTGGGTGGATCACTTGAGCCCAGGAGGTCAAGGCTGCAGTGAGCTGTGATCACTCCACTGCACTCCAGTCTGGGTGACAGTGAGACCATGTCACAAAAAAAATTGTTTTTTAAAGAGAAGTCACATACAGAAAAATTTAGCAGTTAACATAGTACCGGTAAACTTTTTGCTTTTTTCATTTAACATTTTGCCAGAGATGGAACTTCTAATCATGTTTAGGACTACCTACAGGAAACACTGAGTATTTTGAATATTTAGTTTTCCATGGTAACTTTTGACCTTGTTTTTGCTCTGTTTCACTTAGGACAAGATGACCCCATCCAGCATCAAGATATGAGGATCTTGGAGCTAACACCAGAACCAGACCGGCCTCGAATTCTGCCTCCTGACCAACGACCTCCTGAGCCTCCTGAACCACCACCAGTCACGGAGGAAGATCTAGATTATCGGACAGAAAACCAGCATGTACCCACCACCAGTTCTTCATTAACTGATCCTCATGCCGGAGTGAAGGCAGCTCTGTTACAGCTGCTTGCTCAGCATCAGCCCCAGGATGACCCCAAAAGAGAAGGTGGGATTGATTATCAAGCAGGAGACACTTACGTGTCCACTTCAGACTACAAGGACAACTTTGGATCGTCTTCTTTCTCTTCTGCTCCTTATGTTAGCAATGATGGTCTAGGAAGCAGTTCTGCTCCACCACTAGAACGACGTAGTTTCATTGGAAATTCAGATATTCAGTCTTTGGATAACTACAGTACTGCTTCATCTCATTCTGGTGGTCCACCTCAGCCTTCTGCCTTTTCTGAGTCGTTTCCCAGTTCAGTAGCTGGTTTTGGAGACATTTACCTCAATGCTGGTCCCATGTTGTTTAGTGGAGACAAGGACCATAGATTTGAATATAGCCATGGTCCTATTGCAGTCCTGGCAAACAGCAGTGACCCTTCCACGGGGCCAGAGAGTACTCATCCTTTGCCAGCAAAGATGCACAACTATAACTATGGTGGTAACTTACAGGAAAACCCAAGTGGCCCCAGCCTCATGCATGGACAGACCTGGACTTCTCCTGCCCAAGGACCTGGATATTCACAAGGATACAGGGGACATATTAGCACATCAACTGGCAGAGGCAGAGGCAGAGGGTTACCATACTGAGTATCTGTTTTTCCTCAGGCACATCATTTTTATCTGGAAAGACTTTTCTAGCTGCAATTTAAGGCAGCAATCCAAGAGACTTGAATAATAATAATTCAACAACAGCTTTATTTTTATGTGGAGAAGGGTCTTGCATACAATAGTTTAAAAAGACAAAAAAAAAAAAAAACCTTTGCTTAAATTCATGCTGTTCTAAAAACTAGATCTGTCGATTGTACATCTTCACAAATTCTAGTTAACAATTTTATTTTGTATTCTTGCAGTTTTAAGTGGATGCTAATTTTAGGGACATAAGCCTTTTATGGCCCTCTTGCAGATCTTCTGAACTATGCACATTTGTGCTTTTTTTGTAAGTTTGGACCAACTTTTATGTAACAAACAGCCCCTCCCCACCTCCAGTTTTACAACAATCAGAAAGGGCACTGATTTATTTGGTATTTTTCTTTTTACAAAGCTACCTTTAGTCAAAGGTCACTGTCAGTCTTTGCACCTGCTTTCAGTGTTATTGTGAAAGGTGTACTTTGTGCTCATTTCAGAAAATAAAACACAACCTTTCTCTTGATGCAACAGTTTTATAAGAAAAAAATGGTCAACGTTATTTTTGTTTTGTTTTGCAGATTATCATAGCCTAGCAAAATGCATTTAAATGAAATAGTGGGTTTTATATGAAAACTATGGGTGGGGCGGGGAGGGAAAGTAAGTGCCTTAACAGGTAAGCTTAAGGTCTGAAAAAAAATAGTTAACTTTTACCCCCATTTGTCTTTTAAAGGGAATCAATGCATTAAAAAGGCAGGAAGCTCTCAAGTTTTCAGGGGCTGCCTGTTCAGTTCCGGTTAGGTCCATTCCCTCTGCGTGTCACACTTTCTCCTTTTCTGCCTGTCTTTGGGCTGTGTTACCTTTCACTACTACCTTCTCTTGATAGGAGAGTGAGAGCGAAGAAAGGGAGAACTGCAATCAGTACCTTTTGTTTGATAAGTTCTAAAAAGTTTTGTCATTTAAATGGTTGAAAGTAATAGCTCCAGGAGAATTTTAGAGTACCATTTTCTTTCAGGCTGCCATATTATCCCTGTTTCCAGTTGCCATGGATAATTGGAGGGCCATAGTATAGAAGCAAGAGTTAATAACAGAACCTGCATAAATGTGTTAAAGTTCATGGGGGAGGGGTGGCAAATACCATATTTTAAGTTATGCAATTGCCATTTTAAGAAAGTCAATTCTATTCACTTGTTAACTAGAAACATTGCCTAGATTGAGTTTATTGAAGCAAAAAGAAAACGCAATGAGAACTTTTATCTTCCTTCCTGTCACCTTCTATATAGTTGATTATGACTTCTGCCAGACTTAGAGCAACAACTTTAGTTCATTTCAACATTTTTTTTTTTGTTTTTATGAAGAGCATCAAAGAATGGAGTAGTCCTTATTTAAACTGTAATGGTGTCAAGTCTCACTGTGTGCACACTCTCACACATATACACACAATTATTATTCTAGAAAGGAACCAAAGGTAAATAACCAGTGTTTCCATTATCACTAAATGGAAAAATTGACTGGAAGTTAGAGTTGTGCCAATTAATCATTTTGTTCATTAACTGTTCTGGTAACTTATTTTTTTTTTATTGGAATCTTAAATTGGAACAACTGTTACAGAATGTATATTGCTCCAGTTCTAAAGCCAGTTAACCCTGTGCCCTCTAACTTACGAACCTTCATTTCAAAACAGTATGTGGGAAGCCCTGTAGTTTGATAACAGTAAAATTATTTTAAAGAGGATAATTTACCATTTTACTACTATAAAACAGTTGATATCAGTTGACCATTTTATTTTTTGATGGACTCTTTGTTGTTGGGAGAAAGAAATGAATGGAAGAAAAAATATTTTGCTTTTATTTGAATATTGATTACTAACAACTTATAAACTACATTGCAGGAAATGAAGAAATATTTTGAAATTAGCAAAATAGCAACAGTATTCAAGTATCTGAAATTTTAATATGGTGAGTCTTAGAGCTTTAGACTTTCCTATAAGTGACAGTATCTAAGTTATTCTTAATAGTCACACTTGATAATTCTGCTGACCATAAGCAGCTAACCTACAATTGAAGATATTTATGTGACATGAATAGCCTGTGTTTTAAAAATTAAATATTTTATATAAAATGGAACTGTGTTTGGATAGTTTTTCTAATCAAACATTTCAGTTACATATTTATGTTGGGAGAGTGGCTGGGAGGACAGGGAAATTTTTGCTTTGAAATTGAAAATTTGAACTAGAACTTCTAATACTATCCTAAGACAGCATTGCTTGTGAGACATACCTGTCTTTTATATATCACTTAGAAGAAAAAATGTTTGCCAATTAAGCCACAATACAATGCTAAGATGTCATCAATTATAAGCTGCATCCCAGATTCAGACATGTTATTATATAGAATATTTGTCTTATAATTGATGAAATCTGATAGTAAAAAATTTTAATGCTTCCCTCCATAGCATTTAATATTTTAATTCAGTGAATTTGGATTAATAGAACAAAGTTGGGAAATCACTAATTCTGTAGGTTATAATAAAGCAGTCATTGCTGAAAATTTGAGTGAAATCTAAGGAACACAAAATATTGCTTAAAGTTTTTGGAAAAAAGCAGGTAAGTCAGATTTCAAGTTAAGAAGACAAAAATATAAAAGATTTGACCTACCAAAAGAAGAAAGTATTTATCTTCTCCCACGTGAAATTCCCTTTTGTGTTTACTGACACAGCAGGTTTTTCTGCATGCAACTCAGTATGTTTCCCACATCTTCATTATTTGTTAGAGAGTTGCAAGTCACTTGTGAAACCGTCAAATGCTAATTTTAAGGAGTTGTCATTTGTGGAATGTGAAATAAGGTAATAATTCTAGCTGTGATTCAGAGCTTTATTCAGTCAGCAAATACGTAGTCAGTGCCTACAACATGCCAGGTACTAATCTAGTCCTTGGAGTAACATCAGTAATCAACAGTGTTAAATCATACTTCCAGTGTGCTGACAGTGAGCAAGATTTTTTATTTATTTATTTATTTTTTTGAGACGGAGTCTTGCTGTGTCGCCCAGGCTGGAGTGCAGTGGCGCGATCTCGGCTCACTGCAAGCTCCACCTCCCGGGTTCACGCCATTCTCCTGTCTCAGCCTTCCGAGTAGCTGGAACTACAGGCGCCTGCCACTACGCCCGGCTAGTTTTTTGTATTTTTAGTAGAGACGGGGTTTCTTCATGTTAGCGAGGATGGTCTTGATCTCCTGACTCGTGATCCACCCGCCTCGGCCTCCCAAAGTGCTGGGATTATAGGCATGAGCCACCGTGCCCGGCCAGTGAGCAAGATTTTTTAAATGTCTGGAGAAGCTAGTGGTATTGCTACCCTCAGCTGCATCTAAATTGCACTTAAGTGAATGTAGGGCATGAAAATTTAAGCATCTTTTTGAAATTTTAAATTGAAATTTGGATAGAGTTGGTTATGGAGAGAAATCAAACAACTGGAAATTCAGTGATAAAATTTTAAGTTGAATCTGGTCAGTTTGTAATGGACTATTTGTAAGAAACATCAAGGCTTCTTGAGAAAAATGAAAAGTGAATACGTAAATGTTTACAATCTAATCTGGTACTTCTGAGTTAAGGTTTTGCTGTTTGCTTTGAGCTTAGTCCAATTTGGGATGATTTTTCATCCTACGGCTTTTTGTTTTCCTTTTTTATTTTTACTTTTTCTTTTTTTAGGGGGAGGGAACTTGCTTTCTTTTCCAAAAAGCTGAATCCTTCCTGTAGGAGACAGCGGAAAAAAAAAAAAAAAAAAAAAAAAAAAAAAAGCTGAAATACATGTTTTGACCATAGATCAGCTGGGATATAATATCCTTTCGATTTTTTTTTTTTTTTTTTTTGGCCCAGTCTGCCTTTTGATATTTTCACTGAAAATTGGGACATCCCACTGAACGAGATGTCCCAATAATCTAAAATTATCCTGTCAGTCTTCTTACTTTACAGCTAAGAAAAATAAGGCTAAGAAAAATAAAGCTAAGAAAGGGATTGCCAGAAACTTTGGCGACTGGATTTACTGCGCTTGTTCCTCTAAGCCATACCCAAATTCTGCAGTAAATACTTAACTTTTCAATAGGGAAATTGCTTCAAAATAACTTGACCAGTGATACAGTAAAATAATTAAATTTAGACTGTTGGGCTAATGGTTTAACACAAGTGGCTTTAAAAAGTCTGCTTAAAAAACAATTTTTATTTAGAAAAAAATAGAAAAATGAAAACATTTTCAAAATCTAGGAGCCTGAAGGGGCTGTTTGTTTCATATATGGATAATCTTTGAAAAGGCAAGTCCTGTATATATTTTTCATTTGTTCAAAGAAGACTGGTTATCAGTAGTCTTGCAAACATAATTCGCTTTTAAGTTCTTTCAAGGTTTTATGCAATAAAACCTATTGATTTTGGAACTTTTTCTTAAAAAATCAACAAAAATACTTTCAGGGTTTTGTAATTTCAAGTGGTGTTTTAAGGGGAGCAATAGTTTGCCATTTACCAAAGGCTTCTCCAGATAATTTCTTAAATGTTTCTACTTAAAAATAAAAGCTATTAATAATAAGCTGTCATGGGATCCAGTTGAAGACAGCGAAAATAGAAAATTTTTATCGTAATGAGAAGAACTTATTCTTTTAATTTTATGGACTAACAGAGTCTGTGGGTCTTAACTCATTTCAGCCTATCAAATGTCCAATTAAAAATGAATTTTCTAATTGTATTCAAATGAGGCTCTATGGTGAATACAGAATCACTCTTTTAAGTTTTTTCCCAGTTAATTTGTTGTAAAAGTGTTGTACCCTTTTGCAAGAACGATTGAAAGTTAAGTCTTGTAACTGTTAACATCTAATGTATTAATATAAACCATTTGTTTTTTACCATTTTTTTCAGGCTGTATTCAATAGTCTGTAAATAAATTGCCATAACACTCCCAGGCCATTTTTCAGCCTTGTATGCTTTTTGCTTCTATCCAGAACAGACTTTTTGAAGTACTTTTATCTGATAAAGATGAACACTTGTAATCCACTGTGCCGTGTTTTTTCGACAAAGGTTAAGATGTGGAATGCTTTTTTCTTTTTATAATTAGTACATATGCGGAAATAGGAACACAGAGAAGAACAACCCCAGATAACCACCTAATATTTTGCCTTTGATGGATGTATTTAAATGCATATCGTTTGTTTTTTCTTAAAACAATGGGATCATACTGCCCATAGCTTTGTAATTTGATTTTTTTCATTTAATAATATGTTGTGAACATCTCTTGGTATCAATCAATTAAATTCTACCCTCTTTTTTTTTTATTTTTTAGAGACAAGGTCTCACTCTGTCCCCCCAGTCTGGAATGCAGTGTCGAGATCATGGCTCACTGCAGCCTCAAACTCCTAGGTTTGAGTGATCCTCCTGCCTCAGCCTTCCAAGTAGCTGGGACTACAAATGTGCACCACTATGCCTGGCTAATTTTTTAAATTTTTTGTAGAGATGGAGTTTCCCTGTGTTGCCCAGGCTGATCTTGAACTCCTGACTTCAAGCAGTCCTCCTACCTTGGCTTCCCAAAATGCTGGGATTAAAGACATGAGCCACTGTGCCCAGCCCACCCTCTTTTTAATGGTTGTAAATTCTTGCTTTATAGAGGAAACATACTTTCACAATTTCTCATTGCTGGACACAATATTTTGGATTTTCTGTTACAAATGTGATGAAAATCCACAAAAATACATACAAACACACAAACATAAATTAATTTCCTTGGAGTTGCTGGTATGAGAATGGCGTAAACCCGGGAGGCGGAGCTTGCAGTGAGCTGAGATCCGGCCACTGCACTCCAGCCCGGGCGACAGAGCGAGACTCCATCTCAAAAAAAAAAAAAAAAAAAAAAAAAAGAATGCACTTTTAAAATGTTAGCTACATCCAAATCTCTCTAGGGAAAAGTTTACCAATTTCACATTCCTGTTCCTTAACCGTTTCATTTAGCCATGTTGGGTACTTAAAAGTTACAGATCTTTGTTAGACAGGTGATAACTCATCTTGTTTTAATTCATATTTCTTGGATTACTAGTGAAGTCCAACACTTCATATGTTAGCCAGGTCTTTTATTAACTATTCAGATGTTTGAAAAAAACCTTTAACAGCGGATCCTAATAATATTATGTATATACATATACATACCATATATGTATACATGTATGCATAATATATACTATATATGTATACATAATATACATGTGTATATGTATATATTATTGTATATATTGTAAATGTGTATTATGTATGTATATTGTATATACTGTATATATAATATACAGTATATACAATATACATACAATATGCATATATACAATATATTGTATGTATATATTAAAACTGTCCCATAACAAATATATTTTATGTAGTTGTCTGTTAATCTTTTCCTTATTTCTCTTTAGAGAAGTTTTCCTACTCCAAGGTTAAATATTTACACATATTTTAGTATACATTTAATTCTAAACCATTCTATAATTTATTTTATAGATGTTTGTTTTGAGATATGGATCCAACTTTTTTACATTTTTTTTAATCTTTCTCTTCTGTTTATAAGTCCTACACTTGTATCATTATAAACTAGGCATCTGACATAGTGTGTTTTAAAAATCACTTTATTTTCAATTCCTCGAACAATGTGTACCACATAAAATTTGTCAGGCAGAACTTTGTCCCCTTTTCAGTGTTTTCTATTCCTGTTTTTCCATGTGACTTTCACAATCATTTAGATTATTTTCTCAAGTATTCTGTTAGGATTTTAATTAGAAACATATTAAATGTTTTTTACTTAGGGGATCTTTCCATTGAGAACTTAGTAGAATTGTTGTTTTACATGTTCCCCATTAAGAGTTCTTTTTTTTTTTTTTTTTTTTGAGACAGAGTTTCACTCTGTCGCCCAGGCTGGAATGTGGTGGCGTAATCTCAGCTCATTGCAGCCTCTGCCTCCCAGGTTCAAGTTTCTCCTTCCTCAGCCTCCCAAGTAGCTGGGGATTACAGGCCCCTGCCACCACACTTGGCTAATTTTTGTATTTTTAGTAGAGACGGGATTTCTTCATGTTTGGCCAAGCTGGTAAGGGTTCCAAAATTTTCTTTATGTTCTTTTTTTAAGTTTCCAAAAATATTTTTGTTGCTTTTAGATATGGACTCCTCATAAGTATTATAATATTTTTAACTAGTCACCACTTATACTGTAAAGCTGATTCTTTATTGTTGCTGTTAAACTAGCCACATAATTTTTATTATCATTTTTAATAGTTTTTAGTGAGTAAGTATAATAATGGGCATTCTTGTTTCTGATTTTACTGATGTCTGATTTTTACTGTTTCACTCGTGTAATTTATAGGTTAAATATAGAATATTATGTTTAAGAAGAATCTTTTTTCATGAAGCCTGCTTATTTTCAGCTGTTAAAGTTTTTTTTTCAAATGACATTATATGCATTTGCTCTTTTGACCTTTTGATGACAGACACCAATTTTATTAATAGAATGTAATAACCATTAATTTAAAATGCTGTTATGTTCTATTTCCTAACCATGTATTTGGGACTTTGTATCTATGTTTTGTATCTATATTAATTTTATTAACAGGTTATGACAGGTTGGCAGAATAAACTGGAAAACTAATGTTTTATTTAGAATATAGATCCTCCTGGGTGCCGTGGCTCACGTCTGTAATCCCAACATTTGGGAGACTGCGACGGGTGGATTGCTTGAGCTCAGGAGTTCAAGACCAGCCTGGGCAACATGGGGAAACCCTGTTACCACCAAAAATACAAAGAACTTAGCTGGGCATGGTGGTGCATGCCTATAATCCTGGCTACTCGGGAGACTCAAGCAGGAGAATTACTTGAACCTGGGAGGCAGAGGTTGCAGTGAGCTGAGATTGAGCCAGTGTCCAGTCTGGGTGACGAAGCGAGACCGTTTCAAAAAAAAAAAAAAAAAAAGTATATATATATATATCCTGAGAATTACTTGTTTTTTGAAGTTGGAGCTATTTTATTTATAAGCAGATATACTTGGCTCTTGAAAGTAATTCTTTCATGTTTCTATTTCCTTATGTGTTAGTCTGTTGACAGGTCTGTTTACCAGGTAAACCTTGGTAATTTCTCTTTTTCTGGAAATTCATCATTTACCTTTTATTTAACATGTTTTAAGCCTATAATTGCACATAATCTAAATATTTTAAATACATATTTATAATTACATATACTTTTTGTGTCTTTTCTCTCTTTCTTGATTAAACTAGCTAAGGTTTGCCCAGGCTACCTCCATTCTCTCTCTCACCACCCGGGAATAAGAAACTATCATTTATTTTCTAATTTATTTAGGTATTTTTACTTTGATTCCTCCTTCTACTTCCCTTATTTATTCCTATTTATTGAGTTGAATAATTGGTCCATTTATTTTTCTTTCAGTTCTCAAAGGAACCATTTTAATGTTATGAATCTCCTCTGGTTATTTATTTGGTTCCATCCTGTAGGTTAAAAACGTTTTCATTCAGCCACGGTGGTTCACTCCTGTAATCTCAGCCCTTTGGGAAGCCAAAACATGAGGATCGCTTGATCCTAGGAGTCTGAGACAAGCCTGGTCAACATGGGGAAACCCCATCTCGACTAAAAATACAAAAATCAGCCAGGCATAGTGGTGTGCACCTGTAATCCCAGCTATTTGAACCTGGGAGGTGGAGGTTGCAGTGAGCTGAGATTATGCCACTGCATTCCAGCCTGGGCGACAGAGCGAGGCTCTGTTTCCAAAAAAAAAAAAAAAAGTGTTTTCATTACTGTTTTCTAAATATTTAGTGGCTACAATGTGACTACTTGATCTGGGTTGTTTAGGAGAGTATGTTTCTATTTCCATGTGGTTGGGTATATTTTATTTTTTAGTTTTTGTTAACAGTTTGTAGTTCTAATACACAGAATTAGTGTATGTAGTCTGCTTCTGGAAATTTATTCAGGATTTCTTTTTAGCCTGCTAAGCAGACATTTTGTAACTATTTCCCCGGTGCTAGGAAGGATGTGTTCTTCAGTGCAATTTGTTTTCTATCCATTTAATTAATATTAATAATTAAACACTGGTGGATTCTCTATATGCTTATTTCTCTCAAGTAGTGAGAAATGGAAAATAAAGCCGATACTGCTGTTATGTATTTTTTCCTTTTTATTCAGTGCTTTGTATATTTGAATCCCTTTTGCTTTTTGTATTCAGTGCTATACTCAGCACATAAAGGCTCATAACTACTTAATTTTTGTCCCATTTATTTACATTTTTTAACATTTTGAATTCTACATTCAGTTTTAGCATTACCACAATTAGATGGTCTTCTTTTAATTTTATGCTCTGCTTGTCTGCTTTTTTTTTTCTTCTTAGTGTTAATTGTTTTGTTTTTAATCTTTTCTGAAAAGATTTTTTTTGGTTTTATTTTGAGACAGGGACTCACTCATCACCTGGGTGGAGTGCAGTGGCGTGATCTTGGGTGATCCTCTCACCTCAGCCTCCCAAGTAGCTGGGACTACAGGTGCATGCCACCTTGCCCGTCTAATTTTTTTTTTTATGTATGTATTTTTAGTCGAGATGGGGTTTTACCATGTTGCCCAGGCTGGTCTCAAATTCCTGGGCTCAAGCAGTCCACCCACCTTGGCCTCCAAAAATGTTAGCATTACAGGCATGAGCCAACGCCCCCAGCCAAGAATTTTAAAATTTGAATTTGGGGGCCTTCTCTTAATTTGTAAGGTGTACATACTATTTTCTATACAGCTTTAAATATGTCAAAGGCATACTTAAAACAATTTCTTGAATGAGTAACTTCAGGAATAAAAGTTACCATCGACTGCCTCCTATATAAAACGAAATTTGCACATTTTCACTTTATTCTAAGCCTCTACTTCTTCCTCTTTTATTTTGTAGTAAGAGTCATGATTTTAGACTCATTTAAAAAATGATGTTTTAGGCCAGACATAGTGGCTCACCCTATAATCCTAGCACTTTGGGAGGCCGAGGCTGGTGGATCACTTGAGGTCAGGAGTTCGAGACCAGCCTGACCAACAGGTTGAAACCCCATCTCTACAAAACGTACAAAAAATTAGCTGGGCATGGTGGTGGTGTCTGTAGTCCCAGTTACTGTGGAGACTGAGGCAGAAGAATCGCTTGAACCTGGGAGGTGGAGGTTGCAGTGAGCTGAGATCACGCCACTGCACTCCAGCCTGGGTGACAGAACGAGACTCTGTCTCACACACACACACAAAAAGGTGATGTTTTAGTTCTCTTATTTAACTATTGTAATTATTTCTAAAATGTAATCCAGCAAACATACTTGGGGTAGAATGTTAGACACATTTATTTTAAGATGAGGAATAGACAAGGATGTCCATTATTAGTTACTCTTCAGGTAGTCTGCAGTTTTGAGGGATGGAGGAAGGTAGAGAAGGGTTTGAAAAGGCATAATTTTATCTGTCTATCTATCTATCTATCTATCTATCTATCTATCTATCTATCTATCTATCTATCTATCTATCTATCATCTATCTATCTATCTAAGACAGGGTCTCGCTCTGTCACCCAGGCTGGAGTGCAGTGGTGCGATCATAGCTCACTGCAGCCTTGAAATTCTGGGCTCAAGTCATCCTACCGCCTCAGTCTCCCAAACAGCCGGGACTTATAGGCACATGTCACTATGCCCGGCTAATTTTTAATTTTATTCTTAGAGACAGAGTCTCACTATATTGCCCAGGCTGGTCTCAAACTCCTGGCTTCAAGTGATCCTCCCACTTTGGGAGGCCAAAATGGGAGGCTTACAGGTGTGAGCAACTGTACCTGCCCAGAAAAAGTTATTAATGTTAGACTTACGTGATTGTCCATGTAAAGCCCACAAACTATTATTAGCATTGATAGATTTGCGTGAATTGCTAGTAACATTTACAGTAGTCTCGCCTTATCTGTGGGTACGTGATCCAAGACTCACCACTCAGTGCCTGAAACTGCAAATAGTACCAAACCCTGCATAATACTATGTTTTTAAAATCTGATAACCAAGACAGCTACAAGTGACTAATGGGCAGGTAGTATCTACAGCAGACAGAGCCAGGATGGTGTGAGATTTTATCATGCTACTCAGAACTGCTCACAAGTTAAAACTCATGAATTGTTTCTGGAATTTTCCATTTAATATTTTCAGACTGCAGTTGACCTCTGATAACTGAGGTAAGCAAAACTATGGATAAAGGGGAACTACTGTGTATAGAAGAAGAGGCCATGAATAGCTAAGGTAATTTCAAAGAACAAGATTTTGGATTTGTTCTACCAGATATAAAGATTCCTGGGACAAATGATTATCTACAAGAAGAAATAGAAAGAGGCAGATTTTGAAAAAAAAAAAACAAAAACACATTTTCATAGATCTGAATGGGAAAACTTTAAAATACTGAGAAAGAACAAATACACTTTGACTAGCAACTCCACTTCTGGACATGTATATATTTAGCTTGTTTCTGTCTGTATAATTTTATATATAATTATAAAGTGAAAAAAGGTAAATATGTTAAATATTCATTTGTAGGAGAACAGTTATATGGATAAAAGTATAGAATGACTCCATTGTATTAAATAAGTATGTCTACAGAGTGCATTAGAAGTATTTGAAAACTGAAACCAATCTTGGGTTACGATGTTGCAGATTGTTTTAAAAAGAGACTTGGGAGCCAAGACCAAATCCTGGTTTTACTATTTATTAATCTGTATAGCCATAGACAAGCTATTAAAACTCCCTCATTTCTCAGTGTTTTCATTCATGAAGTAGGTACAGCACCTAAAGGTTTGTGTTGAGGATTAAGTAACTGAATTGTGCCTTGTACATATTTCAGGGCTCCCCGAATGTTTGCTGTTGTGACTGACAGAGGAACTGGGTGGGAGTGGGGAAGGGGGAATTTTGCTGCTGCTCTGATGCTTATTTTTTATCTTAATTAAGAAAAACGTATTTGTAATAAAATACGTATTTTTTTAAAGTAGGAATTTATGGGTTCCAGTCAACAAAGCAACAATATTCACTCTTGAGGCTTTCCTTCAGGTTTTGAACTATTTTCTATCTAGTTCCACCTTAAATATCTGACAGAAAAAGATGAATGAAGAACTGTCTAAAGTGTATATAATCCATGGCTCATGCCTGTAATCCCAGCACTTTGGGAGGCTGAGGTGGGTGGATCAGTTAAGGCCAGGAGTTCAACACCAGCCTGTCCAACATGGCAAAACCCTCTCTCTACTAAAAATACAAAAATTAGCTGGGCATGGTGGTGCGCACCTATAGTCCTAGCTACTTGGGAGACTGAGGCACGAGAATCACTTGAACCCAGGAGGCAGAGGTTGCAGTAAGCCGAGGTCAGCCGAGATCACACCACTGCACTCCAGCCTGGGTGACAGAGTGAGACTCCATTTCAACAACAACAAAAAACAGTATATGTAATCCATTTATTCCTTGTCATGTAAACACTGGAACTTACTCTCTTCAATTTCACATGATTTATTTCTCTGCTGTCTATTGGAAGAGATAAGAATAAGCAAATTCTATGATTGCTAGGAGGAAATGGTATAAATAAGATATCCTAGCATAGGAACCATTCACTTTGAAAATTTAGATCTCCAATAAGGGCTCAAATCAGCTCTCAGGCCACACTTGAACTCAAAATTTTCAGTCTTGAATAAGCATCAAAATCTTAAGTTTATTTTCCATGTAATTTTTAAATTGTAATATGTTTACATTAAAGTTAAATTAAGTACATTTAATGGATTTTTATATTAACACCTACATAATGACCCAGGTCGAGATGGAGAAAATCTGTGTTACTCCAGGTCATGTTCTTCTCAGTCAGTACCCCTAGAAGAAATTACTATTCTAACACTCAATTAGTTTTGCCTGTTCTTAAGCTTAATTTGTTCCAGTAAATCTGATAAGTTAGATGATATAGGAAAATACAGCTTAAAACTGACAGAAGAAATCCCAAAATCTTATATCTATTAATGAGAATGAATCTGTAATTGAAAATCTTTCCACCAAAAAAAAAAAAAATATATATAATTGCAGCCTCAGAATGCTTTGCTGATGAATTCTTCTGAAAAAAATAATTTTTTATACACCCTGAGATTAGAGATGGAAGGAACATGTTCCAACTAGTTTTCTGAGTTTAGCGCAACTCTTAACACCAAAACCTGACATGGAACTTTACAAAAATGTTACAAGTCAATATTTCTCTTGAACATCCTTAAAAAAAAGTTGGAAAATCCAGAGGTTTTTTTTGTTGTTGTTGTTGTTTTTGAGACGGAGTCTCACTCTTGTCACCCAGGTTGTAGTGCAGTGGCGCGATCTAGGCTCACTGCAACCTCCACCTCCCAGGGTTCAAGAGATTCTCCTGCCTCAGCCTCCCGAGTAGTTAGGATTACAGGTGTGCACCACCACGCCCAGATAATTTTTGTACTTTTAGTAGACATGGGGTTTCCCCATGTTGGCTAGGCTGGTCTCAAGTTCCTGACCTCAAGTGATCCACCTGCCTCGGCCTCCCCAAGTGCTGGGATTACAGGTGTGAGCCACTGTGCCTGGCCAAGAGATTTTGTTTGTTTGTTTGAGACACAGTCTCGCTCTGATGTGCAGTGGTGCAATCTCGGCTCACTGCAACCTCCACCTCCCTGGTTCAAGTGATTCTTCTGCCTCAGCCTCCCTAGTAGCTGGGATTACAGGCACATGCCACAATGCCCAGCTAATGTTGTATTTTTAGTAGAGACGAGGTTTCACCATGTTGGCCAGGCTAGTTTCTAACTCCTGACCTCAGGTGATCCACCCGCCTCGGCCTCCCAAAGTGCTAGGATTACAGGCCTGAATCACCACGCCCTGCGAAAATTTTTTTTTTTCTTTTTAAAGGATGATATATCAGGACTACATGGGATTTATTCAGGAATGCAAGTTTGGGTAAACATTCAGAAATCAATGTAATTTACCACTTTCACTGAATAAGGGAGAAAAATCATGTGATAATCTCAAATTCAGAAACTATAAAAGTAAACACCCACTTATGATAAAAACTCTCAGCAGACTAGAAATACAAGGAACATAGATGATCTGATAGAAGATGTCTATAAAAATCCTATAGTTAACATACCTGAAGAGAAAATACTGAGCACTCTCTCCCTTAGGTCCAGAACAAGATAAGGATATTTACTATTACTGTTTCTCGTCAATATTTTACTAAAGGTTTGAGCCATAAGGTAAGAAGAAAAAAATATATAAAGATTGTAGGCTGAGCACAGTGGGTTACACCTGTAATCTCAGCACTTCGGGAGGCCGAGGTGTGATGATTGCTTGAGCCCAGGAATTTGATCGAGGCTGCAGTGAACTATCATTGCATCACTGCAGCCTGGGTGACCCGGCGAGACCCTGTCTCTCAAAAAAGAAGTAATTGGAAAGGAAGAAATAAAGCTGTGTTTATGTGTAGATTACATGATTGTATTCATAGAAAATCCAAAAGAACCTACAAACAATAAACTTATTTAGAAAGAAACTAAATAAAAGATCAACATACAAAAATTAATTGTATTTATATGGATTAGCACAAAGAATTGGAAAATGAAACTCAGTAAACACTGCTTACATTACTGTCAAAAACAAATACTAAGAAATACACCTTAGAAAGATGTACTTCACTAAAAACTACAAAATATTGCTGAGAAGGTAAAGAAGACCTAAAATATATATATGTGTGTACATATATATAGCAATATTTTGTATTCTATATATTTTATATTTATGTGTGCACAGTGTATATATAGTGGTTTTAGTTTATATATAGTATAGATTATATATAGGGACTGTACATATATACACACATATATACAGACTATATATACATATATATAGAGAGAGAGACACAGAGAGAGAGAGTGCTTACATATATAAATACACACTGTCCCCTGGTATCTGTGGGAGATCGGTTCCAGGACCCTCTAGGATTCCAAAATCCACAGATGTCCAAGGCCCTTATATAAAATGATGTAGTATTTCCATATAACCTATGCTCATCCTCCTGTATTCTTTAAATCATGTCTAGATTACTTACAGTACCTGATACAAACTGCTATGTAAATATTTGTTATACCATATTGTTTAGAGAATGACAAGGAAAAAAAGGCTGTACATATTCAGTACGGATGAAACCATCCATTTTTTTTCCCTGAATGTTTTTGAGCTGCAGTTGGTTGAATCCATGGACGCGATGGCTGACAGTGTGTATACAGTCATGCGCCACATAATGACATTTCCACATTTCAGTCAATGATGGACCACATATATGACACTGTCCCATAAGATTATAATGGAGCTGTGGGATTAAGTAAGTACTTGATGGCTCTGAGGAATCTGTGTGACTTGGGCATTGTAGATCCATACCCACCATCATGTGACATTAAAGGATCATATACAGCAAAATTGAACATACCATAGTGTTGGGTCCAACATATAAAGAAGTTGTCAGCAGAGGAAATTACTATTCGACTTAGTCACAAGCCACCTCAACATCTTTATTTTCTAAGCTTTGTTGGAGTACATTATATGAGAATTAATTTGCAACATATTGTCTAACAGTAATACTTCTTTCTTTTTCTTTATGAGATGGAGTCTCCCTCTGTCGCCCAGGGCGTGATCTCGGCTCACTACAACCTCCATCTCCTGGTTTCAAGCAATTCTTGCACTTCAGCCTCCTGAGTAGCTTGCAAGCGCAGGCCACCACGCCCAGCTAATTTTTGTATTTTTAGTAGAGACAGGGTTTCACCATGTTGGTCAGGCTGGTCTCAAACTCTTGGCCTCAAGTGATCCAGCCACCCTGGCCTCCCAAAGTGTTGGGATAACAGATGTGAGCCACCATGCCTGGCCCGTAATACTTTTATCCATGTTTAAAAAAGAAGGAATTTGGCCAGGCATGGTGGCTCACACCTGTAATCCCAGCACTTTGGGAGGTCGAGGTGGGTGGATCACCTGAGATCAGGAGTTCGAGACCAGTGTGACCAACATGGTGAAACCCTGTCTCTACTAAAAATACAAAAATTAGCTGGGCATGATGGCAGGCACCTGTAATCCCAGCTACTCGGGAGGCTGAGGCAGGAGAATCACTTGAGCCGGGGGGGCAGAGGTTGCAGTGAGCCGAGATCGAGTCACTGCACTCCAGCCTGGGCAACATAGCAAGCCTCTATCTCAAAAGAAAAAAAAAAAAAAAAAGAAGGAATTTGATCAAAGACAAGCCATCTAATGTAATTAACCAAGGGAAAAGCTTTCAGGACTTTCAAATGTTAACTGTTTTTCCCCTTCCTGTCTGGGAAAATGCTATAAAACTCCATTGAGTTAGGAATGACTTACACATTTTGTTTTGAACACCTAAGGGATGCTTTTCTGATATTTATATTGCCATAATTTTACTTGAATGCTTTGAATGATTACATCTAATTCTGCACCTATACCTGCTGCTGTTGCTTTTTAATCTTCCTGGAATCCATTTTGTAAAAAAGAAAGACATTTTGAGATCTGAGAGCTACATCTCAGGGTCTGTGGTTATAATTCTGGATAGAAAGCTAAACTTAATGTAGGGAAATGCAGAGACATTTATCGGAATTGTAGACCTCTACACTGAGACTTTCTTCTGTCATAGTGGCTAAAACAGGATCTACACATGCATAAAGTGGGACAATCATCTTTTCTTCATAAATAAACACACAGCTTTAGGAATATGTCACCATTTTTTATAGGACATATCAGTCCTTGTTTTCTTTTCCCTGGCATCAGAAAGATGTACTAATTGAAACATAATTTAGGAACATTGTGCCATCTTGAAACCTTGATTTAGTAAAAATCTGAATTGTATAGATCCTTTGTTCAATGGCAGTACTGTTCAGGAAATGTATTCAGCTTGCTAAGAACACCAAAAGGGCATTAGAGCCACAAAAGCAAAGAAAAACAAGAAAACTTCCCATATTTGGATCATGTTCTAATTAGAAAAACTAAATTATAGTTGTAGGCTTTTTCATTCATGAGCCAAATGCTGTAATACTTTGCCCTTTGACTGGTTTGGATTTTTAACATTACTAGTGGTGTTTCCCCAAGTAAGATGACAGTTACTCTCCTTATAGCAACTGAGTGTACTAAGTTGAACGTAAGGATGCATAATATTAACTTGTTTGAACTGAGCCCCACTGATGATTCTTTAACAAATTGCTTGAATTTTTTTTTTTTTTTGAGATGGAGTTTCACTCTTTTCATCCCCCCCAGGCTGGGGTGCAATGGTGCGATCTCAGCTCACTGCCACCTCTGCCTCCCAGGTTCAAGCGATTCTCCTCCTCAGCCTCCCAAGTAGCTGGGATTACAGGCATGTGCCACCAGGCCCAGCTAATTTTTTTTATTAGTAAAGACGAGGTTTCACCATTTTGTCCAGGCTGGTCTCGAACTCCTGACCTCAGGTGATCTACTTGCCTCAGCCTCCCAAAGTGCTGGGATTACAGGTGTGAACCACCACACCCGGCCTTGAATTCTTATATGTAAACAATTTGATGGGAATGTTCCATCATAAATTGTAAATTGTTTATATGCCAAGGTAGCCTTAATTTGTAAACATTTCAGTACAATGAGATTCTATTGCCTCTGGGATGCTGTTTGATTTATATTTTGTTGAACGTTTTTCTCATAGGAAGAGAAACCTATGACTTCTGTATCTAGATCATTTGTTACATTAAAAAGCTGCTCTTTCAGCATTAGAGCTATAAATGAATGTTATCTTGTGGGGAAAACAATCTAGTCTTTAGCTGTATGAACTGAGGCAGGTAGATCACCTGAGGTCAGGAGTTCGAGACCAGCCTGGACAAAATGGTGAAACCTTGTCTCTACTAATAATAAAAAAAAATTAGCTGGGCGTGGTGGCACATGCCTGTAATCCCAGCTACTCGGGAGGCTGAGGAGGAGAATCGCTTGAACCTGGGAGATGGAGGTTGCAGTGAGTTGAGACTGCACCATTGCACTCCAGCCTAGTTGCTAGTTGCCTAGTGACATTATTGCCTTCATAACATCGTAAGGCAAAGCACTACGTTTTCTATGTTTAGATACACAAATACTTAACATTGTATTACAACTGCCTACAATATTCAGCATAGTAACACGCATAGGTTTATAGCCTAGCAGCAATAGACTTTACCATATAGCCTAGGTATATAGTAGGCTCTAATATCTTAGTTTGTGTAAGTACATTTTGTGATGTTCACACAACAACAAAATTGCCTAACAATGCATTTGTCAGACTGTATCCCCATCATTACGAAACACATGACTGTCTATATAACCAGAAAGCTACATAAAGGTAGCTAGGTAGATAAAGGTAGGTAGAAAAGTTCATGGATTGGAAGGCTTGATATTATTATTATTGTTACTTTTGAGACAGGGTTTCATTACCATCTCCCAGGCTGCAGTGCAATGGTGCAATCTCGGCTCACTGCAACTGCCCCTTCCTGGGCTCAAGCAATTCTCGTGACTCAGCCTCCCAAGTAGCTGGGATGACAGGTGCATGCCACCACGCCTGGCTAATTTTTATATTTTTTGTAGAGACAGGGTTTTGCCATGTTGCCCAGGCTGGTCTCGAACTCCTGGACTCAAGCTTTCTGCCTGCCCTGGCCTCCCAAAATGCTGGGATTACAGGTGTGAGCCACTGCGCCTGGCCAAGGCTTGATATTATTAAGTCAATGCTACTCATATTGGTCTAATTTATAGATTCAATGCAATTCCAATCAGAATCCTAGCAGGTCTGTATGTGTGTGTAAATTGACATGTTGAGACTAAAATGTATGTGAAAATGCAGAGGAACTAGTGTAGCCAAGCCAACCTTGAAGAACAAAGTTGAAGAACTTACTTTACCAGATTTCAATGCTTAATATAAAGCAACTACTATTAAGACAGTGTGATATTAGCATAAAGACAGACACAGACCAGGGCCAGGTGCGGTGACTCATGCCTGTAATCCCTGCACTTTGGGAGGTCGAGGCTGATGGATTACTTGAGGTTAGGAGTTTGAGACTAGCCTGGCCAACATGGTGAAACCCTGTCTCTACTGAAAATACAAAAATTAGCTGGGCGTGGGGGCATGAGCCTGTAGTCCCAGCTACTCGGGAGGCTGAGGCAGAATTGCTTGAACCCAGGAGGCAGAGGTTGCAGTGAGCCTAGATATCATCACTGTACTCCAGCTTGGGTGACTGAGTGAGACTCCATATAAAGAAAACAAAAAGAGGGTCAGGCATGTAATCATCACGCTTGTAATCTCAGCACTTTGGGAGGCTGAGATGGGTGGATCACCTGAGGTCAGGAGTTCAAGACCAGCCTGGCCAACATGGCGAAACCCCGTCTCTATTAAAAATACAAAAATTAACCAGGCGTTGTGGGCACCTATAATCCCAGCTACTCGGGAGGCTGAGGTAGGAGAATTGCTTGAACCAGGGAGGCGGAGGTTGCAGTGAGCCAAGGTAGCACCACTGTACTCCAGCCTGGTCGACAGAGCGAGACTCTGTCTCAAAAAAAGAAAAAGAAAAAGAAAATAGACATAGACCAATGGAACAGAATACAAGTCCAGAAATAGACCTCACAATCATTTTCAGCTTTATGTGATTCAATGGAGATGAAATAATCTTTTCAATTCATTTTGCTGGAACAATTGGGTTCCATGTGGGGAAAGAAAGGAAGCTTGGCTCGTATATCATATCATATTCAAACATTAATTTGAGATAGATTCTAGAGAATCTATTCTCTAGAATCTATCTCAAATTCTAGACATACATACAAAAGGTAAATGTCAAAGCTTGTAGAAAAAAATAGGAGATTGTTATGATCTTGAACAAAACACAAAATCACTAATAATACTTCATTAAACTTAGGAACAAGTCCATGTATTCTTATAGTTATTCTAAGCAGTATCTTCAAATCAAGCTAGCCTTCATAATACTGCCACCATTAAATTGAAGTCTGTAGAATTACCTAAACTAACATTTTATTATTACGCTCTCAGCTTTTTATCAAAGGGCACTATAGGAAACATTCACATGAAATTATTACTGGGCTGAGCATGGTGTCTCATGCCTGTAATCCCAGCAGTTGGGGAGGCTGAGGTGGGAGAATCACTTGAACCCAGGAGTTTAAGACCAGCCCAGGCAGCACCGTCAGACCCTGTCTCATGAAAGATTAAAAAATTAGCTGATGTAGTGGTGCATGATTGTAATCCCAGCTACTCTGGAGGGAGGACTGCTTGAGCCCTGGAGGTCGAGGCTGTAGTGAGCTGTGATTGCACCACCATACTCCAGCCTTGGTGACAGTGAGACCCTGTCTCTAGAAAAATTAAAAAAAAAAATCACTGCATTTGCTGTAGATGATTAACACTTTAGTGTTTACTGTGCACTAGGCACTATTCTAAGCTCTTATAAATATTACATCATTTGGTCCTCATGACTCCTATGAAGTAGATAGTATTCCTACCTACATTTTACAGATGAGGACACTGGTGAAAAGACATTAAATTACCCAAGGTTAGTAGCCAGGGAATGCCATGTAGCAGGGATGGAATTTGAGCATAATCAGTCAGCTAGGGCTGCCATAACAGATGTCCACAGGCTACGTGGCTGAAACAACAGAAACTGACTTCTCACAGTTACGGAGGTAGAAGTTCCAGGTAAAGGTCTGGCATGACTTGATTTCTGGTGAGTGCTCTCTTCCTGGTTTGCAGACAGCTGCCTTTTCATTTTCTCCTCACATGGCCTTTTCCTCCGAGTCCATGAGGAGAGAGAAGAGTGAGCTCCCTGGTGTCTCTTCCTATAAGGGCACTGATCCCAATGGATCAGGGCCTCACCTTCATGGCCTCATTTAACCTTAATTTTTTTTCCCCCCAAATACAGTCACACTGGGCTTCAACATGAATTTTGAGAGAATACATATAGTAAATCCATAACCATTCCATCACCCAAAAATTAACAACCCTTCTTGCATGCTGATATAAATGACCAGATCTCATGAGAACTCACTACCATGAGAACAGTACCAAGGGAAATGGTGCTAGAGCATTCATGAGAAATCCACCACCACGATCCAGTCACCTCCCACCAGACCCCACCTCCAACACTGGGGATTACATTTCACTGTGAGACTTTGGGGCTGGGGACACATATCCACACTGTAACAGATGGAGAAATGAGAGTAGAGAAAATAACCAAAAACATTGGAACTACCACATGGTGAAAAACTCCAGGAAAATTCCAAGCTCAGGGCCAGTAAATTCAGGAAGTCCTTTTTCATGCCGGTATAACAGATGCAGCAAAAGACAACTTACAGAGACTCCAATTAAAATGGGGGTGGTAGGGAGAACTCTATAGTGGAGAAAAAAGTTTGGTTGGTACCTGATTTTTAATAACGATTGTGAAAGCTATGAAGATAAATCTGTTGAATTTGTAGTTAAAATTTTTGTTATAATTTTAACTGTGTTAATTCTTAAAAGGACACAAATTGGATCACTCCTCTGCCTTTCTTCTATAACATTTCTGACCAGACTGGATGTGGTAACTCAGGCCTATAACCCCAGCACTTTGGGAGTCTGAGGTGAAAGGATCTCTTGAGGCCAAGGGTTGCAGGCTGCAGCTGTGGCTGCATCATTACACTCCAGCCTGGGCAAGAGAGCAAGACCCTGTCTCAAAAAAGAAAACAAAAATCTAAGGCCTGGCGTGGTGGCTCAGGCCTGTAATCCCAACACTTTTTCTTTTTCTTTTTCGAGGGAGTCTCGCTCTGTCGTCCAGGTTGGAGTGCAGTCGCGCGATCTCGGCTCACTACAAGCTCCGCCTCCCACGTTCACGCCATTCTGCCTCAGCCTCTCGAGTAGCTGGGACTACAGGCGCCTGCCACCACGCCTGGCTAAATTTTTGTATTTTAGTAGAGATGGAGTTTCACCGCCAACACTTTTTCTTTTCTTTTTTTCTTGGGCACCTGGGCTGGAGTGCAGTGGCACAAACATGGCTCACTGTGGCTTCAACTTCTGCACTCAGGTGGCCCTTCTGCTTCAGCCTCCCTTGTAGAGGAGTGCCACACACCCCAGGTGTGTGGCGCCATGCCTGGCTAATTTTTTTTTCCAGGGTCTCACTTTGTTGCCCAGGCTGATCAAACTCCTGAGCTCATGTGATCCTACCTCCTTGGCTTCCCAAAGCACTGGGATGACAGGCGTGAGCCCCCACGCCTGGCCAGTCCCAGCACTTTGGGAAGCCAAGGTGGGAGAATCACTTGAGCCAAGGAGTTTGAGACCAGCCCTGGCAAAACAGCAAGACCCCATCTCTCCAAAAATAACATTTAAAAATTAGCCAGTCATGGTGAAGCATGCCTGTAGTCCCAGATACTCATGAGGCTGAGGTGGGAAGATTGCTTGAGCCCAGGAAGTTGAGGCTGCAGAGAACCATAGCCGTGCTACTGCACTTCAGCCTGGGCAACAGAATGAGACTCTGCCCCCTGCCTCAAATTTTTTTCTGATGAAATCTATTCTGATGAATACATTTTCCATTCCATGCTTCATTTTTGTAACTTATTCATCGATCTGACCTTCTATTTAATGGTATAAGGCCTTGAAGCACTTTGAAACAACAGCCTTGTGTAGGAAGCAATGATTCATAATTCTATAGTTCTGAGAGAAGCCTCATAACATTTATCTCTTTTTCTCCATCTTATCTCCTATTATGTCTCCCATTTTATTGGGGGAATAATCCCACTTTTTAAAACACTAAATCAGGCTGGCTGTGGTGGCTCTCACCTGTAATCTCAGCACTTTGGGAGGCCAAGGTGGGCAGATCACCAGAGGTCAGGAGTTTGAGACCAGCCTGGCCAACATGGTGAAACCCCATTTCTACTAAAAATATAAAAAATTAGCCAGGCCTAGCAGTGCGCGCCTGTAGTCCCAGCTACTTGGGAGGTTGAAGCAGGAGAATCACTTGAACCTAGAAGGCAGAGACTGCAGTCAGCCAAGATTGCCCCACTGCATTCCAGCCTGGGCAATAGAGTGAGACTCTATTTCAAAAAAGAGCAAATTAGCCTAAATATCAAGTTGAGAGACGCTAGGGATGATCCTCCTTAAAATTAACCACTAAAAATTTTTAAAAAGTATAAAGGCAAATTGAGAAATGAATAGATCCAGATATCCCATTATCCATCCTACAGGGGTTCCAAAAGGAGAAAACACAGATAATTTGGAGGAAGAAATACACAAAGAAATACTAAAAGAAAAATTTCCAGAGTTAAAAGAGACATGAGTCTTCTAATTTAAGAGGCCTATGTAATACCAAGCAAGATACATGACAAAGGTTTCAAACTTGGAATACATCAAAGTAAAATTTCAGAATTTTAGATTTTATTGGAACTTTAGATTTATTTATATTGAGAAAATAACAAAACAAGACTCTCTACAAAAGAAAGAATCAGACTGGCATCCAACTCCTCACCAATTAATATTACATGCAAAAAAGATTCTGCAATGTCTAAGAGAAACTAATTTTGGCTGGGCACAGTGGCTCAAACCTGTAATCCCAGCACTTTGGGAGGCTGAGGTGGGTGGATCACTTGAAGTCAGGAGTTCAAGTCCAGCCTGGCCAACATGATGAAACCCTGTCTCTACTAAAAATACAAAAATTAGCCAGGTGTGGTGTGGGCACCTGTAATCCCTGCTACTCGGGAGGCTGAGGCAGGAGAATCACTTGAACCTGAGAGATGGAGTCTGCAGTGAGCTGAAATGGCGCCACTGCACTCCAGCCTGAGTGACAGAGTGAGACTCTGTCTCTAGTAACAAT
The DNA here is from genome assembly GCF_007565055.1 of Rhinopithecus roxellana. Taxonomy (NCBI): domain Eukaryota; kingdom Metazoa; phylum Chordata; class Mammalia; order Primates; family Cercopithecidae; genus Rhinopithecus; species Rhinopithecus roxellana. The sequence goes on from NC_044554.1 coordinate 93,308,804, forward strand.
AATTTTGACTTTAGATTACCATACTAAGTGTGTTAAGGTACGGTTTCATTTGGAGAAATTATATAGATAGCTTTTCTCTAAGTGTTCCCTTGGCCTTCTTGCTTTGACTGAAACCTGGCTCTTCCCTGAGGACACTGATTGCCCTGTAGCTTTCTCCAGTGATGACTGTTTTCTCTCCCGTGTACCACTGGGCTTGGAGTCTAGCTGGAGGTTCTTATTTCACAAATAGATAAATAAATAGAAGAGAGAAGTCAGTTGGCATGTGAGAGGTTTTCTCGATCTAGGTAGATTCTTCGAGCGATCACTATGTCGACAGACACAGATGTTTCCTTTTCTTCGTACGATGAAGATCAGGGATCCAAACTTACTCAAAAGCTAAAGAGGCACCATTCACCCCCATTGGAATGGCAGGTTTTATAGCAATTGTTGCATACGGATTACACAAATTGAAGAGGAAGGGAAATACTAAAATGTTCCATCATCTGATCCACATGTGTGTGGGAGCCCAAGGCTTTGTTGTAGGAGCAATGGCTGGGTTGGTATGGGCTATCAGGAATTCTAGGCAAAAACTAAGCCATAGAAGAAGAGATGCTGTCTTGATCTTGTTGGAGGAGCTTGCTTTAGTTAGACATCTCATTATTGAAGTTACATATTAATGTTGAAAATAAACTAAGTGGGTTAAGATGGTAACAGCATTTTGAATATTGGCTTCCTTTCTTGCAGGCTTGATTTGCCTGGTGATTGAATTACTAGTGACTAAATTTACTAGTAGGTCATTAAAGGAAGTAGAGTTAACATAAAAGATACATGTCACCTAAATACACTTCAGAGTGTTGAAATGTCCACCTTGTTAAACTGTTAAGATGAAATCAGTTCTAAAGAAGATAGTAAGCCAACCCTGAAGTACTCCCAGTTTGCTGCAGAATCTCACGTTTTGAATGTTATAGAAGAGTCTTATTTGCCCAGTTAATTTAACTTTTTCCTGCCTGTCTTGTGGACTCGCTGGCTCTTTTAGAACTCTGTCCACAAAGTGCATGGAATATAACTTGTAAAGCCCCCCACAACTGACAGTATCTATGTGTGTGTGTTTAAACCCAACCTCAAAAGCTTACAATAGAGCTGTATAGTAGTAGTATTAAAGAATCACAATTGTAAACATGAGAATAACTGATGGATTCTAGTTTAGTTCTTTTGTAATTGCAGAATTATATTTTTGCTGCTGTTACATTAGAATAATTTTTAAATGTTATCTTGAAATAGAAATATGTATTTTGGTTGGGCACTGTGGCTCATACCTGAAATCCTAGCACTTTGGGAGGCCAAGGCGGGCGGATCACCTGAGCTCAGGAGTTTGAGACTGCCCTGGGCAACATGGTGAAACCCTGTCTCTACCAAAAATACAAAAAATTAGTCCCAGCTACTCAGGAGGCTGAGGCATGAGAATCGCTTGAACCAGAAAAGTGGAGGTTGCAGTGAGCCTACACCATGCCACTGCATTCCAGCCTGGGTGACAGAATGAGACTCTGTCTCCAAAAAAAAAAAAAAAGGAAAGGAAGAGATGTGTATTTTAAGAGCTCACGCAAAAATAAATGAACACTATTAAAATGTGTATGTTGCTTATTTTCTCCATAAAAACTGTAACCACTAAACAAATTACCTATAATGGAATTAATGACTTATAAGCAAACTCATTTGGCCAGAAAGTATACAGAATTTTTTTTGTTTTTTTTTTTTAGTTTTACTCTGTCTCCCAGGTTGGAGTGCAGTGGCACAATCTCGGCTCAATGCAACCTCCACTTCCCAGGTTCAAGTGATTATCCTACCTCAGCCTCCACAGTAGCTGGGATCAGAGGTGCCCAGCACCATGCCCGGCTAATTTTTGTTATTTTTTAGTAGAGATGGGGTTTCAACATTTTGGCCAGGTTGGTCTCAAATTCCTGACCTCAGGTGATCTGCCTGCCTTGGCCTCCCAAAGTGCTGGGATTATAGGCGTGAGTCACCGTGCCCTGCACACAAACTTTTATATACTATGGAATGCTATTATACTTGTGAAATTCTCTTGTGTAACCTGAATTTACATTCCATGGTGATAACATGGTATATGTACTGTTATGAAAGTGACCATGTCCATAAATAGAAAGAAATCCCATAACTCCTACTACATCACTTCTACCTTTTGCAACCATTTCCATTTCACTAACTTCTGCCCTGCTGCTATGGAAAAACTATCTGGACTCCTAGAAAATCCCTGCTTGCCAAACAAAGAACACACCAGCTCACCGCTCTCTCCTGCCTCATTTTTTCCCTCATATAAGGTTCATGAGGGCCATAGCTTTGTTTGTTTTGATTTTCTCTGCTTCTAGCATCAAGTACTGTGCCTGGCACAGTATACAAGCTTAGTCTTTAATGAAAAAATACAAATTAAATCTGTATATGGGCTGAGTGTGGTGGTTCATGCCTGTAATTCCAGCACTTTGGGAGGCCAAGGCGGGCCTATCACTTGAGGCCTGGAGTTTGAGACCAGCCTGGCCAACGTGGTGAAATCCCATCTCAAAAAAAGAAAAAAAACAGTCCGGGCACGGTGGCTCATGTTTGTAATCCCAGCACTTTGGGAGGCCAAGGTGAGAGGATCACCTGAGGTCAGGAGTTCAAGACCAGCCTGGCCAACATGGCGAAACACTGTCTCTACTAAAAATACAAAAACAAACAAACAAACAAAAAATAGCCGGCACGGCGGTGGGTGCCTGTAATCCCAGCTACTCGGGAGGCTGAGGCATGAAAATCACTTGAACCTGGGAGGTGGAGGTTGCAATGAGCTGAGTTCATACCACTGCATTCCAGTCTGGGTGATACAGCAAGGCTCCGTCCCCTCCCCAAAAAAGAAAAAAAGTTCACTTTGCTGCCAAGATCGTGAGTTTTTGCTATTTCTTTCAATTAGGGGATGTTATATGTGTATGATGGCAACCAGTGACCACTGTATGTTTTCATTTCTCTCCTTTCCTAAGGGAAGTTTGTCTTTTCTTTTTTTCCAATTGTGGTTACCATGGTTTTGTTTTTTGTTTTTTCAGTTTGAGATGGAGTCCTGTTCTGTCGCCCAGGCTGGAGTGCAGTGGCGCAATCTCAGCTCACTGAAACCTCTGCGTCCTGAGTTCAAGCAATTCTCCTGCCTTGGTCTCCCGAGTAGCTGGAACTACAGGAGCACACCACCACACCCGGCTAATTTTTGTATCTTTAGTAAAGACGGGGTTTCACCATGTTGGCCAAGCTGGTCTTGAACTCCTGACCTCATGATCCTCCCGCCTCAGCCTCCCAAAGTTCTGGGATTACAGGCGTGAGCCACTGTGCCCGGCCACTATGTTTTATTTTTACCATTGCATGTTGACAGAGCTGGAGTCAGTTAAGTGTAATTTGGCAATCATTTGCCATGAGAAGCTGTATTGTATCTAGACCTGAAAAGAAATACAAATCATCCATGGGTTTTTGACCCTCAGTGGGAATGAATAATGAGACTTTCAGCTATCTCCCTGAGGAGGTGTGTTTTATCACGTAGGTTAGACAGTTACATTAGCTCGGGTGTGACTATTTTTAAGAAAGTAGGCCGGGCGCGATGGCTCAAGCCTGTAATCCCAGCACTTTGGGAGGCCGAGACGGGCGGATCACGAGGTCAGGAGATCGAGACCATCCTGGCTAACACGGTGAAACCCCGTCTCTACTAAAAACTACAAAAAAAAAAAAACTAGCAGGGCGACGTAGCGGCGCCTGTAGTCCCAGCTACCCGGGAGGCTGAGGCAGGAGAATGGTGTGAACCCGGGAGGCGGAGCTTGCAGTGAGCTGAGATCTGGCCACAGCACTCCAGCCTGGGTGACAGAGCGAGACTCCGTCTCAAAAAAAAAAAAAAAAAAAAAAAAAAGAAAGTATACAGATGCTAAATACAGTGTGGAATCCTGGATTGGATCTTGGAACAGAAAAGGATAATTATTGGAAAAAGCAATGAAAGCCAGATGAAGTCTGTAATTTTTTTAGTATTCTTAGTTTTAACACATGTTCTATGATTATGTAAGATGTTAGCACCAGGGAAACTTGTGTGAAGGCTATATGGGAACTCTGTACTATCTTTGCAACTCTTCTATAAATTTAACAGTAAACATATAATATAAAAACAAAACAAAACTACAAGGCTGGGCCTGGTGGCTCATGTCTGTAATCCCAGCACACTGGGAGGCCAAGGCAGGAGGATGGCTTGAACCCAGGAGTTCGAGACCAGTCTGAGCAACATAGTGAGATACTGTCGCTACAAAAAATAATACAGCAAAAAAATTAGTCAGGCATGGTGGTGCACACCTATAGACCCAGCTACTCAGGACGCTGAGATGGAAGGATCACTTGAGCCCAGGAGGTCAAGGCTGCAGTGAGCCATGATGGTGCCACTGCACTCCAGGCTGAGTGAGAGCAAGACCCTGTTTTCAAAATAAGAAGAAAAAAAGAAAACCATACAAACAAAAACCAAAATAGTGTATGTATAGCAAAAGGTTTGTGTATGGAAACTGGGCTGTCAGGACACACAGAATGTCTTTTCTGGCCAGGTGTGGTGGCTCATGCCTGTAATCACAGCACTGTGGGAGGCCGAGGTGGGCGGATCATGAGGTCAAGAGATTGAGACCATCCTGGCCAACATGGTGAAACCCAATCTCTACTAAAAATGCAAAAATTAGTTGGGCAAGGTGGCGTGCGCCTGTAGTCCCAGCTACAAGGGGGGCTGAGGCAGGAGAATTGCTTTAACCTGGGAGGCAGAGGTTGCAGTGAGCCGAGATCATGCCATTGTACTCCAGCCTGGCGACAGAGAAAGCCTTCGTCTCAACAAAAAAAAAAAAAAAAAAAGAAAGAATGTCTTTTCTTACTCAGTATTGACTTTTTTTTTTCTCAACAACATTCTATTTTCTACTGGGAAACTGTGCATTCCCTTATTCTCAGTCTTTGTGATTTAGAGGGACACTAATTTCACCTCTGCTTCTATGGATAGCAACTGACCTAGACTTGACCTGCTGAGCAACATCACATCTTCTTGGTCACAGTTACAGATTCAGGGATGGACACATGATTTAATCAGAGCAAATCTTGTACAATTACAAGACTCTTGTGAAACTGTTAAGAAGCCTGCCAGGTTGAGGCTGCAGTGAGCTATGATTGCGCTACTGTACCCCAGCCTGAGCCACACAGTAAGACTCTGCTTGAAAAAAAAAAGCCAGAATCTCTCCCTTCCACTGGGGGGTTGATAAGAAGAGTTGTATTAATCTTATTGTCATCACAAGGTGAGAGGCTGCCGCAAAACAGGACCAAGACGGGAAAGAGTAGAACAAAAGAGCACAGCCAAGGACTGACATTACTTACACTGAGCATTAATTACACTCCTTTACCCAGCCAGGCCCTGGACTTTTAAAATAAAGTATGTTTGTTCTATGAGGCCATTTAAGTCTGAATCTTACAACTTGACGGAATCTAGACTAAGACATAAATCGCTAACTATAGTGAGGTAATGCAAAACCGTGAATTAGTATGAAACCATCAAAAACATGTATTTGTTGGTGCATATAAAAATCTTTGGAGGCAGGGTGCAGTGGCTCACACCTGTAATCCTAGTACTTCGGGAGGCTGAGGCAGGCGAATTACTTTATGTCGGGAGTTTGAGACCAGCCTGGGCAACATGGGGAACCGCCCGTCTCTACTAAAAATACAAAAATTAGCTGGGTATGGTTGCGCACACTTGTAATCCCAACTACAAGGCGGGAGGATCGTTTGATCTGAGAGGCAGAGATTGCAGTGAGCCAAGATCCCACCACTGCACTCCAGCCTGGGTGACAGAGCAAGACTCCATCTCAAAAAAAACAAACAAAAACAACAACAACAAAAAACTTTGGAAAGATTAATCAGTTAACTGGATTGGGATTACAAGAGATTTTCACATTCTGCTCTACACATTTCTGAATTATTTGAAATTTTTAATAGGAGCATATATTACTCTTGTTACCAGAAATAGCAAACATCAAGCTGAACTGCAGTTAAGGAAGTGTCTGTGATAAAGAGAAAACTGTTTGATTCTTAAACAAAAAAAATTGAAGCCCAAGTTCTTTTAATTTGCCTTGTTCAATTAGTTACTTAACTTTATGAACTCGTCATACACTGAGACCCTAAAGTTGTTTTTGTTTTGAATAAATGCCATATAGCTGAAAGTGACAAACACTTTGCTCATGGCAGTATACAGAAATTTTCAGGGAAGATTAAAAGGCATGAAAACAGCCGGGTGCGGTGGCTCATGCCTGTAATCCCAGCACTTTGGGAGACCAATGCGGGCGGATCACTTGAGGTCAGGAGTTCGAGACCAGAAGGCCAACATAGTGAAACCCCATCTCTACTAAAACTACAAAAATAAGGCAGGTGTAGTGGCGGGTGCCTGTAATCCCAGCTACTTGGGAGGCTAAGACAATCGCTTGAACCTTGGAGGCGGAGGCTGCAGTGAGCCTAGATCGTGCCACTGCACTCCAGCCTGGGTGACAAGAATGAGACTCTTTCTCAAAAAAATAAAAATAAAAAAATAAAATAAGACACGAAAACATGACTCTTGATAGACAATTCTAGCAATACACAAGCTGTTTTTACTTTGTTTCCCGAGAGTCTTGAATTTGTTGTCCACCTCATTTTCTGGTTATGAATTTTAAATTACAGCATAGAACCAATGTCTGAGATGTAATCTGTTATTGGTTTAAATTCAGGATTCATAATATAATATTATGACTCCACAGGAGTCTGCTCATATATTCCATGGGCTCATGTAGTGATCTTAATTATGTTTCAGAAAAAAGCATCATGGTCACCCATTCCCAATAAACACAGTTGAATTACAAAACTAGTCCTAATATGTAGTATGTCAGTCAACAATGAGAATTCCTTTATATCTATATATCATGAGAATATTTAGGTAAGTTACTTAATAAATCCTGATCCCAACTTAAAAAGCAACTTTTGCTGAGGTAGATGGATCAACTGAGCTCAGGAGTTTGATACCAGCCTGGACAACATAAGGAAACCCTGTCTCTATGAAAAAATAAAAATAAAAAAAAGAAAGCAAAAACCTAAAAACCACCACCAACTAAAACCTAGTCAGGCATGATGGTGTACCACTGTGGTCCCAGCTGAGTGAGGTACGAGGATTTCTTGGACTGGGGAGGTCAAGGCTATAGTGAACTATGTGATTGTGCCACTCCAGCCTGGGTGACAGAGCAAGACCATCTCAAAAAATACATAGAATAACACCTTTGCCACTCTAGAAAGATGCCGGTTCAACAAGTTTATTAAAGAATAAAATGGCTGGGCACGGTGGCTCACGCCTATAATCTCAGCACTTTGGGAGGCCAAGGCGGGTGGATCAGGAGATTGAGACCACCCTGGCCAACATGGTGAAACCTTGTCTCTACTAAAAATGCAAAAAAAAAAAAAAAAAAAAAAAAAAATTAGCTGACCATGGTGGCCCGTGCCGGTAATCCCAGCTACTCGGGAGGCTGAGGCAGGAGAGTCGCTTGAACCAGGGAGTCGGAGGTTGCAGTGAGCCGAGATCGTGTCACTGCACTCCAGCCTGGTGACACAGTGAGACTCCATCTCAAAAAAGAAAAAAAAAACAAACAAAAAGCATTGGGCTGAGCGCAGTGGCTTATGCCTGTAATCCCAGCACTCTGGGGGCTGAGATGGGAGACTTGCTTGAGGCCAGGAGTTTGAGACCAACCTGGGTAACATAACAAGATCCTGTCTCTATAAACACAATTTTTAAAAACTCAGCCAGGTGTGGTGACATGCACCTGTAGTTCCAGCTACTGTGGAGTCTCAGGAGGGGACTACTTGAGCCCAGGAGTTTGAGGCTGCAGTGAGCTATGATGACACACACCACTCAACCGCTGTCTGGGTGACAGAATGAGATTGTCTCTCAAAAAAATAAAATAGGCTGGGTGCCATGGCTCATGCCTGTAATCCCAGCACTTTGGGAGGTCGAGGCTGGTCGGCCGGAACACCTGAGGTTGGGAGTTTGAGACCAGCCTGACCAACATGGAGAAACCCCATCTCTACTAAAAATACAAAAAAATTAGCCATGCGTGGTGGCGCATGCCTGTAATCCCAGCTACTTGAGAGGCTGAGGCAGGAGAACCACTTGAACCCGAGAGAGAAGAGTTGCAGTAAGCCGATATCATGCCATTGCACTCCAGACTGCACAATAAGAGTGAAACTCCGTCTCAAGAAAAAAAAAGAAAAATTAAAAAAAAAAAAGAAAAAAACCAATGTGTGCACAATTCTGTTAATCATTTACAACAAAGGTCATAAACTGGTGATCTGGGGTTGGGATTCAGCTGATATGTGCTTTTGACGTACATTGTTTAAACAGTAACAAAAAATTAGTTTAAAATTGGGAGATTTTGAGTAAAAAAGCCCAAATTTTGGGGAGTCTTTTGAAAAACTGAAAAATCTGGTGACACTACACTTCTACATTGGGTTTTAATTTTATTTTTGTGAGACAGAGTCTCACTGTGTCACCCAGGCAAGAGTACAGGGGCTTGATCATGGCTTACTGCAGCTTCGACCTCCCAGGCTCAAACAATCTTCCTGCCTCAGCCTCCCAAGTAGCTGGGACCAACACGTGCACCACTACACCTGGCTAATTTTTGTATTTTTTGTAGAATGAGGTCTCACTTTGTTACCCAGGTTGGTCTTGAGCTCCTGGGCTCAAGCGATCTGCCTGCCTCGACCTCCTAAAGTGCTGGAATTAACAGGTGTGAGCCACCATGCTTGGTCTACAAGCTCTGACTTGTAAATGGAAACTAAATAATGGGTGCATGTGGACATAGAGTGTGGAATAATAGACACTGGAGAGTAGGAAGGGTGGGAGGGTGCTGAGGAATAAGAAATTACTTAGTGGATATGATGTACGTTACTCGGGTGCTAAAAGCCTAGACTTCACCACTACGTAATATATCCATGTAATAAAATTGCTCTTGTGGCCCTTAAATTTATACAAAAAACAGAATTAAAAAAGGCATAGCCAAACCCGAGTTCACACAGGTTTTTTCTGCTGTCTTCTTTTATAGCTCTGTGTTTTACATTTAGGTCTATGATCCATTTGATGGTTTCTGTGAAAGGTGTACGATCTGTGTCTTGATTCACTTTTTGCATATGGATGTCCAGTAGTTCCAGCACTATTTGTTGAAAAGACAATCCTTTCTCCGTTGAACTGACTTTGCTCCTTGATCAAAAATCAATTGATCTTTGACTAAGATCAATTTGTAATTGTGGGAGTCACACAATTGTATTTGTGTGGGTCTATTTCTGGTCTCTTTATTCTGTTCCATTGATCTAGTTGTCTTTTCTTTTGCCAATACCACATTGTCTTGGTTACTGTAGCTTTATAATAAATATTGAAGTCTGATAGTGTCGGTCCCTCAGCTCTGTACTCAATCAATACTGTGTTGCCTATTCTAAGTCCTTTACCTTTACAATTAAACTTTAGATCAATTTGTCTATACCCACAAAATAACTTGCTGGGATTTTGACTGGCACTGAGCTGAGTCTACAAACCCAGTTGAGAAGAACTGACATCTTGACAATATTGAATCTTCCTACTCATGTGCATGGAATACATTAAATTTCTTAGATTTTCTTTCTTTCACCAGTTCTGTAGTTTTCCCTATATAAGTTGTACACATATTTTCTTAGATTTATACTTAAGCATTTCTTATTTTTTGGTGCTAAGGTAAATGGTATTAGGTTAATTTCAAATTCCAATTGTTTTTTACTGGTATGTAAGAAAGCAATTTACTTTTGTGTATTAGTCTTGTATCCTGCAACCTTGCTGTGATCACTAATTAGTTCCAGAAGATTTTTCCGTTTCCAATTATCTGTGATTTTCTGCATAGACAATCATGTCATTATTGGGGAATAGTTTTATTTCTTCCTTCCCAATTTCTATACTCTTTATTTCCTTGTCTTATTGCATTAGCCAGCATCTCAGTACAATATTGATAGGAGTGGTGAGAGGACATTCTGACCTTTTTCCTGATCTTAGTGGGAAGAATCTAATTTCTTAACAGTAAGAATGATGTTAGTTGTAGAATTTTGTAAATTAAAAAAAATCAAGTTGAAAAAGTTCCCTCCTGTTCCTAGCTTGCTGAGAGTTTTTGTCATGAATGGGTACTGAATTTTGTCAAGTGCTTTTTTGTGGCTGGGCACCGTGGCTCACACCTGTAACATCATCGCTTTGGGAAGTTGAGGTGGGCAGATCACTTGAGTCCAGGAGTTTGAGACAAGCCTGGGTGACACGGCCAAGTCCCACCTCTATAAAAAATACTAAAATTACTCAGGTGTGGTGATGTGCAACTATAGTCTCAGTTATCTGGAGGCTGAGGTGGGAGGATTGCCATGAGCCAAAACCATGTCACTGCACTCCAGCCTGGGCAACAGAGTGAGACTCTGTCTCAAATTTTTCTTAAAAAAAGCTTTTTCGTCATCTATTCATACGATAATGAGATTTTTCTTTTTTAGTCTATTGATGTGATGGATTACTTTGATTTCTGGATGTTGACTAAGCCTTAAATATCTACAGTAAATACCACTTGGTCATGGTATATAATTATTTTTATCTGATTTTAGAGACAGGGCCTTGCTCTGTCCCCAGGGTGGAGTGCAGTTGCGTGAACACTGCTCACTGCAGCCTTGACCTCCTGGGCTCAAGCTATCCTTCTGCCTCAGCCTCCCATGTGGTCCTATCCAGCTGGGACCACAGGCGTGGACCACCATGCCTAGTTAATTTTTTGATTTTTTTTGGTAGAGACAAGGTCTCACTTTGTTGTCCAGGCTGGTCTCCATCTCCTGGGCTCAAGTGATTCTCCTACCTTTGCTTCCGAAATTGCTGGGATTATAGCTGTGAGCCACCGTACCTGGCCAATACAATTCTTTCTATTTATTATTGGATTCTATTTGGTAACACTTTATTGAGAACTTTTGCATCTATGGTCATGAGATATTGGTACGTATTTTTCCTTTCTTGTAATGTTTTTGTCTGACTTTGGTATTAGGGTGATGCTGGCATCACAGTATGAATTAGGAGGTCAGAATAAATTTTTTATTACAAAATATTTCAAAGAAGAGAAAATAAATATATGTGTATTCTATGGCGAGGTTTAATACATTTTAACATTTTCCCAATTTGGTTGACTTGAAATACATACCCACTCACACATCCAAGTCCATCTGAAGCTTGTATCTCCCCAAACCCACCCCAAAATAATTACTACCCCAAAATAATTACTACCCCAAAATAATTACTGTATGAAAAGTATTTGTTACCTTCATTCGTATTTATACTATGACCTTATATTTACCATCTACAGAATACAGCATATTGTTTTGCAGACTTTTAAATTTTATGTAAAGAATGTAAGTTTTGCTTTGGCTTTTGTTTGTACACAATTTTAGATTTATTCATGTTGTATCAAATGGCTCTAATTTAATCAACTATCTTGTTATACTGTGCAAATATGCAACTTATTTATTCTTTCTCCTATTGATGGTCATTTAGATTGTTGCCAATCTTTTAATCGTAAAACTTTCTTTTTTGAGACAGGATCTCCCTGTATTGCCCAGGTTGGAGTGCAGTGGTGAGATCCTGGCTCACTGCAACCTTCACTTCCTGGGCTCAAGCAGCTCTCCTGCCTCAGCCTCCCAAGTAGCTGGGATACAGGCATGTGCCACCATGCCTGTCTAATTTTTGTATTTTTAGCAGAGACGGGGTTTCACCACGTTGGGCAGGCTGGTCTCGAACTCCTGACCTCATGATCTGCCCGCCTCGGCCTCCCAAAATGCTGGGATTACAGGCGTGAGCCACCGCGCCTGGCCTCAATTATCGTTTTTAATGAATTTGAACAAATATAAATATCTCAGAAGAGTTAACCCTAATTAAATAAAGCTGATTTTCAAATGTATTGTCCTACACTACTTTTTGGAGACATTTACTTCTATACACCTATCTATATCTAAGTATATATTCTGCTTTTAAGAGTACTGAAGGCCAGGAACGGTGGCTCATGCCTGTAATCTCAGCACTTTGGGAGGTCAAGGTGGGCAGATCACAAGGTCAGGAGTTCCAGACCAGCCTTGCCAATATGGTGAAACCCTGTCTCTACCAAATATAAAAAATTAGGCAGGCGCAGTGGTGCGCGCCTGTTGTCCCAGTTACCTAGGAGGCTTAGGCAGGAGAATCATTTGAACCCGGGAAGTGGAGGTTGCAGTGAGGTGAGATCGTACCACTGCACTGCAGCCTGGGTGACAGGGCAAGACTCTGTCTCAAAAAACAAACAAACAAATAAAAAACAGTATTGTATATGAGCTGGGTGTAGTGTCACACACATGTAATCCCAGCTACTTGGGAGGCTGAGGCAGGAGCTGGAGACCAGCCTGGGCAACATAGCAGGACCGGTCTCAAAAAAAAAAGTATTGTACGGTATTTTATGAAACTAAGACATATATTTAACATCTCTGAAATTAAGATGTATCTTATAATCAATGACATGTCACTGCTTAACTGTCAGTATTTTTACTAAGTGGCATATAAAATAATAGTGAATTTTAAGGCATCTTAAATTAGATGATAAATTATGGAAATTATGAGCAAAATAAAAGAGATAATTCAGGCTGGGTACACTGGCTAACCCGTGTAAGCCCAGGACTTTGGGAGGCTGAGGCGGGCGGATCACCTGAGGTCAGGCGTTCAAAACCAGCCTGGCCAACATGGTGGAACTCCATCTCTACTAAAAATATAAAAATTAGCCAGGCGTGGTGGCTTGCACCTGTAATCCCATCTACTCGGGAGGCTAAGGCAGGAGAACTGCTTGAACCCAGGAGGCGGAGGTTGCAGTGAGCTGAGATCATACCACTGCCCTCCAGCCTGGGCAACACAGCAAGACTCTGTCTCACAAAAAAAAAAAAAAAAAAAAAAAAAAAAGAGGTCATTATGAAGTTCAGGGTTTATATCAGGTGTGCTGATGACTACTATGTATTTTTTTTTTCAGACTAGTCAAGCGCAGCAGTGAGAAGTGGGGGGAATAGAATAAGGAGTTTGATCTGTGACTGTGAACAATCAATTGAGATAACTCACTACCTTCCGACCAGCCTATTATGTGTTTTATTTATAGTAAAAACTACAACATATTTCTGTTAACTTAAACCTAAGTATATGGTAGGAATGAACGAAACAGAGAAATAGTTGAGTGACAATAGCAGGAGACTTTGGCCTACGTGAAACAACTAATAAGGATTTATAGAACCTAAGAATAAATGTACTGGCAAGGGTTAATGAAAATGTTTCTCTTAAGAATCTGAAAATGTTTCAGAAAATATACATTCATGAACTTACTTCTAAAATATGTTTTTAACTTGAAGATGTAATGCTAGTATGTCAGGAGTAAACATGAAACTTTTAACTTCCTCCTCCTTGAAATCATGCAAACTATGCTACTGAGACAGGAATTGAGATATCTTCATCAGGCTCTTTATCATTATCAAGAATGGTGGAGGGCCGGGTGCAGTGGCTCACGCCTGTAATCCCAGCACTTTGGGAGGCCGAGGCTGGGCAGATCATGAGGTCAGGAGATTGAGACCATCCTGGCAACACGGTGAAACCCTGTCTCTACTAAAAATACAAAAAATTAGCCGGGTGTGGTGGCACGCACCTGTAGTCCCAGCTACTCGGGAGGCTGAGGCAGGAGAATTGCTTGAATTTGGGAGTCAGAGGTTGCAGTGAACTGAGATCGTGCCACTGTACTCCAGCCTGGGCGGCAGAACAAGACTCCATCTCAAAAAAAGAATGGTGGAAATACAGAGCTTGCTTCACAGGTGATTCACCAAAACTAACCATGCTTTTATACTAATCTTGAATATTTTAATTCTTAGATAGATGAGGCAAAGCGCCTTACCATTTGCCTTTTGTCTAAAAATAAGGTATCTTTTCCTTCACGTTAAACTCATGTTCTTTGCTTTCCTTTCACACAATGCACCCACAGAAGAAATGATTTTTTGAATAGTCCAGAAACAAAAAGGCAAGGTAACTGAACACTTTCATCATTATTTCCCAACCTGATAATACATCTGAATTCTGAACATCTCCACATAGGCCAATCTGACTTATTTATTTATTTATTTTTGAGATGGAGTCTCACTCTGTCACCCAGGCTGGAGTGCAGTGGCACTATCTCGGCTCACTGCAACTTCCGCCTCATGAGTTCAAGTGATTTTCCTGCCTCAGCCTCCCTAGTAGCTGGGATTACAGGTGCGTGCCACCATGCCCAGCTTATTTTTGTATTTTTAGTACAGACGAGGCTTTAACCATACTGGCCAGGCTGGTCTCGAACTCCTAACCTCAAGTGATCTGCCCACCTGGGCTCCCAAAGTGCTGGGATTGCAGGTGTGAGCCATGGTGCCTGGCCTATAACTCATTTTTAACACCACACTTCACCCACAATGAAAATACATTAACTTCCATCATATTCTCTTAATTATGGCAGTCAGAAATTGGCTAAGGGGCTGGGCGTGGTGGCTCACACCTATAATTCCAACACTTTGGGAGGCCGAGGCTGGAGGACCCCTTAAGCCTAAGAGTTAAGAGACCTGCCTGGGTAATACAGGGAGGCCCCTATAGGGAGACCCCCTAACTCTTTGAAAAAAAAAAAAAAAAAAGTCTGTTAACGTTCAAAGGGAAGGGACATAACTCCACATCTTGATAAGGGTAGTGCCAAGGTTCTAGAAGGGTATGAGACTTTAAATATTGATGGGGTCGTTTTTGGAAAACACAACTTGCCACAGGCTTCTTTTGTAAAATGGGAGAACAGTGATTACCAAAAGGCAGAAGGGAAAAAGAATGGGCATGATCCCTTGATCATGGATATGTTTTCATGTAGGTCAATTTTAATAAAGAATTTACATGGGCACTGGGATCTGAACTTACATTCCTTTACAGCTATTTATGCCTGCATATCCCTTAGAAGGTTTAATATTCCCGGCCGGGCGCGGTGGCTCAAGCCTGTAATCCCAGCACTTTGGGAGGCCAAGACGGGCGGATCACGAGGTCAGGAGATCGAGACCATCCTGGCTAACATGGTGAAACCCCGTCTCTACTAAAAAAATACAAAAAAAACTAGCCGGGCGAGGTGGTGGGCGCCTGTAGTCCCAGCTACTCAGGAGGCCGAGGCAGGAGAATGGCGTAAAAAAACCCGGGAGGCGGAGCTTGCAGTGAGCTGAGATCCGGCCACTGCACTCCAGCCCGGGCGACAGAGTGAGACTCCGTCTCAAAAAAAAAAAAAAAAAAGAAAAAAGAAAGTTTAATATTCCCAAGAGTATGTGGACCGTTGTTTGAAGACTCTACTATAGACTACACTCCCATCCTTTAAGCATCTGAATTATTAAAGATGTATACTTACTTGTAAGTTTTTCTAAAAAGTTATTCAGCATTTTTATGGAGGTAAAATGTGTATCCTAGAACATTAAAAAACAATCCCTTTCCTTTTAAAGAATGATCAATTCGTTTTACTCAGCTAAATAAAAATAGCGTAACGGTAACAAACCAAATGACCAATGCAACAAGAATTTTGATAACTGAATACACTACTTACAGTGTATGCACCTTTCGTGAGGACAAAATTTTTTCTCTTAGAAAACTCAGGCCAGGTCTCTGGAAGTAGATGTTGGTAAGCTTTAGCAAGAAATTTTACCTTTGTTTTATGTTACACTTACAGTGAAATAAAATGTACCTAGACCATTAGAAGAGTTACAGTTTGAAGGTCTTCCAAATATGATATAAATACACTGGCACAAAATCCTTCCTAACTTCTGTTTTCGTCTTTACTAACAACCCAATGATCTAAGAGATGCTTCAGTACATTATTTCCAAATGTCATTTCCTAAAGACAACATTTCTTACTTATAAAGTTCAATAAAGTATTTTAATTTCCATTATACATCATGACCTCGACATATCTGGAAAGACATAATATTGGGAAGAAGGACTTTTTCTTTAAAATACTGGGGAAAAATTACTAAGTTATCCCTTTTATATATAGGGTGTAGGTAGAACAATATAGTAGTTACAATCAGAATTTCTATATCCATTCATTACTTAAGTACCTACTATCTTGCAGACACTATTCTAAAAACTGAGGAAATGGGGGTAAATGAGAAAGAAAGTAACAGCTACCATTTATTGAGTGCTTACTATGTGCCAGGCTCTGGCTTAAGAGTTTCATACATAAATTCACTTAATCTTCCAACACAACACCTCTATGACACAGGCACTATTAATTTCCTCATCTTACATATGAGGAAAACGAGGCATAGAGAAGTGAATTCATCCAGCTAGTAACTTGTAGAAACAGAATTTCCAAAATCTTGGATTTCATGGAGCTTTTATTAATCTAAAAGCCTTCCATTCTTATTTTCTTGTCTCTGTGAAATACCTAATGAACAAACAGAAGTGGGTATGGGTCAAATAGGAGGTGTGACTATTTTGTTTTTACATGTTTCTTTCTGGAATGTTGAAACAAAAGTTTTAATAGCTCTATCTTCCTATTTTGTAACTTCAAAATGTCTAGGAGTCTGTATTACATGTTAGAACACTTGATTTTGGCCGGGCACGGTGGCTCACGCCTGTAAACCCAGCACTTTGGGAGGCTGAGATGGGTGGATCCCTTGAGGTCAGGAGCTTGAGAGCAGCCTGGTCAACATGGTGAAACTAAAAATACATGTTCTCGGCCGGGCGCGGGAGCTCATGCCTGAAATCCCAGCGCTTTGGGAAGCCAAGGTGGAGGATCACTTGAGACCAGGAGTTCGATCGAGACCAGTTTGGCCAACATGGTGAAACTCCATCTCTACTAAAAACACAAAAATTAGCTGGGCACGCGCCTGTACTCCCATCTACTCAGGAAGTTGGGGTGGGAGAATTGCTTGAACCTGGGAGGTGGAGGTTGCAGTGAGACAAGATTGCGCCACTGCACTCCGGCCTTGGCGACAGAGTGAGACCCTGTCTCAAAACAAAACAAACAAAATAAAACAAAACATGGTCTCCACTAAATATACAAAACTTAGCCAGGCATGGTGACGTGCGCCTGTAGTTCCAGCTACTCAGGAGCCAGAGGTTGCAGTAAGCCAAGATTGCATCACTGCACTCCAGCCTGGGCGACAGAGACTCTATCTCAAAAAACAAACAAAAACTACTTGATTTTTAAAAAATAGTTGGGGTAACAATTCTTCCATATTTTTCTCTCCAGAACTATAGTTATATACACATAGTATCCTTTAATTTGGAAAACCACTTCTCTACTCTAGGTAGGCCCAGTGGTGCTCAAGGTCACAGAACCCTGTCTCATTATGGTGATGTGTCCATGATTCAAGCTAACTGTGGCCTTGGCCACAGTTAATTGGTTCAATAATACAGACATATGATCTAAGTATGGCAAATTTGTCTTCTCTTGGATTGACGGAGATGAGAAATGTTCTTTTTACAATGGAAGTGAATTGAGACTGCTGGTAGCTATCTTCTTTGGCCTCAGGAGAAAATAACTCCATAATGCTAAGAGGTATAGAAAAATTCAGATAGAACACTTTGATTTAGCTATGCATGGTCTATTCTTGCCTTTTCCAGTTAAATGAGTATAAAGTTATGCTTAAGTGGGTTTCTGGGGCTTCGAGTTTTAATGCATTTTAACAGAAGCATTAGATACAATGAGTATGAACAGAACTCTGTTATTCTCATCCTTGTTATTTATGAACAAATACAGAGCTGTCTACAGCTCAAAGGATGGTTTATCTATTTCATTTTCAAAAATAATTTGCAAAACATTTACCTACGAACGCTAAGTGATTACAAAGCATTACTGTAATAAGTCTACTTCTTTATCATACCACAAAACCACAATAGCTAGAAGACAAAATGTTTTATTTTAAAACGTTGAAAAAACATTAAAAGACAAATGTCCATTATATAACCAGGAATGTTAAATATATGGAAACTGTAAATCTCTAAAATGTGGTAGGTACTTGCAGAGCTAAATGTTGCAAATTATCCTACTTTTTTTCTGTAATATCAACAATACCTGATACGATGAAAAGTAACAAAAAGACCTTACTAATCATCCAATCAAAGTCATCATCTTTGGGTAAATTTATATCAACACAAGTTAAAGTTTTGTCCAAGATGTTCCTGACACATGAAGCTTCCAGTTGAATTTCAGAAATGTTAACAAAAGTATCTTCCTTTTTTGCCTGTGAATGTTTGAGTATTGCTGTATTGTTGGCTTATATCCACTACAGATACTGGTTCTAGGCCAGCCCAAGGATCTTCAAGCATTGAAGGCTTGAAATAATTTTCCAACTCATTAGACATTCTTTTTTCTCTAACACGCCCTGATCCAAATGGTGTAGATGTCCTTGGAGAACCCTTTAGAAAAAAAATCAGTTAAAAAAACACTTAGTAAAGATAATTGGTACTTCTTCCTTTAGCTAAAGGTTAGTGGGAATCACATTGCTGCTTAAAAGTTGTGACTTGAACCTAAACATGTTCGATTACAAAGTCCATGTTTCCTTTAATCAAGTGTTCCTTTTTTTTTAAAAAAAAGTACTTAAAGCAACTTGTTATTCTCACTTATTTATAATTCCATGACCACTGTCATCTCAAATACTTTTGTGTCTAATGTAGTAGCTCTGCAGTAATACAAGCAGTGATGAAATAATTATATTCAATTTTCCCTCGACATTTTCGTTTTTTTCAGGAGAAAACAATACTATAGTTTTAAAGTTTCCAGAACCTTTCTAGCTCATGAACATTTTCTTTACTCCTTAGCTCCAGACTCAAAGGGGTGGGGGTTGGTGTAGAATACACCAAGTTGGAAAACCACGTAGTTGCAAGTTGTAAACCACAGAAATCCTAGACATGCTAGAGACACTTCTCTGTCTTTCGTATTTACTATCACTAAAGGAATGAAAAACTTCCCCTACCACCGATTTTCTCTCCAGGGAAGTTGGAGCAGAAGCCAGTGTAGCTCGAAAGAAAGATTAAAAAAAAAAAAGAAAAAGAACGATTTCCTGAAACAAACTGGCAAGGCCCTTGGCAAACAGGAGGAAATGAAGAATTAGGAAAATCTGTGTATGGGTGGCAGTGTACTGGTTAAAAGCACGAGGGCTCGAAAACAGAACGTAGGGCTCTGCCACTCTTTAGGGTAATCTTCCGAAAGTTACTCAACTTCTCTAAGCCTCAGTTCGCTCATATGCAAAATAGGGGTAACAATAGTACCTCAGAGAGGATTAAACAAAATAATCCACGTAAAGGGAATATTAGTACCATGCCTGCCATACAGTAAGAGCTCGGCAAACGCTGGCTATTATTACCTGGGGGTGGGTCTGCTGCTGCCCTGGGGAGTAGCCGAATTGCTGCTGGGACCCCGCGGGGGACCTGGAGTAGGAGCCAGGGTAGCCGCCAGGGGACGGAGACCCGAACCGGCCCCCCGGGAAGCTGCCGCCGTGTCGCGGAGAATGACTGCTCCCGTAAGGCCTAGACCGGGGCCCGTACGGCGGCGTGTGGTGCGGACTCCCGTAACCGTCTCGAGGGGAGGGCGGCCGTGGTCCGCCCCCGCCCGGGGTACCCCGGAAGCTGCTTCCGCTACCCCAACCTCCTCCACCCGAACCAGGGTAAGGCGGAGTCGGGGGCCGAAAATTCTGTCGCTGCATATCAGGAGCCACAGCCGAAAACCTCGCAGCGGCGTTCTCCCACCGGAACTGTATCGACCGGCCCTCCACAGAGAACTGCTAGTCCTTCACCAACAGTCCTCCGACCGCAGCCATCATACGGCACATCGGTTCCGGCGTCACAAAGGTTCCGCCAGGGGCGGCGGGATTACCTAAATTACTGACTTGGCGAGAGACTCAGTGGATTTAAATGAAAGGAGGAAGAAAAGG
This sequence comes from Rhinopithecus roxellana, assembly GCF_007565055.1. NCBI lineage: Eukaryota > Metazoa > Chordata > Mammalia > Primates > Cercopithecidae > Rhinopithecus > Rhinopithecus roxellana. The sequence continues at coordinate 93,328,832 of NC_044554.1, forward strand.
AGACAGGAAAGGATGGACACCCGAACCCAGCAAGAACCTTTCCAGTCTGGGTGACCTTGGTCTGACAGACGAGAAGCTGGCCCAGCGGGCGACTGGTACTGGGAGTGCTCCACCCCGCCCGGCGGGGGCGGAGTCTGCGGCGTCCGTGGGCGCCCCCAAGTGGCGGCGGGTGGCGCCGCACGGAGTTCGCTGCTTGGACCCGGACCGATGCCACCTGAGACGCACGCGATGCTGGCGACGCTGGCGAGGGTGGCAGCTCTGCGCAGAACCTGCCTCTTCTCCGGCCGGGGCGGCGGGAGGGGGCTGTGGACTGGCCCCCCGCAGTCAGGTACCCTCCGAGATTTGGTCTGGGCGGCTAAAGGGACTCCTGCCCCAGCTTGCCCCCTGGGGCGCCCTGAGGAGAGCGATCGGGTCTGAAGTCTCTGCTGACTCCGCAGCCCATCCGGTGGCTTTGCTCTCCTCCCTGCAACCCAGCTCCGTGGGCCTGCCCCGCTCTGGCCGCCGCAGGGTCGCCTCTGCCCCACGCCTTGCTGTGACCAAGGGCTCGGTGTGCGGCGGGGTCCGGCTCCTGCGCGTCAGGCGGCTCGCGTTTGAGGCCTCTTTACTCCTATCCTTTCGTCCGCCAAATTTAAGTAACTTCGAAAATGCACACGCAGCCACATTTCAGAAAAGACTTTAGCCCGCTGATTTGCATAACTTGACACTTCATGTACAATAAAAGACGCCTTTGTACAGTTACCTGTCGCAGAATTTTATTTAGAGGATGAAATTTAGCTTTACTACAGTGTTATAGAACTTTCTTTAGGCCGGGCGCGGTGGCTCAAGCCTGTAATCCCAGCACTTTGGGAGGCCGAGACGGGCGGATCACGAGGTCAGGAGATCGAGACCATCCTGGCTAACACGGTGAAACCCCGTCTCTACTAAAAATACAAAAAAAAAAAAAAAAAACTAGCCGGGCGAGGTGGCGGGCGCCTGTAGTCCCAGCTACTCGGGAGGCTGAGGCAGGAGAATGGCGTGAACCCGGGAGGCGGAGCTTGCAGTGACCTGAGATCTGGCCACTGCACTCCAGCCTGGGCGACAGAGCGAGACTCCGTCTCAAAAAAAAAAAAAAAAGAACTTTCTTTACTCCTTCTGAATTTGGGAATGGTAATCCACTATGAAGCTTTTTTTTTTTTTCTTTTTTTTTTTTTTGAGACAGAGTCTCGCTCTGTCGCCCAGGCTGGAGGTTGCAGCTGCCACCTTTTATGAGACGGAGTCTCTTAAAAAAAAAAAAAAAAAAAAAAAAAGAGGAGTCTCGCTCCGTTGCCCAGGCTGGAGTGCAGTGGCGCCCTCTTGACTCACCACAGCCTCTGCCTCCCGGGTTCAAGCGATTCTCCTGCCTCAGCTTCCCAGAGTAGCTGAGATTACAGGCATGCGCCGCATGCCCGGCTAATTTTTTTGTATTTTTAGTAAAGACGGGTTTCACCTTTTTGGCCAGTCTGGTCTCGAATTCCTGGGCTCAAGTGATCCGCCCACCTTGGCCTCCCGAAGTGCTGGGATTTCATGCGTGAGCCACCGCACCCGGCCTAGGATACACAATCTTAAAGAGCTTTAGGACTCATTTAAATCATAGCCTAATGGGTAGCCTGGACCTGTGATTTCCATTCACCCTCTTGTAGCTGCTACTCCTCGCTGTCTCTGACATGTTCTGTGACATCCCGACCTGACGAGTGTGTTATCTTCTCAGCTTCTATCCTCCTTGATGAATGGAGACACACACACAGAGTTTGTTTGTTTATTCTGTGGAAATTCAATTCACTGCATTTCGTTTCTTCTGTAGATACCAGTCGCAGAGTTAATCAAGGTAGCATATTGCCATTAAGGCTTAGTGATAAAATTAAGGCCTGAGGACTCCAGCCTATCCACTTTATTATATACAGTAGTTCTGTCCTGGCCAAAAATTCACCTTTCTGGACATTATCTTTAGTGTTTAACTTAATGCTTGGAAATTGCTCATTTGAATATTTATTGAATAAAATGACCTAGGCGGGACGATTGCTTGAGCCCAGGAGTTGAAGACCAGTCTGGGCAACATGGTGAAGCCCTGTTTCTACCAAAAATACAAAAAACTTAGCCGGGCTTGGTGGCGTGCGTCTGTAGTCCCAGCTGCTTGGGAGGCTGAGGTGGGAGGATGGCTTGAGTCCCAGGAGGCTGAGGCTGCAGTGATCCGCTATTGTGCCACTGCACTCCAGCCTGGGTAACAAAGCGAGACCCTATCATACCCCCCCACCCCACTGGGAAAAAAAAGGTTCACATACATCACGTAGGTAATTTTCACCTTTTAGATCATCAGCCTACTCAGGGGAGGGGGCAGAAAAGTGAGGGTAGTGGGGACCAAAATTAACCTCATTATATATATATATATATATATTTTTTTTTTTTGAGACGGAGTCTCCCTCTGTCGACCAGACTGGAGTGGAGTGGCGTGATCTTGGCTCACCGCAAGCTCCACCTCCCGAGCTCACGCCATTCTCCTGCCTCAGCCTCCCGAGTAGCTGGGACTATAGGTGCCCGCCACCACGCCTGGCTAATTTTTTGTAATTTTTAGTAGAGACGGGGTTTCACCGTGTTACCCAGGATGGTCTCGATCTCCTGACCTCGTGATCCACCCACCTCGGCCTCCCAAAGTGCTGGAATTACAGGCGTGAGCCACCGCTCCTGGCACTTTATTATTATTATTATGGAGATGGAGGGTCTCACTCTGTCACGGAGGCTGGAGTGCGGTGGTGAGATCACAGATCACTGCATCTTCAACTTCCTGGGCTCAAGTGATTTTCCCACGTCAGTCTCCCAAGTAGCCAGGACTACAGGCTCATGCTACCATGCCTGGCTAATTTTTATTTATTTATTTTTTGTAGAGACAGGGTCTTGCTATGTTTCCCAGAACTTCCGACCTCAAGCGTTCCTCTCTCCTGACTTGGCCTCCCAAAACTCTGCGATTAAATGGTGTGGTGAGCCACCATGCCCAACCAACAAATTAATTTAATAGTAAACAGTTTAATTGATGGATGCATAATGAGTATATAGATCTTTATTCCACCAATGCATTTATCTGTATAACTTCAGTCTAACTAAATTTCACTAAAATTTATTAAACTTCAAAAGCCATGCTCTTGGCCGGGCGCGGTGGCTCAAGCCTGTAATCCCAGCACTTTGGGAGGCCGAGACGGGCGGATCACGAGGTCAGGAGATCAAGACCATCCTGGCTAACACGGTGAAACCCCGTCTCTACTAAAAATACAAAAAACTAGCCGGGCGACCTGGCGGGCGCCTGTAGTCCCAGCTACTCGGGAGGCTGAGGCAGGAGAATGGCGTGAACCCGGGAGGCGGAGCTTGCAGTGAGCTGAGATCCGGCCACTGCGCTCCAGCCTGGGCGACAGAGGGAGACTCCGTCACAAAAAAAAAAAAAAAAAAAAAGCCATGCTCTTTTTAAGCTTTCAGTAGTACATTTTGTAGCAAGATGATAAAACTGACAATAAAAAAGTTTGAGTTGTGTCTTTCTGTCTTGTAGCAGTATACTCTTTATATATATATATATTGTATTTATTTAAGTATTGAGACATGTCTTGCTCTTTCATACAGGCTAGAGTGCAGTGGCACAATCCCAGTTCACTGCAACCTCTGCCTCCCTGGGCTCAAGCGATCCTTCCACCTCAGCCTCCCAAGTAGCTGAAACCAGAGGTGTGTGCCACCATGCCTGGCTAATTTTGGTATTTTTTGTAGATACGAGGTTTTGCCATGTTGCCCACGCTAATCTTGAACTCCTGGGCTCACACAATCCAGCCACGTGGGCCTCTCAAAGTGCAGGGATTATAGGCATGAGCCCCCTGTGCCCCAGCCAGTTATGATTTTTTTTTGGCATCTATTCATGGGGGTACAAGTGCAGTTTTGCTACATTGATATATTGTATTGGGGTGAAGTCAGGGCCTTCAGTGCATCCGTCACTGGCACAACACACATTGTACCCAGCAAGCAACCTCCTGTAGTCCATCCCCTTCCCTCTACATTCCCAACCCTCCAAGTCTCCATTGCCCATCACTCCACACTCTGCTTCCATATGTACACATTATTTAGCACCAACTTATAAGGGAGAACAGGCAATATTTGTTTTTCTGTGCTGAGTGGTTTCACTTAAGATAATGGCCTCCAGTTCCATCCATGTTGCTGCAAAAGACATAGTTTCATTCTTTTTTGTGGCTGAATAGTATTCCATTTTGTATGTATGCCACATTTTGTTTATTTAGTGCTCCATTGATGGGCACTTAGGTTGATTTCATATCTTTGCTTTTATGAATAGTGGTGTGATAAACATGAGTGCAGGTGTCTTTTTGATATAATGATTTATTTTCCTTTGGGTAGATGCACGGTAGTGGGATTGCTGGATCTTATGGCAGTTCTATTTTTAGTTCTGTGAGAAATCTCCACACTGTTTTCCATAGAAGTTGCACTGATTTACATTCCCACCAACAGTGTGTAAGAGTTCCCTTTTCTCAGCTTCCTCACCAACATCCTGTGAGTTTTTTGTCTTTTTAATAGCCATTCTGATGCATGTAAGATGATAGCTCATTGTGGTTTTAATTTGTATTTCTCTGATGATTGGTGATGTTGAACATTTTTTTAAAATTTTACTCATGGCAGTACACAGAAATTTTCAGGAAAGATTAAAAGCATGAAAACATGACTCTTAATAGACAATTCTAGCAATATACAAACTCTTTTTACTTTGTTTCCCTAGAGTCTTGAATTTTGTGTTCAACTAACTTTCTGGTTATGAATTTAAAATAATTACAGCATACTGCCAATGTTTGAGAAGAAACCTGTTATTAGATTAAGTTTGGGAATCAGGCTGGGCGTGGTGGCTCATGTCTCTAATCCTACTGCTTTAGGAGGCTGAGGTGGGTGGATCACCTGAGGTCGGGAGTGAGCCGAGATCACGCCATTGCACTCCAGCCTTGGCAACAACAGCAAAACTCTGGCTCAATAAAATAAAATAAAATAAATAAAATAAAAAAGATTAAATAAATTCAGGATTCATAATACTGTTAATTAATTAACTTTTGAGACAGTCTTGTTCTGTCACCCAGGCTGGAGTTGGGTGGCAAGATCTCAGCCCACTGCAACCTCCACCTCCCGGGTTCAAGGATTGTTCTGCATCAATCTTCAGAGTAGCTGGGACTACAGGTGTGTGTCACCACACCTGGCTAATTTTTGTATTTTTAGTAGAGACAGGGGTTTCACCACGTTGGCCAGGCTTGTCTTGAACTCCTGACCTCAGCTGATTCGCTCACCTCAGCCTCCAAAAGTGCTGGGATTACAGGCGTGAGCCACCGTGACCGGCTGATGGTGAACGTTTTTGATATGCTTGTTTGTCTTTTGAAAAATGCCTACTCATGTCCTTAGCCCGTTTGTTAATGGGATTATTTGTTTGTTGTGGTTGAGTTGTTTGAGTTGCTTGCAAATTCTGGATAGTAGTCCCCTGTTGAATGTGTAGTTTGCAGATATTTTCTTCCATTTCTCAGGTTATTTGTTCACTCTGTTGATTATTTCTTTTGCTATGCAGAAACTTTTTAGTTTAATTAAATTCCACTTGCCTTCTTTTGTTTTTGTTGCCTGTGCTTTTGAGGTCTCAGTCATGAATCTCTTCTAGATCAATGTCTAGAAGAGTTTCCCCTAGGTTTTCTTCAGTGTTTTTATAGTTTCATCCTTACATTCAAGTCTTTGATCCATCTTGAGTTGATTTTTTTCTTTCTTTTTTTTTTTTTCCTGAGATGGAGTGTTGCTCTTGTTGCCCAGGCTGGAGTGCAATGGTGCGATCTCGGCTCACCGCAGCCTCCGCCTCCCGGGTTCAAGCGATTCTCCTACCTCATCCTCCCAGGTAGCTGGGATTACAGGTATGCACCACCATGTGCGGCGAATTTTTTGTTTAATAGAGACGGAGTTTCTCCATGTTGGTCAGGCTGGTCTCAAACTCTCGACCTCAGGTGATCCGCCGCCTAGGCCTCCCAAAGTGCTGGGATTATAGGTGTGAACCACCGTGCCCGGCCAAATTGACTTTTTTATATGGTGAGATATAGGGATCCAGTTTCATTCTTCTGCATATGGCAATCCAATTATCCCAGCACCTTTTACTGAAAAAGGGTATCCTTTCCCCAGTATATGTTGTCGACTTTGTCAAAAATCAGTTGGCTGTAAGTATGTGGGTTTATTTCTGGGTTCTCTATGCTGTTCCATGGATCTATGTGTCTATTTATTTATTTATTGAGGTGGAGCCTTGCTCTTTTGCCCGGGCTGGAGTGCAGTGGCACGATCTTGGCTCACTGCAACTTCCACCCTCACAGGTTCAAGTGATTCTCCTGCCTCAGCCTCCTGAATAGCTGGGATTACAGGCACACACCACCACACTCCGCTAATTTTTGTATTTTTGGTAGAGATGGGGTTTCACCATGTTGCTGAAACTGGTCTTGAACTCCTGACCTCGTGATCTGCCTGCCTTGGCCTCTCAAAGTGCTGGGATTACAGGCATGAGCCACTGCACCTGGCCCTATGTGTCTGTTTTTATAGACACTATGAGTATAATGCTGTTTGGGCTACTATAGCCTTGTAGTATATTTTGAGGTCAGAAAATGTGATATCACCAGCTTTGTTCTTTTTGCTTGGGATATTTTTGGTTATTCGTGCTCATTTTTAGTATGAACTTTAGAATTGTTTTTTTCTAATTCTGTGAAAAAATAATGTTGACAGAAATTCCATTGAACCTGCAGATTGCTTTGGGCACTATGGTCATTTTAACCATATTAATTCTTTCAACCTACATGCATGGGGTGTTTTTCCATTTGTTTGTTTCATGTATAGTTTCTTTCATCAGTGTTTTGTAGTTTTCCTTGTAGATTTCTTTCACCTTCTTGGTTAAATATATTCCTAGGTATTTTATTTTTTTGTAGCTATCGTAAATGGGACTGCCTTCTTGGTTTCGTCTTTGGGTAGAACCGTATTGGTGAACAGAAATCCTAGGGATTTCTTTTCCTTTTTTTTTTTTTTTTTTTTTTGAGACAGTCTTGCTCTACTACCCATGCTGGAGTACAATGGCGCAATATAGGCTCATTGCAAAGGCCTCCCAAAGTGCTGGGATTACAGGCATGAGCCACTGTGCCCATAGATTTATAAATTTTTGACAGATTATGCATGAAAGTGTGCTTCTCGGGCCAGGCGTGGTGGCTCATGCCTGCAATCCCAGCACTTTGGGAGGCCGAGGCAGGTGGATCATGAGGTTAGGAGTTTGAGACCAGCCTGGCCAACATAGTGAAACCCCATCTCTACTAAAAATACAAAAAAATAGCCGGGCATGGTGGTGGGCGCCTGTAATACCAGCTACTTGGGAGGCTAAGGCAGGAGAATCGCTTGAACCCGGGAGTGGGAGGCTGCAGTGAGCTGAGATCATGCCATTACACTCCAGCCCAGGCGACAGACAGTGCAAGACTCCGTCTCAAAAAAAAAAGAAAGTGTGCTTCTCATCACACTTACAGGTAATATATGAAGATTGAAGCAGAGGGAATTCTTTTTTTTGTTATTGTTATACTTTAAGTTCTAGGATACATGTGCACAACGTGCAGGTTTGTTACATATGTATACATGCGCCATGTTGGTGTGCTGCACCCATTAACTTGTCATTTACATTAGGTATATCTCCTAATGCTATCCCTCCCCCCTCCCCCCACCCCACAACAGGCCCAGGTGTGTGATGTTCCCCTTCCTGTGTCCAGGTGTTCTCACTGTTCAGCAGAATTCTTTTTTTTTTTTTTTTGGAGGCAGAGTCTGACTCCAGTAGCCCATGATTATAAGTAAAGTTTTGGTGCAACAAAAGAAACAGCACTCGAATATAAAATTTTCTTTTTAATTCTCAGCAAGGCAATGTACTTCTGTAGAAGAGTGTCCCCTTACAGATGGAGCAATGGTGAGCGCACACTTGGACAAGGGAGGGGAAGGGGTTCTTATCCTTGATGCATGTGGCCCCTGCTGCTGTGTCGTTCCCCTATATATATACTGCAGGCTAGGTTTAGACCGCACAGGCTAAACTAATTCCGACTGGCTAATTTAAAGAGAGTGATGGGGTGAGTGGTTTGGCAGGAAGAATGGTTATGGCACAGCAGGAAATCGGAATGAGTCAGGGTGGAGAATGAGCAGGTAATCGGAATGAGTTAGAGTGGAATAGGTAACTGGAATGAGTCATGGTGGAGCATAATCGGAATGAGTCAGGGTGAAGCAGGTAATGAGTCAGGGTGGAGCAGGTAATTGGAATGAGTCAGTGTGGAGCAGGTCATTGAAAAAGGTCACTTTACGAGGAAGTTAAGTTTAAAAGTAGAAAGCAAAGAATTGAACATACTGACATACTGATTCTTTGAAGAGAAATTTAGAACTCATATCTAACATTCCCTCCTCTTGCATTTCCTTACAGCTGTTTCTCTTCAAACTTCTTTAACATGTCTTGGCTTAGTTGTTTTGCATGATTTTCCAAAAGAAAAAGCTTCTCTGGATAAGGCAGAGGAATAGTTAAGGGAGGTTTTAGTAAGTGCTGTTTTTATAAGCCTCTGCACCAACCCATGGATGCATGGTGTGACACAGCACCCGACAAGAATAAGTACACCCATTAGGGCTGCGAGGGAAGTAAGAATTGAGGCTATTATTCTTTTCCATTTACTGAACCACTTTTCTAGCCATCTTGTAAAGGGGTCATTTACCCCTGAGTTGTTGGCTAACTCAATGGACACAGCAGTCAGACTTTGCAATGCTTTTGTTATACTTCCATCAGGGGCAGTGTTGTTTTGGATGAAGGTACAACATTGAGCTTTAATCATGACGCAAACTCCTCCTCTTTCTGCTAATATCATGTCTAAGGCTATCCTATTTTCCCAAGCCATCTGGCTAGTAGCCCCTAATTGCTCAGCTGTTCCTTTAACAGCATCTCTAGTGTAGTTAATAAACTGCTGTTGGTTGTAATAGATGCAGTTTATCTAATCTACATTTTTATTAATTGTCACCCACCAAAATATTGACTGAAGTCCTGCAGCTCTTTGATTTTGGGGTTTAAATTGATCTGGTATTCCCTGTGGGACTCCAGTTACATTTAAATAGACATGAGAGTCGAAAGACCCATAAGAGGCTTCTCTTGCTTTATGATGTGTGGTTTTTCCAAGACCAGAGTAAAAGGGATAGTAAATTGGACTAGAGCATAAGAACTGCTCTAATTATTTGGCACAGTGTCCAGTACAGGTCCTCCACAATCCCACCATACATCTGCTCAGGGATGAATAAGGGCAGACTGATGGGTCAGCTCTTGGAAGTGTAAGACTTCACTGAATCCTGTTAAGTCTCCAAGGAATGCCTAATATTTCCCCTTGTCGTTGGAGACACAAGGTAAAATTGGTTTTGGAAGATGGAGGCTGGATGGCCCTTGGGGGCATGACGGACTTTGGGATATAGCAGAGAGAGAGCGTGGCACAACTTGTTACTCCAGGCTGTAGAATCCTGGAAAAGGACTACCAGGGAGCCCGTGCCCGGTTGACTGGATGACCACCCTAGTGGACAGGGGACAGTCTGGGGCTCTGGCCTGCCATGCGCACAAGCATAACAATTGCTTTTGTTTAAAGTGCGGATGGAATATTTGATCCATTCCAACCAGGCGTTTGCATCTTGGTATCCTGTCTTAATTGCCGAAGTTTGTTTTAAATCTTTAACTTCTACGATAGCTATCTTGGTCTTATCATTAGATGGAGGAGGGGCAATTGTTCAGTTGTGAGAGGTTTGGGAAGAAGGCTTAGAGGAAGGTGTATGCAGTGGGGGATCAAAGAAACTTATTTCAAAGAATCCAATAGGGTCTGTCCTGAAACCTCAGCCCCCATACCTTAAAACTGGCTTAAAGAAGGGAACTGGCTTAGAAAAGGGGAAGAACTTTGAGGGTTTGAGATAATAACTTGTATTGGATTGCAGTGGTTTAGCTGATCCCCAGTTGGGGGTTCACTGTCCCTATAGTAAAATGAATGTATGGTTTTAGGAAATTACAAAAACCGGTTGGAGCAGTCCATCCTTGCTCTTTAGTGGTCCACAGAATGTTGGAGAAACTACAGCGCAAAAGCTCTGTTTCGCGGGGCAAGACTCCTGGTTGACACTGGCCAAGATCGTGCTGCTGCGCTCCAACCTGGGCGACAGATTGAGACCCTGCCTCAAAAAAATAATTATGGTTTAGGAGTCATGCGGCTGGAGGCTACAAGATTCTGACACTCCTAGAACTGCTCCTAAGATCAGTGCTTGAGATATTTTGCAGACCCTACACTTGATGGATCAGGTGGCACCACCCAGATTAATAAACTGGCTCATCTGATCTTGTGGCCCCCATCCAGGAACTGACTGATCAAGAAGACAGTTCTGACTCCCTAGGACTTCATTCTGACCAATCAGCACTCCTGGCTCACTGGCTCCCCTGATCCTCATCAAGTTATCCTTAAAACCTCTGCTTGCTGGGCCAGGCAAGGTGGCTCCCGCCTGTAATCCCAGCACTTTGGGAGACTGAGGCAGGCGGATCACTTGAGCCCAGGAGTTTAAGACCAGCCTGGCCACCATAGTGAAACCACATCTCCACTAAAAATACAAAAAACATTAGCTGGGTGAGGTAGTGGGCGCCTATAATCCCAGCTACTCGGGAGGCCGAGGCAGGAGAACTGCTTGAACCCAGGTTGTGAACGTTGCATTGAGTGGAGATCAGCCATTGCACTCCAGCCTAGGGAACAAAAGCTAAACTACTCACACACACACACACACACACAAACAACAACAACAACAAAACTCTGCTCTCTGAATGCTGGGGAGACTGATTTGAGTAATAATAAAACTCTGGTCTTCGCTAAGCCAGCTCTGCATGAATTACTCTTTCTGGATTGCAATTCCCGTGTCTTGATGAATTGGCTCTATCTAGGCAGTGGGCAAGGTGAACCCCTTAGGCAGTTACAATCCTAGGCCTTAGCCAGGGAATTACCATTTATATGATGATGAGTTCAGGGGAAAAGAGATGAAGAGACAGGGAGAAAATTTTATCTTGGGCCGGGCACAGTGGTTTACGCCTGTAATCCCAGCACTTTGGGAGGCTGAGGCAGGCGGATTGCAAGGCCAGGAGATGGAGACCATCCTGGCCAACATGGTGAAACCCTGTCTCTACCAAAATACACACACACAAAAATAGCTGGGTGTGGTGGCGCACACCTGTAGTCCCAGCTACTCGGGAAGCTGAGGCAGAAGAATCACTTGAACCTGGGAGGCAGAGGTTGCAGTGAGCTGTTATCGCACCACTGCACTCCGGCCGGGCGACAGAGTGAGACTCCGTCTCAAAAAACAAAGCAAAACAAAACAAAACAAAAAAACAAAGTTTTATCTTGGATTACCTAGAGGTAGAAAAGTTGAGAACTGGAGGTGGCTTTCAGTCATGTGACCTGAGCACATGAGGCCAGTGGGATGCTGGAGCTGAAAGCATCTGTGTGGCAGTCAGACATGTCCCTTTCACTGGCTTCAGCTGCCTTTTTTAGATGACGATTGTATTCACAGTGACTATGAGCTCCTTAGGTGCAGAAACTGAATTAGTGTTAAACACTGTTGTGTATGCCTGGCATGGCATGAGGACAGTATAGATATTTCCAAGATCTCTCTTCAAGGTCATCCTTGGATCCCAGAGCCTGGGACAGTGTTAGGGATCTTGGAAGCACTGCCAACATGTCTGACATTCAGGAAGCCACTAACAGCTCCTAATTGTAAACCTGCATGAGAACCAGAGGTCTACACAAGTGACAGAAAGTGACCTCAGAGGTGAGGCTCAGCGTCCTCAAGTCACTATGTAACTGCCCAGTTATTCATTTTGCTCAGTGGCCCAGATACCGTTTAATTCATGCATAGCCAGCTGTGTAAGAGACTGGGGATTTATTACTCCAATCAGTCTCCCTGAAAATTTGGAGACTGAAGTTTCTAAGGATAACTTGGCAGGTTGGGGGCCAGAGGGTAGGCAGTGCTGATTGGATGGGTCAGAGATGAAGTCACAGGGGGTCAAAGTGGGTTTTTCTAGATGTCTTTTGTTTCTGGGTGGGATTACAGAAGAGGTTGAGCCAGATTATTGGCCTGGGTGGCACCAGCTGGTGCATCAGAACACAGGGTCTAGAAAATATCTTCAGCACCAATGTTAGGTTTTACAATAGTGATGTCATCCCTAGGAGCAACTGGGAAGGTTCAGAATCTTGCAGCCTGTGGGTGCATGACTCCTAAACCATGATTTCTAATATTGTGGCTAATTTGTTAGTTTTACAGCAGCAGTCTTGTCCCTAGGCAAGTAAGGGATTTGATTTGGGAAAGGACTTTTATTGACTTTGTTTCAAAGTTCAACTTGAAACTACGTTCTACCCAAAGATAGTTCATCCTACGCCCAGTAATAAACAAGGGCAGCCTGGAGGTTAGAACCAAGAGGGAGTTAGTTAGGGCATATCCCTTTCACTGTTGTAACTTTCTCACTGTTTTAGTTTTTGTAAAGGTGATTTCAACTATTGGAGCCAGCTTTGACCAAGCAGCTGTGAATGGAAGTGAGAGACAAATTGGGGTCACCATACAATCAGCAGAGACCAATGCAAGATATATTTTGTCATTTCAGTGAACATTTGGCTCAGGTTTATTGTCCGAGATCAGTTGATAACTTGTGGTTGTTCAGGAGTTTCAAGATTACTAGTTTAGAAAAACAAAGAAATTCTAAAGGATTTTGAAGACTTGGCTGGAAAACTCCCATGGTCAAACGCTTTAATTATAAGGAAAATTAATGCTGATTTTTTTTTTTTTTTTTTTTGAGATGGAGTCTTGCTCTGTCGGCCAGGTTGGAGTGCAGTGGCGTGATCCTGGCTCACTGTGCAACCTCCACCTCCCTGGTTCAAGTGATTCTCCTGCCTCAGCCTTCTGAGTAGCTGGGACTACAAGCACCCACCACCACACCCAGCTAATTTTTGTATTTGTATTTTTAGTAGAGACGGGGTTTCACCATATTGGCCAGGCTGGTCTCGAACTCTTGACCTTGTGATCTGCCCATCTCAGTCTCCCAAACTGCTGGGATTACAGGTGTGAGCCATTGCATCCGGCCAATTAATGTTGATTTTAAGGGAAAAAAGAAAAAAAAAGCTCAAAAAGATAATTCAGAATTCAAGTAAAAGTAAGGTTGATAATGGACAAGAAGTCCAAACAGATGAAAGAGATGTTAAAAGAAGAGTTCATTCACTACAATGTTTTAGATTCACACATCTTAGATTATTGTGAAAATCCAGCCATCAAAGGAGATAGCAACATTAGTAGGTGATGATTTGGTATCTTGCAAAGATGAGACTGATGAAAGCAAAAAAGAAGAAACAGCATCAAGTGTCAAGTTTAGAGTCATGTGCAACAGAGTAGGAGAGAAACCTTGCTTTCCCTCAAATGAAGCTGGAAGAGATTCTGGGGGTGATGTTTAAGGCTATTTTAAGTGGAAGGCCGACATGACCAACTTTGATGTTGCGATTCTTTTGAATATCCATGATAATGAAATCATTGTGGGCATGGCATCAACTAAAGCGAGTCTCCACTGAAGACATATCACACATTTTGGACCTATGACTCTTTTGTACCTATCAGTATTTTGGACCTATGGGCACATTTTGGACCTATCAGCTCTTGCCCCTGGGATACCCAGCCTCTGTGGTCTACTACCTTATAATAGTCGATCCAATGTGTGGAACAGGGGCAATACCAATAGAGGGGACTACTGAATGTTTTCATGTTATATTCTGGTGATAATAATCCCCTGGTTGTGAATAGAGCAGCAAGCAATGTCACATCTTTATTGACCAAGAGCCAAATTAAAGAAGGCTAACCATCCGGAAGCTTGCCCATAGATGCTGTTCAATGGGATATCTGCAATCTGCCATTGAGAACTGGCTCTGTGGATATTACTGTAGCAGATTTGCCATTTGGAAAAAGGATGGGATCCAAGAAGAGAAACTGGAACCTTCATCCAGCTTGCCTACGGGAGATGAGTTGTGTCTGTGTACACCTACAACAGGCCAAGCTGTACGATGTACTCAGGACGCGACATGCTTTACCAAAGCATTATCTGGCATGTGACGTGTATGGTGAAAAGTGGATACAGTTCGGGTGAACATTGGGGGACTTTGTGCTGCAGTTTATATTTTGAAGTGTACACCTCAAGCTTTTGTTCATCCTTCAGAACAAGATGGAGAAACAGGAACTCTGGTAATGCAAAGATTGAAGATGACTAATAATACTCGTATTTCCCAACATTGGAAATGTCAGCATGAAGAACTTGCTTTAAGAGCAAAACAGTATTAACAAAAGTGCAGTCTGCACTCTTTAAACCTGTTCAAAGCTCTTCACCCTAGTTGGCAAAAGATGTGAATGTAATGCAATGGGATTGAAAGAGTCTTATGAGAAAGCAGAGCTTTTCCTTGGCACTGTTTTGTATTTTGGGCAATTAGTATTTTGCTTACAATGCTTTTAAAGATGTCTAGTGAAACGCCTAGTAAAACGCTGTGAGATTTGGGTGTAGAACCTTTTATTTTCAGGCTTAAAACTTTTTTAAAGAAAATATTATAGTGTTTTGTAGCGATAGGGGTCTCATCATGTTGCCCAGGCTGGTCTTGAACTCCTGGACTCAAGCAATCCTCCCAAAGTTTTGGGATACAGGTGTGAGCCACGGCACCTGACCTATTTTCAGGCTTTACAGGCTGTTTTCTGTTGTGCCAAGTGCAAAGCTACTCTGGCCTAAAGGAAAGGCAGAGAACATAATTACATCTTAGGCCACATTTCATTGCCTACGTATCTGTGCTATTCAGTTGCTCAAATTCTTTAACTCTAGAAGTGAAGTACTGCATTTTGTGAACAATGTTTGTCCCATGAGATGAAATCTCACAAGTCCTATAGGAAAGTTTACCATCTGCCTTAAAAATTAAAATGCACATCTGTTATTCAGGTTAATATGCATCTGTTATTCAGAACTAAAATAGAGGACTAGGATTTATCAAAGGGATTGCAAAAATACTGTTGTTAGTAGTAGCATAGAGCATTACTATTTGTAAATAGCGCGGTGGCTCATGCCTGTAATCCCATCACTTTGGGAGGCTGAGGCGGGTGGATCACCTGAGGTCAGGAATTGGAGACCAGCCTGGCTAACATGGTGAAACCCTGTCTCTACTAAAAATAAAAAAATTAGCTGGGTGTAGTGGTGCATGCCTGTAATTCTGGCTACTTGGGAGGCTGAGACAGGAGAATTGCTTTAACCCGGGAGGTGGAGGTTGCAGTGAGCCAAGATTGCGCCACTGCACTCCAGCCTGGGCAACAGGGTGAGACCCCATCTCAAAAAAATAAAAATAAAATACATAACAGACACATTGGTATTTGAGGTGTGGGACCAAAAAAGCAAATTAAAAGAAATTTTTTCTTCCAGTAAAAAAAAAAAAAAAAAGGACAAATGAAGAACTGGGATGATGCATGTGAGCTTATGGTGGCTGTCCTGTGAGCTAAGGGGAAAGGACACTGCTCGTTTTTGTGAGCAACGTAGGTATGGTTCCCACAAAAAGATCCTTGCAGCACTGTTGAGGGAAGGCCAACATTAGCAGACAAGATCCTGGATAAGGCAGTGCTTTTATGAAATATGCTTCCAGTGGCTAGGGGCTATCTTCAAGTGACGTTGTATACAGAAGACATCATCAGACAAAAAAAACCATCAAGCAACATTTGAGCACCCAAGCCTCTTGGGAAGCCCCATAAATAATTGGTTATTATTGTTAATAACTGGTTATTAATAATGTGGTGGTGTGTGTTTGGAAGTTCTGCTTTAATGCAAGTAAGGGTAACAAGTCAAGGAAATTTAAGTATAAATGTAAATGGGACCTTGTCTAGTTCTATAAGGCTAAGGAGTTTTACTTAGGATACCTAAGATTTTTTTTCTTTCTTTTCTTTTTTTTTTGGCGATAGAGTCTCCCTCTGTAGCCCAGGCTGGAGTGCAGCACGCAATCCTGGCTCACTGCAACCTCCACCTCCTGGGTTCAAGCGATTCTTCTGCCTCAGCCTCTGAGTATCTGGGATTACAGGCGTGCGCCATCATGCCTGGCTAATTTTTGTGTTTTTAGTAGGGATGGGGTTTCATATTTGGCCAGGCTGGTCTCGAACTCCTAACCTGAAGTGATCCACCTGCCTCAGCCTCCGAAAGTGTTGGGATTACAGGCGTGAGCCACCGTGCCTGGCCTAGGATACCTAAGAGTTTTAGTGCCGGCGGGGCGAGGTGGCTCACGCCTGTAATCCCAGCACTTTGGGAGGCCGAGGTGGGCAGATCACGAGGTCAGAGTGAGACCATCCTGGCTAACACAGTGAAACCCCCTCTCTACTAAAAATACAAAAAATTAGCCCGGCATGGTGGCGGGCGCCTGTAGTCCCAGCTACTCGGGAGGCCGAGGCGGGAGAATGGCGTGAACCCAGAAGGTGGAGCTTGCAGTGAGCCGAGATCGTGCCACTGCACTCCAGCCTGGGCAACAGTAAGACTCCGCCTCAAAAAAAAAAAAGAAGAAAAAGGAAAAAAAGGAAAATTTTTAGTGCCTTGTCTTAAAAACACACACACACACACACACACACACACACACACACACACACACACACACACTACACTTGGAAGCCCAGTATATAAGAGCAAATGGGCTATATTCAAAGGAGGAATTGGAGTCCCAGAGCCCTGCTCACTCTGTACTCGTGTTTTAACTATCCCCCTACCCCCTCACCACCTCTCAGGTGGTGGCTTCTGGTGGCACCTCTGAGGAATTCCCAAGGCTCTGCAGAAAGGGTTTGAAAACCACTATTTTTTCTTTGGTTACTTTTACTATGTATTATCAAGAAGTAAACATCGGACAGGCGTGGTTGTTCACTTGAGGACAGGAGTTCGATACCAGCCTGGACAACGTGTTGAAACTCCCATCTCTACTAAAAATACAAAAATTAGCCGTGCGTGTTGGCACACATCTGTAATCCCAGCTACTCGGAGGCCGAGGTACAAGAATCACTTGAACTCGGGAGGCAGAGGTTGCAGTGAGCTGAGATGGCACCACTGCACTTCAGCCTGGGTGACAGAGCAAGACTGTCTCAAAAAAATAAAAGGGTAAATATTTTCATGTTTCTGCATGGTCAGGGCTTTCTGAGCGTAGAAAAGTAGAACCTGGGTTAAAAGAAAAGCCCTGGGAGTTAAAAGATGACTTATATACCCCTTAGGGATATAAAACCCAGAGCGTTGGAGGCATTCCCAAGATTGTAAACCCAGTAACACTTATCTTACCTTCTCCTGGAGACATTTATTTATGTTCCAAAGGGTAAGAGCCCAGGGATCTTCCCCTTTTCTTCCCAAGGAGAATTTGCTTACCGTAGGTAGATTAGCTTTCTTTCACTTTCTTAGGTGAAGGCGGCAGCTGGACAGTTATCCTGTACAAACTTACAGATTCAAAATTTTGGGATTCTTCTCCTGTAGTTCAACCCTTACCTATAAATGGGTTTTATTGCATTGTCTATGGGGTATTAGGTATGGGAAAATTACGTATTTCTTGACTTAAGTAATAATAACTCTGATCTCTGCTCCAGAAACTTTGTGTTTACTTTCAGGTTACAAGAATGAATAAATATAGAGATTAAAAACTTAAATATTTTTATGTAAAACACTTCTTAGGAGAATATACTTAATAATTTATCTGTACAGAAATTATTGTGTGTATACTTCAGGTTTAAGCTTTACTTTAGTATCCCTGAAACTTTTCAGATTATCTCAGTTTTCCTTATAGAGGTGTTTTTTGTTAGCTGTTTCATGTTAAAGACTACTAATAGTGGAAAAGTAAATGCTTCTGTAGGATGTGATTAGCTCACTCATTGATAGGGTTAGACCTGCACTGAGCACAGTAGATTGCTCAACTGTCACTTAAATAATGATCTCATTGATAAAAGGAGGATTAGAAGTGGCTTGTTTTCAAGGGTTTCTGAGAGCCGGATTCTATAGCTTCATTAAAATGTGATATTTTGGGGCCAGGCGTAGTTGCTCACTCCTGTAATCCCAGCACTTTGGGAGGCTGAGGCAGGCGGATCATGAGGTCAAGAGTTCAAGACTAGCCTGGCCAACATGGTGGAACCCTGTCTCTACTAAAAATACAAAAATTAGCCAGGTGTGGTTGTGCGTGTCTGTAATCCCTGCTACTCGGGAGGCTGAGGCAGGAGAATCGCTTGAACCTGGGAGGTGGAGTTTGCAGTGAGCCGAGAGGGCACCACTGCACTCCAGCCTGGGTGACAGAGCAAGACTCCATATCAAAAAAAATAAAATAAAAATAAAAAATGTGGTATTTTCATTTCCAATTATGCGAGGTAGTCAAGCACAAGAGAAATGTTTTATACATATTAACTTCTTTGTAGACTAATATTCCTCACCCAAGTGTAACACAGGTATTAATGGATTAACATATGCTTATAAACGTTTTCACTGAAAATAATAAAATTGCTGACAGATTATTTCTATATGAAGAAAAACAGAGTATGAATATTGTTTTCCAGATGCAAACACTAAAAGTTTATTTAAAAATGAGTAAATATGGCTGAGTGTGGTGGCTCACACCTGCAATCTCAGCACTTTGGGAGGCCAAGGCAGGCAGATCACCTGAGGTCAGAAGTTCGAGACCAGCCTGACCAATATGGTGAAACCCGTCTCTACCAAAAATACAAAAATTAGCTGGGCATGTTTGGCGTGCGCCTGTAGGCCATACTACTTGGGAGGCTGAGACAGGAGAATTGCTCAACCTGAGGGTCAGAGGTTGCAGTGAGCTGAGATTGTGCCAATGCACTCCAGCCGGGGTGCCAGAGTAAGATTATGTCTCAAATAAATAAATAAATAAGTAAAGTAAATAAGTAAAATGAGTAAATAAATTTTTTATCTCCCTAGCATTTACATATTTGTATTTTTTCAATTGTTAAAATGATGGATACATTTTGCAGAAAATGTGAAATATTTAAGAAAATAGAAAGCAAGGAAAAATACAGATCTCTTTTTAAATTTGTATTTCTTGAGACAGGGTCTGGCTCTATTGTCTACGATGAAGTGCAGTGGCATGATCACAGCTCATTGCAGCTTTGACCTCACTGGCCCAAGTGATCCTCCTACCTCAGCCTGCTTTTGTATTTTTTTTTTTTTCTTTTTTTGAGACCGAGTCTCGCTGTGTCACCCAGGCTGGAGTGCAGTGGCACGATCTCGGCTCACTGCAAGCTCCACCTCCCGGGTTCAGGCCATTCTCCTGCCTCAGCCTCCCAAGTAGCTGGGACTACAGGCGCCCGCCACCTTGCCTGGCTAGGTTTTTGTATTTTTTAGTAGAGACGGGGTTTCACTGTGTTAGCCAGGATGGTCTCGATCTTCTGACCTCGTGATCCGCCCATCTCGGCCTCCCAAAGTGCTGGGATTACAGGCTTGAACCACCCCGCCCGGCCTAATTTTTTGTATTATTAGTAGAGACGAGGTTTCACCATGTTAGCCAGGATGATCTCGATCTCCTGACCTCGTGATCCGCCCACCTCGGTCTCCCAAAGTGCTGGGATTACAGGCGTGAGCCACCGAGCACGGCCTGTATTTTTTTAAGAGAGACAGGATTTACTCATATTGCTCAGATTGGTCTCCAATTCCTGGGCTCAAGTGATCTGCCTGCCTTGGCCTCCCAAAGTGCTGAGATTATAGGTGTGAGCCACCTCGTCTGGTCAGATAATTTCTTTATGGCCGGTTTTTACACAGATATGGCATAGAGACAACTGGAGTAGTATTTTTAAGTTTTGTGGCTGGCATTGGGGAAAAGAGGTCTGTTTCTGTGACCCTTGTTGGGGAAGAAGTTATTTTTGTTGTTGTTGTTGTTTTTTGTTTTTTTTTTTTTTGTTGTTGTTTGTTTGTTTTTGAGACTGAGTCTCGCTCTGTTGCCAGGCTGGGGTGCAGTGGCGTGATCTCGGTTCACTGCACTCTGCCTCCTGGGTTCAAGCGATTCCCCTGCCTCAGCCTCCCGAGTACAGGCGCGCACCACCATGCCCAGCTAATTTGTTTGTATTTTAGTAGAGAGGAGGATTCACCATGTTGGCCAGGATGGTCTCATTTCCTGACCTTGTTATCTGCCCACCTTGGCCTCCCAAAGTGCTGCAATTACAGGTGTGAGCCACTGCTCCTGGCTGAATTCTAGTTTTTATAGCTATCCTCAGAGAAGCATGGGACTGGGAGATAGGAAGGCAGAAGGTCAGAGAACAACTTTGGCTTCTGAGGCTGCTGTGATGCCTACATTTTAGGGTATGGTTTCTGTGCCTCAACAATGGTAAACAACTAACTTTCTTCTGGGAGGGAGTCTGGAATTGTGGTACATGGTATGCAGACAGTGCCTATGTAAATAGTCTTCATTGAAAACCGAGGTTCTGAGTCTCTAATAGATTTCCCTGGGCACAAACTTTGCATGTTTCTATATCTATTTTTTGTTGTTGCTGGAGAAAGAAGCATGCCTGATGTGGCCTTCCCTGAGAGCAAAAGAACATAAGCAGCCTCTGCATGGCATGAATTTTTTCCATCTCCACCTGTGTCTTTTCCTCTCGTTGGTCCTGTCATATGTCAATTTGCTGTAGTAAACCTTAGCTCTGTATACAACCAGATGATTAGGTCCTGTGGATCCTCCTAGCAAATCACTGAAAATATGGGTGGTCTTGGGAAACCCTGAAACAATACCAAAGGCAGAAACCGTAAAAGAATTTTTTTTTTTTTTTTAAAGATGGAGACCCGCTCTGTTGCCCAGGATGGAGTGCAATGGTGCAATCTCGGCTCACTGCAACCTCTTGCTCCCAGGTTCAAGCGATTCTTCTGCCTCAGCCTCCGAGATAGCTGGGATTACAGGCGTGTGCCACCACACCTGGCTAGTTTTTGTATTTTTAGTAGATACGGGGTTTCACCCTGTTGGCCAGGCTGGTCTCGAACTCCTGACCTCAGGTAATCCACCCTCCTTGGCTTCCCAAAGTGCTGGGATTACAGGTGTGAGCCACCATGCCCAGGTAATTTTTATATTTTAGTAGAGACGGGGTTTCACTATGTTGGCCAGGATGGTCTTGAACTCCTGGCCTCAGGCGATCTGTCCACCTCGGGCCCCCCAAAGTCCTGGGATTACAGGTGTGAGCCACCATGCCTGACCTTTGAATTTTTTTTTTGTTTTTTTTTTTTTGGAGACGGAGTCTACTCTGTCACACAGACTGGAGTGCAGTGGCGCAATCTTGGCTTGCTCACTGCAACCTTCTCCTCCTGGGTTCAAGTGATTCTCCTGCCTCAGCCTCCCGAGTAGCAGGGACTACAGGCACCAGGCACCTGCCACCACGTCCAGCTAACTTTCTTGTATTTTTAGTAGAGACAAGGTTTCATCATATTGGCCAAGCTGGTCTCGAACTACTGACCTTGTCATCTGCCTGCCTCGGCCTCCCAAAGTGCTGGGATTACAGATGTGAGCCACCGCACCCAGTCTGAATTGTTTATGTAAAGAGAAAACATGGAAATTAATTGCAAAAGTTGAGGATTTGGCCAGGCACGGTGGCTCACTCCTGTAATCCCAGCACTTTGTGAGGCCGAGGCGGGCAGATCACGAGGTCAGGAAATCGAGACCACAGTGAAACCCCGTTTCTACTAAAAATACAAAAAATTAGCCGGGCGTGGTGGTGGGCGCCTGTAGTCCCAGCTACTTGGGAGGTTGAGGCAGGAGAATGGCATGAATCCGGGAGGCAGAGCTTGCAGTGAGCCGAGATCGCGCCACTGCACTCCAACCTGGGGGACAGAGCGAGACTCCATCTCAAAAAAAAAAAAAAGTTGAGGATTTTTTTTCTGTCTTTATTGTGTCTCTTTTATTTACTTTATTAATGTAACAGAGGCTTCAGAAAATTAATATTAATTAGTTGTATTGGAAGGTGAATTCCTATTTTATTTTTTATTATGCATAAACATTTGATGCTGAAAATTCATGTCCCCTCTGCCTCCAGAGATTTCAGAAAAAGAAATCTAATTAAAAATTATCATCTCGATGTGATTCTTTTGTGAGTGATTGTGTTAAAGACGAATAAAGTGGATGATGATGAGACAATAATTAATCTGTAATTATGTCAATACATACTCATGAATTTCCATGATGAACAGAACTGAGGCCTCCTTGAGTCCATGAAGATCTTTTACTCTCCTTTTCCACGAACCTCGTTTCTAATTTCCCATGAACCTAGAAATTGAAAACAATTATTGCCAGGTGACTCCCAAATTATAATTTCCCTGGAATGTCTTCCAGTGGATACTAATTTTCCAGGTACCATCAACTCCTAAAATTTCCTGTCAAACTAGGTTGTTAGGAACAGAGCTTCTTCCATGACTTTGGACACATGCCGGAAAGGAAACATCATGTTATTACAGATAAAGCTTCAGCAGATTAAGAGAGCATGCTTGGAAGTGAGGCCCATTTTCTGCCTCTTCATGCAGAAGGTCTGGTGGTTAAGTTCTCTGTGAATCATAAAATTAAAAAATTATTTTGGTGTATATCAAAGGTTTCTGTTTCATATTGCTATTTGAGCAGTTGGTTTTGTGACTTGGCCTTTGAAAAAGTTTTTTAATCTCAGTAGTTGGCTAGTATGGGTGGGAAGGGATGCCATGATTCCCGTCACACAGATGAGCCACTTGTGTGGACATCTGTCAATTATCCCTGCTCTGGTGTTGCTCAAGTTTATTTGTGTCGTCTAAACCCCAGGGCCAAGTACCAGGGGAGTCCTTTCAAGCAGTTTTGGCAAGCATGGAATTGATGGCAGCTTCATTATAATTATACTTCTTTGCATGGTTGACCAGCTGTATCATCATAATAGCTTTCCATACTAGAGGCCAAAAAGACAGATATACAAGCTGCTCAATATATTTCAACAAATTACATTACAATTGATGCCTTTTCCAACTGTTTTATGCCTTGTAATCATCCCCTACTCCCACCCAGCCCGTCAGTTCTTTCACAAATAGGCAAAATTTGACTCTAGATATCCTTTTTAAGTATAGTGCATTAAGAAGTGAATTTTTTCTTGTTCCTTAGAATAATCATATGTTTATCTTTTCTTGTTTTCAAACAAGAAGTTATTTGCTGTAATAGATCATGTGACTGTATAATACATATATGATAATGACGAGAGTAATAACAATTGCAGGCCAGGTGTGGTGGTTCATGCCTATAACCCCAGAACTTTGGGAGGCTGAGGCTGGCAGATCACTTAAGATCAGGAATTCAAGACCAGCCTGGCCAACATGGGGAAACCCCATCTCTACAAAAAATATTTAAAAATTTGCTGGGTGTGGTAGCACGCACCTGTAATCCCAGCTACTCGGGAGGCTGAGGCAGGAGAATCACTTGAACCCGGGAGGTGGAGGTTGCAAGGAACTGAGATTGTGCCTCTGCACTCCAGTCTGGGTGACAGAGCTAGACTCCGTCTTTAAAAAAATAAAAATAACAATTGCAACTTTTAGTAGCATTTACTTTATGCCAGGGAGTGTACTAAACACTTTACATACAACATTTCATTTAAAACTTGCAAACTCAATGAGACAGGTGCTTCAGATGAGGAAAGGGAAGCTTTGATAAGTGGAGTTACCTCATGCAATGTCACTGAGCTTGTATATAGTAGAGCAGGGAGTTGAATCCACGCAGTCTGCTCTTAATGATTTAAAACTCACTCATTGATTTTGACTTAAATATGCTCTAGAAGTCCTTTCTGAGTGTCTTATCAGATAATAAAAGTAAAATTCCATTACCTGATACTAAATGAATTCAATTTAAAAGTTTTTGCTTCATTAAATGGCCAACTATTACATGAAATGATATTCAACATTATTAGTCATCAGTGAGATGCAAATTAAAACCACAACAAGAAACCTTTATATGCCCATTCGAACAGCTAACATTAAAAAATGAAGAATTCCATGGCTGGGCATGGTGGCTCACATCTGTAATCCCAGCATGTTGGGAGGCTGAGGCAGGCGAATCACCTGAGGTCAGGAGTTTGAGACCAGCCTGGCCAAGATGATGAAACCCTGTCTCTACTAAAAGTACAAAAATTAGTCAGGCATGGTGGTGGGTGCCTGTAATTCCAGCTACTTGGGAGGCTGAGGCAGGAGAATTGCTTGAACCTGGGAGGTGGAGGTTGCAGTGAGCCAAGATTGCGCCACTGCACTCTAGCCTGAGTGACAGAGCGACACTCCACCTCAAAAAAAAAAAAAAAAAAAAAAAAAGAACAATTCCTATGTTTCAAAGATGTGGAGCATATGTAACTCTTATACAATGTGGTACAAGCATTTTAGAAATCTGTTTAGGCTGTTTTTTAAAAAGCTATACATGCACTTACCTTATAACTCAGCCATTCCACTAAGTATTTACACAACAGAAATGAAGACATGTTCTCACAAAGATTTGTACACAAATTTTCATAGCATCTTGATTCACTGTAGCCTAAAAACCAGTTCAGTGTCCGTCAACAGCTGAATGTATAAACAAATGTAGTATATCCATACAGTAGAGTATACTCATAAAAATGCAACAACATGATGAAACTCAGAATCCTTATGCTTAAGGAGAGAAGCCAGACACCAAAGTACATACGTTTTTCATTTATATAAAATTCTAGATAATGAAAATTAAATTATAGTGACAGAAAGCAGACCAGTGGGTGTCTGAAGCTGGAAATTGAGGACGAGGTAGTTTGCAAAGGGCAAGTGGAAAGTTTTAGGTGCTGGAAAGTTATCTTTCTTGATTGTGGAGGTGATTTTGTTACAGGCGGATCTTTGTTCTTAGAGCTCCCAAGATGGTGGCGGGCGGCTCCCAAGATGGGGTGGGCCGCTCCCAAGATGGCGGCAAGCCTTTTGTTCTCTGACCTGGGGTTCATGGCCTCACGGATTCCAAGGAATGGAACCTTGGGCCATGCGGTGAGTGTTACAGCTCTATTAAAAGGAGTGGGTCACGGAAGAGAACCATGGAACCCAGTGACTAGTGTTCAGCTCGATTAGGACAAACCCAGGCACTTAGCAATGCAGGAACAATGGCAAACCTTTAGCCCAATCAAGAGCAGCAATGGGTGCCTCACTGGATCAGAAACACAGCGGACACCCTGCCGGATCTGGAGGGGTGGAAGTCAGTGGCAGGTCTGTGACGGCGGCAGACAGCGGTGGTGGACAGTGAGTGAAAGCTCAGCTCGAGCTGTAAAAAACACAGACCAGAAAAATAATGTGCAGTTGCAAGACTTAATAGAGTGAAAACAGAGCTTCCATACAATGGCAGGGGAACCAAAGGGGGTTGCCCACTCCGGTCTCAAATGCCTGGGGTTTATATCCCAATCATTGTAACTTCCCCTGCGCTCTCAGGTGATACATGATTTGACTATTTCTTTCTTTTTTTTTTTTTTTTTGAGATGGAGTCTTGCTCTGTCGCCCAGGCTGGAGTGCAGTGGCCGGATCTCAGCTCGCTGCAAGCTCCGCCTCCCGGGTTCACGCCATTCTCCTGGCTCAGCCTCCCAAGTAGCTGGGTCTACAGGGGCCCGCCACCTTGCCCGGCTAGTTTTTTTGTATTTTTTAGTAGAGACGGGGTTTCACCATGTTAGCCAGGATGGTCTCGATCTCCTGACTTCGTGATCCGCCCGTCTCAGCCTCCCAAAGTGCTGGGATTACAGGCTTGAGCCACCGTGCCCGGCCTATGATTTGACTATTTCTTTACCTCCTGCTTTTAGCCTAATTTGTATTTTAGTGAGCTCTCTTTACTACCTGATTGGTTGGATGTGAGCTGAGTTAGAAGCCCCATGTTTAAAGGTGGGTGCGGTCACCTTCCAAGCTAGGCTTAGGAATTCTTAGTCAGCCTAGGAAATCCAGCTAGTCCTGTCTCTCAATTTTACAGGTGTATACATCTGTCAAAATTTATTTAATTGTACAGTTTAATGTATTTATAGAAATAATATATAGTATATCATAAATTATATATAATGTATTACATATAGTTATTTGCATAAGATAATTTATTTATATAATGTATATACTCTGTGTGTGTGTAGTTTTCTTAGAAACAGGGTCTTGCTCTGTTGCTTAAGCTAGAATGCAGTGGCGTGATCATAGCTCACTGTATTGTTTTTGTTTTTGTTTTGTTTTTTGAGATGGAGTCTCACTCTGTCCCCCAAGCTGGAGTGCAGTGGCGCAATCTTGGCTCACTGCAACCTCTGCCTCCTGGGTTGGAGCAATTCTCCTGCCTCAGCCTCCCGAGTAGCTGGGATTACAGGTGTGTGCCACCATGCCTGGCTAATTTTTGTATTTTTAATAGAAACGGGGTTTTGCCATGTTGGCCAAGCTGGGCTTGAACTCCTGACCTCAGGTGATCCACTCACCTCAGCCTCCCAGAGTGCTGGGACTACAGGAGTGAGCCACCATGCCTGGCCCATCATGGCTGTCTGTAACCTTGAACTCCTGGGCTCAAGTTATTTCCCCATCTCAGCTTCTCAAGTAGGTAGGGCCACAGGCATGCCACCACACCTGGCTAAGAATATTATAATTTATTATATATATAATTATTATATGTAAGTCATTCTTCAATAAAGTTAATTAGGTGCTGGACGCAGTGGCTCATGCCTATAGCCTCAGCTACTTAGCAGGCTCAGATGAGAGGACTGCTTGAGCCCAGAAGGTCGAGTTTACAGTGAACTATGTATGTTCCTGACACTGCACTCTAGCCTGGGCAACAAAGCCCCAGACCTTGTCTCTAAAAAAAATTAATAAATGAATAAAGTTGATTATAAAACATCTAAATAAAGTACAGCAGAAAATCAAAACAAATTTTCTGCCATGAATATTTTTATACCCATGTCTTAGCATACTTGTAGAAGGTTTCCGTGAATTAAATTCTGCCAACAGGAAAACTTAATTAAAGCCTATTAAGATTTTAAAATACAGAAAGTGTCAATTGCTCTCCTAAAAGATTGTTACTGATTGGTATTACACAACGTATGAAAGTGTCCACTTCACCCCACCTTTGCGAGTATTGAATAGTTATCTTTTAAAGGTTTTCCAATCTGGTGAGAAAAAAAAATTTATTGTGATAATATTCGTCTTTTTGATTGTAAGTGGAATGGCTATGAATATCTTTTGCTATGATACTGGAGATTTTTATTTATTTGTGAGTTGATTGTTCTTTTCCCACTTTTCCATTAGGCTGTGTTTCTTACTGATATGTGAGAGTTCTTTATATCTAGAAACCTCTCTTATTTATTTTTTAGCCTTTCAGGCTGTCATTTATCTTCTTTTTTTTTTTTGAGACGGAGTCTCGCTCTCGCCCGGGCTGGAGTGCGGTGGCTGGATCTCAGCTCACTGCAAGCTCTGCCTCCCAGGTTTACGCCATTCTCCTGCCTCAGCCTCCGGAGTAGCTGGGACTACAGGCGCCCGCCACCTCGCCCGGCTAGTTTTTTGTATTTTTTAGTAGAGACGGGGTTTCACCGTGTTAGCCAGGATGGTCTCGATCTCCTGACCTCGTGGTCCGCCCGTCTCGGCCTCCCAGAGTGCTGGGATTACAGGCTTGAGCCACCGCGCCCGGCCATTTATCTTCTAATTGTATTCATTCTATCTTTCACTGTACTGTGTTTAAGTTTTTTTTTTTTTTTTTTGAGACAGTCTTACTCTGTCTCCCAGGCTGGAGTGTAGTGGTGCAATCTCGGCTCACTGCACCCTCTGCCTCCCGGGTTCAAGCGATTCTCCTGCCTCAGCTTCCCTAGTAGCTGGGATTACAGGTATGCACCAACATGCCTGGCAACTTTTTGTATTTTCAGTAGAGACAGGGTTTCGCCATGCTGGCCAGGCTGGTCTCTAACTCCTGACCTTAAGTGATCCGCCTGCCTCCTCCTCCCAAAGTGCTGGGATTACAGGTGTGAATCACTGCACCTGACCTGTGTTTCTTTTTAAAGACAACTTATTGATTCCATTGACACCCTGTTGATTCATTAACATTGAACTCATAATCTATAGCACTATAACTCATGCCTGAATGAAGCTTATCTAACAATGTATTTTCTCTATAAGGCATATCACGGCCTTCTTATGCTTAGGAACACTAGACAGCACTATGCTTCTGGGCCATAAACAGCGTGATCACCAACAAAAAGCACAAAAATGTTAAAAACACAACATTAAATATACTGCAAGAGGACACTTGTGTATAGTATGAGAGGTGAAACAAGTATCACGTTGTTCAACCTCAGCTGGGAACATGCACAATGACCTACTCAAATTTTCCTACATTCTGTGCATGTCTGGGAATGACCGTGAAAGCTCCACATGTATTGATTTTGGGGTTACAAATAAATTTTAGTGAGTAGGCTGGGCGTGGTGGCTGGCTCATACCTGTATTGCCAGCACTGTGAGAGGCTGAGGCAGATGGATCACCTCAGGTGAGGTGTTTGAGATCAGCCTGGCCAACATGGTAAAACCTCATCTCTACTAAAAATACAAAAAAACTGGGACATGGTGGCACATGCCTGTAATCCTAGCTACTTGGGAGGCTGAGGCAGGAGAATCATTTGAACCTGGGAGGTGGAGGTTGCAGTGAGCTGAGATCATACTATTGCACTCCAGCCTGGGTGACAGAGCAAGATTCCATCTCAAAAAAAAAAAAAAAAAAAAAAAAAGTTAGTGAACAGTCAAATTCCCAAATACAGAATCTGAGTATTAACTGTAATTCCTCTGTGATGATGCTGCCATGTGTACATGTACTTTTAGTCAGTAAAAGCTTCAGAGTAGAAATATTTAACAAAGCATTGCAGCGGGCTGTATAGCAGAAGATACACAGAATGATACTTCACCCTGTTGTTCACAAATGTAATATAATTTATAATTTATTTTTTAATTTTTAAAATCAAAGTTTTAGGTATACTTGGTTTTAAAACTTCAGAAGTTCTACAGTGTTAATTATGAAAAAGAGTAACCCCTTATGCCTTTCTGCCCCTTCCCTTTGCCCAGAGACAACAAATTTCAATTCTTTTTGCCTTTTTTTCCCCTGCCAAATCACTAAAGAACTTGATTATAATGTTATTGATTCTTTTGTTTTGTTTTTAGGCACTATCGATAGTGATAAAGACTAGCTTTCAGGCCAGGCACGGTGCCTCACACCTGTAATCCCAGCACTTTGGGAGGTCGAGGTGGGTGGATCACCTGAGGTCAGAAGTTCGAGACCAGCCTGACCAACATGGTGAAACCCTGTCTCTACTAAAAATACAAAAATTAGCTGGGCCTGGTGGCAGGTGCCTGTAATCCCAGCTACCTGGGAGGCTGAAGCAGGAGAATCACTTGAATCTGGGAAGCGGAGATTGCAGTGAGCCAAGATTGCAAGCCAGGGAGACAGAATGAGACTCTGTCTCCAAAAAAAAAAAAAAAAAAGAGGCTAGCTTTCTTTCACTACCATTTGAACAAAAATCCATGCACTTTCCATCCTTCCAAATTATAAATTTTGTTAGATCACTATTCAGTATTTAGATTGTTATTATACTGTTTCATCAAACTAAAATCTGGCCTAAGAAAGCCTCCATACTCACATACTTGAGTTTTTACCTACAACCCACAACCTAATTTAGTAGGTAAGCAAACTGAAAACCTATGTTAGGGGTATGCTTCAATAACAGTTGCTGACTCTCAGCCAGTCCCAGCAGCTGGACCTCAAAGACTTACAGCCACCAGCTGTTCAGATCGTGTTCTAAGGCACTAGCTGTTTCTATACCTTGCTTCTGCTCCCTGTACATCTCTTTCCTTTTTGTATGCATAAATTCTCTCCCACTATGCCCACTATACAGCAGCGCTGGAGACCCTCTAAATCTGCTATGACTTGGGGGAGGGTAGGTAGGGGTTGTCCGATTTCACAAATCATTTTTTCCTTGTTAAATTAAACTGCTAAATTATGTTTGTTTAAAAAAAATTTTTAAACAGTACAATTATTATTCATACTCTGATTACACTGCTGCTCATGTATACTTTTTTATTTCTCTTTGTTAATATTTGTCCGGTTTCTTTATTTGCCTTCTCAATATCTAGCCTCCATTTATCCCATACTGCGATGCAAGTGCAAACCTCTCAGCTATTGTGTTGGTATCTTCCTTGTCATCCTGAGCTTCACTTCACCCCTCCGCTTTATTTTTATTCTTTTTGTATTTTATTTTTAACTTAATTTAATTTAATTTTATTTAATTTAATTTTATTTTTGAGATGGAGTCTTCCTGTGTTGCCCAGGCTGGAGTGCAGTGGTGTAATCTCGGCTCACTGCCACCTCTGCCTCCTGGATTCAAGAGAATGTCCTGTCTCAGCCTCCTGAGTAGCTGGGACTACTGGCGCTCGTCGCCACACCCAGCTAAATTTTTGTATTTTTGTAGAGATGGGGTTTCACCAGGTTGACCAGGCTGGTCTCGAATTCCTGACCTTAAGTGATCCGCCCGCCTTGGCCTCCCAAAGTGCTGGGATTACAGGTGTGAGCCACCTTGCCTATCATTATCTGATTTTTAATAGTTTGTTTGAATCAGGCTCTAAGTAAGGCTCATATACTGTGGTTGCTTGACACTTAAGTCTCATTTAATTTGGGATCTCCTTCTACATCTTGCATTTTTCTTGCCTTTTTATTTGTTAAAGAAATAAATATTTCCATTTCCTGCAGTGTTTCGGGCATTCTGGATTTTTGTGCCTGCTTCCGTATTGTGTCCTTGACATGGTCCTCTGTCTCCTATAGCTCCTGTCACTTGTAAGTTGGATCTAGAGTCTTCCTTATATTCAGGTGGGGAGGAATGATTTTCTTATAAAGTAATTTTCTAAATTTCTAGATTACCTTTGAAAGGAATTTTTCCAAGAAAGGATGCATGACAGGTAGTTATTGAAAACCTGCGTGACTGAAAATATTTTTTTTCTACCCTCACACTTGACTTGTGTTTTAATTAGGTTTAGAATTTTAGGGAGAAAGAATTTCTCCCCTCAGAATTTTAAGGGTTTTTTTTTTTTTTTTTGCTCCAGTTTTTTGTTTTGTCTTTCAGCATTGTTGAGAAATTCAATGTCTTCCTGATAACCAGTCCTTTGTATCTGACCTGCTTTTATCTCCCTAGAAATGTTTAAGACCTTTTGTCAGAGAAGTCTGTATTCCAGATTTTCAGTGATGTCTTGGTGTGCTTGCTGTGTGTCTTTTAAAAATCCATTATGCTGGGCCAGTAGAGGGACCTTCCAGTCTAGAAATTTATGCCTTTCAGTTCTAGGCAATTTTTTCTGAATTATTTCTTTGGTAATACTCTCTTTTCTGTTTTTGCTGTTCACTCTTTAAGAAGCTCATATTATTGGGTTTCCTGGACTGATGTTTTATTTTTGTTACCTTTTCTCCATTTTCCACTTTTATTTTTTTGTTCTGCTCTGTAGGTGATTTTCTTATCTCGATCTTTCTGCCTTTCTATAGTATTTTTCCTTCTATCAAATTTTTAAGTGTCAAGGGCCAGAACAAGCAGGATTTTGTGAGCTGTGGAAAGAAGTTGGATTTCATTCTAAGTTTAGTAGGAAGCCATAGAGGATTTTGAGCAGGGAAGGATGTTTTACGTATACAAGGATCATTCTTACTACTCTAACAGGTTATCTCTGCTGTAAGCCATTGTATTAATCTATTGCCATATAACAAACCACTCCAAAACTTAGTGCCTTAAAACAAGGCTTTATTTTTTTCTCAAAGTTTTGGGGGTTGATTGGGCAATTCTTTCTTTCTTTCTTTTTTTAAGACAGAGTTTGCTTTTGTTGCCCAGGCTTGAGTGGTGCCATCTCAGATTACTGCAACCTCTACCTCCTGGGTTCAAGCGATTCTCCAGCCTCAGACTCCAGAGTAGCTGGGATTACAGGCATGCGCCACCATACCCGGCTAATTTTGCATTTTTAGTAGAGACGGGGTTGGCCAGGCTGGTCTGGAACTCCTGACCTCAGGTGATCTGCCCGCCTCAGCCTCCCAAAGTGCTGGGATTACAAGCGTGAGCCACCATGCCTGGCCAGTTGGGCAATTCTTTTGCTGGATTCACCTGGGATTATTCATGTGTCTGCAAATAGCTAGTGGTTTGGCTCGGCCTGGGTGTTCCAAGATGGCTTCATCCAGATATCTGGGCCTAAGCTGGGACTGCTGCAATGACAGTCTCAGCTGAACTTCTCTCCATGTGTTCTTTCATCTTGTGCTTCTTCGCATGAAGATTGAAGTGGTCCAAAAAATCAAGCCCCAGTGTACAAGCACTTATCCTGCCTCTGCTGGCATCAGCTTTCCTATTACCCTATTGGCGAAAACAAGGCAGATGTCCAAGCCCAGTGCCAACGTGGGAGGAGAATGTATGAGGTTGGAGGTGTGATTTTTGGGGAAATAGCTGTAACAATTTACCACATTAAACATGGTTTTAGCTACTTTCCTTTTTCTGATGCTTTGCCTATCAGTTTACCTTCTGATTATAATTTGGTTTTCCATATAAGTATGCTGTCAAGAAAGTAATGCACCAATCCATGCACTTCAAATATTTGCTATTGCTGTGATTGTGATAGTAATTTTTTTCTTTTTTTTTCTTTTTCTTTTTTTTTTTTTGAGGTGGTGTCTCGCTCTGTTGCTCAGGCTGGAGTGCAGTGGCTCCATCTTGGCCCACTACAGCCTCTGCCTCCTGGGTTCAAAGGATTCTTCTGCCTCAGCGAGTAGCTAGAATTACATGCACATGCCACGGTGCCTGGCTATTTTTTGTATTTTTAGTACAGACGGGATTTCACCATGTTGGCCAGGCTGGTCTCGAATTCCTGATCTCAGGTGATCTGCCTACCTTGGCCTCCGAAAGTGCTGGGATACAGGCATGAGTCACTGCGCCTGGCTCAGCTTCCGGTATTCTTTACTAGAGCCTTGTGGTCTGTGGACTCCCTTACTAAGAATCACTGTAGTCCTTGTGATCTATCTCAAGCTTATAATGGTGTATGTGAAAATGTAAGAAAATTAGTAATCAATTATCTTGAAATGTTTTCTCTGTTTTGCCAGATATGAACAATATAAAGCCATTGGAAGGGGTAAAAATTCTGGATCTAACAAGGTTTGTATTGGTTTATCAACATTTGGGTTTTTTTTTGGGGATTGGGTTTTTCCCTTTCCTCAAAAACATTTAATTTTTGAATTATAAGAAGATACTTATATGCTTATGTTGAAATTTTAGAGAAGAAAATAAGAAAAGAAAAATTCCTGTAATATCATCATTCTATGAGATAATTAGTGTAGTATTTATGCCTTTTCCCAATGTGTATTTATATATAATCTTAAAAAACAAAAATTGGAACCATATTGAAATTACAGTTTTACCCACATTTTAAACACAATGTTATATTTTAGATATTTTCCTATGTTATTCAAAATTCAACAAAAAGTAAGATAGTTAATATATC
Source organism: Rhinopithecus roxellana (assembly GCF_007565055.1). Classification (NCBI taxonomy): domain Eukaryota; kingdom Metazoa; phylum Chordata; class Mammalia; order Primates; family Cercopithecidae; genus Rhinopithecus; species Rhinopithecus roxellana. The sequence goes on from NC_044554.1 coordinate 93,362,436, forward strand.
GATGTCACATAATTACTTAATCATCCTCTAATCTTTCACGATTATAAATTAGGCTTCCTTGTACACAAATATTTCCCTCAGTTTTGATTTCTTCCTCAGGATAAAATTCTAGAAAAAGAATTATAGGGGCCGGGCGCAGTGGCTGACGTCTGTAATCCCAGCACTTTGGGAGGCTGTGGCAGGCGGATCATGAGATCAGGAGATGGAGATCATCCTGGCTAACACGGTGAAACCCCGTCTCTACTAAAAATACAAAAAAATTAGCCGGGCGAGGTGGCGGGCACCTGTAGTCCCAGCTACTCAGGAGGCTGAGGCAGGAGAATGGCATGAACCCAGGAGGTGGAGCTTGCAGTGAGCTGAGATGGCGCCACTGCACTCCAGTCTGGGCGACAGAGTGAGACTCCGTCTCAAAAAAATAGAAAAAGAAAAAGAAAGGGGGTATATATTTTTAAAGCTCCTGTTACATATGGCCAAATTACAGTTTTAACTGTTTTGATTCTTACTAGCATTATATGAGCTTGTCTGTGTTGATGGGTCTTTAAGAAGATTATTAATGTAAAAATTTTCCAGATGGTAATTAATTTATCATTTTTAACATTGTAGAATCCTGGCGGGACCTTTTGCTACTATGAATTTAGGAGATCTTGGAGCAGAAGTTATAAAAGTGGAGAGACCAGGTAAAGCTATTATTACTCCCTTTAAAAAATAGAAACAAGCTAATAAATATATTTAAATAATTCTCTAAATACCCATGTTTAGTGTACCTGTAAGTGGGATAAGGAGAGAATTAAAATGAAATGATTGTCTTTTTCTTCTCCATTTCTTGTTTTCCTGTGAACTAACACTAATGGTATCTTTTTAGTCCTTATGTGTGCTAAGTGCTAAGGCTCAAGCCAGTTTCTTCTTTGCACCTGAAGGCTTTTGTTAGAAGCTGAGGCTGGCCACAGTGATTGACGCCTGTAATCCCAGCACTTTGGGAAGCCGAAGAGGGCAGATCACTTGAGGTCAGGACTTCAAGACCAGCCTGGCCAACATGGTGAAACTTCGTTTCTACTAAAAATACAAAAAAAAAGTAGCCAGGCATGGACCTGTAATCCCAGCTACTTGGGAGGCTGAGGCAGGAGAAACACTTGAACCCGGGAGGTGGAGGTTGCTGTGAGCCAAGGTCATGCCACTGCACTCCAGCCTGGGCAACAGAGCAAGACTCTGCTTCAAAAAAAACAAAGAAGCTGAGATGCAGTGTATAACAACGATGATAACAACACCTACAGTGCCGGGCAAAGTTCTCAATGCTTTGCCTGTGCTTATTTAATCTTTACAACAACCCTATGGGCTGATGTTATTATTCATAGTTTATAAAGGAGAAAATGGAGGCACAGAGATGTAAAGCAACTTATTTAGGGGCACATAGGTAATAAGGAATATCCAGACCCTCAGCCGTGATTCTGGCCTTCCTTAGTCCCAGCCTAGCTTTAGCGTTGAGACTGAGATTGCAGTGGGCCTGGCCACCCTCCCTCACCGTGGAATAAAGGGAAGGCCAGGAGAAAGGAGGATAAAAGTGAAGAAATAGGGTAAAGAAGAAGGAGAGAAGGAAAAGGAATCAAAGTCCCTCAAAAAACAACCCAAGGCTGGGCATGGTGACTCACGCCTGCAATTCCAGTACTTTGGGAGGCAGGCGGATCACCTGAGGTCAGCAGTTCGACACCAGCCTGGCCAACATGGTGAAATCCTGTCTCCACTAAAAATACAAAAATGAGCCAGGCATGGTGGCAGACACCTGTGGTTCCAGCTACTTGGGAGGTTGAGGTGGAAGAATCTCTTGAACTTGGGAGGTGGAGGTTTCAGTGAGCCGAGATCGTGCCACTGCACTCCAGCCTGGGTGACAGAGTGAGACCCTGTCTCAAAAACAGACAGACAAACAAACAAACAAACAGAAAACCTCAAATACTCCAACCTAAGTCATTCTTTTCTATTTCCTTTTTCTTTTTATTTTTTAGAGATGGCGTTTCCCTCTGTCATCCAGGCTGGAGTGCAGTGGTATGATCATAGCTCACTATAGCCTCCAACTACTGGTCTTGAGCAATTCTCCTGCCTCAGCCTCCTGAATGGATGGGACTACAGGCATGTGCCACCATGCCCAGCTATAATAATACAATTTTGTGTGTATGTGTATGTAGAGACAGGGTCTTGCTATGTTGCTTGTGCTGGTCTTGAACTCCTGTCTCAGCCTTTCAGAATGTTGGGATTACAGGTATGACCTACTACTCCTGGCCATTTTTTTCTATTCCCAATAAAAGAAACATTTTCCCATTTTATAATTTTAAAGGTTTTGAAGAAGGAAACACCTAAGCTTAGATCAGTTTTTTGCTTTTATGTTTTCATCTGACATCTTTCCTGTTCTTTCTTCCTCCTTTGTTCACCAAATAAATATATTCTGTGTATACATTTCTCACTTTTATTTGGTATCATCTTAGCAGTTTGGTATTTAGTTCAAGCTGTTATTGATAAAGTTTCTTAGAAAAGCATCATTATGCCGGGCGCGGTGGCTCAAGCCTGTAATCCCAGCACTTTGGGAGGCCGAGACGGGCGGATCACGAGGTCAGGAGATCGAGACCATCCTGGCTAACACGGTGAAACCCCGTCTCTACTAAAAATACAAAAAACTAGCCAGGCGAGGTGGCGGTGCCTGTAGTCCCAGCTACTCGGGAGGCTGAGGCAGGAGAATGGCGTGAACCCGGGAGGCGGAGCTTGCAGTGAGCTGAGATCTGGTCACTGCACTCCAGCCTGGGTGACAGAGCGAGACTCCGTCTCAAAAAAAAAAAAAAAAAAAAAAAAAAGAAAAGCATCATTATTGGCCGGGCATAGTGGGTCACACCTGTAATCACATTTTGGGCGACTGAGGTGGGTGGATCACCTGAGGTCAGGTGTTCAAGACCAACCTGGCCAACGTGGTGAAACCCCCTTCTCTACTAAAAGTACAAAAATTAGTGGTGCATGGTGGTGGATGCCTGTAATCTCTACTTGGGAGACTGAGGCACGAGAATTGTTTGAACCTGGGAGATGGAGGTTGTAGTGAGCTGAGACCATGCCATTGCACCCCAGCCTGGGCAACAAGAGCCACACTCCATCTCAAAAAGGAATGTGTCATTGTTTTGTGCCCTTTCTCTCCAATAAGCACTTAAAGGGCACAGTCCATGTTTTTTAATGTCTGCTATATCATCATATAAACAGCTTGTTTTATTTTATTTTTTTTTGAGACGGATCTCACTCTGTCATCCAGGCTTGAGTGCCATCGTGTGATCATGGCTTACTGTGGCCTCGACCTCCCAGGCTCAAGCAATCCTCCTACCTTAGCTGGAACCATAGTTGTGCGCAACTGTACCTGGCTACTTTTTTTTGTTTTTTTTTTTTTTTTTTGAGATGGAGTCTTGCTCTATGAGCCACCACACTCGGCCTTATTTAAAAAAAAAAAAAAAAAAAAAAAATATATATATATATATATATATATATACACATACACACACACACACACACACACACACACATAGTTTTTGGTAAAAACAGGGTCTTCCTATATTGCCAAGACTGGTTTTGAACTCCTAGGCGCAAACGATCCTTCGACCTCAGTCTCCCAAAGTGCTGACATTACAGGTGTGGGTAAGCCACCACACCTGGCCTATGCAGCTTGTTTTAGAAGTTTTCAAAAATTAGCATTATTATTTATGTTTCAAGATCTGATCCTATGGGTCTTAAACAGAATCCCCAAATCAGTGAGCCTGGTCTAGTGGTGAATAATATGTATGTATCTCTAAGACTCACAGGAGAATGATTTGTAATTACGTCAACTTAGTAATTGACCATAAGTGATAGCCATATAAAGTAGAATATCTTTTTGTTTGTTTCCTTCTTTTTTAAAATTTTTTAAATTTTATTTTGTCTTTACAGAAAGTAGAATACTTGATCTGGAAGATTCAATTTCTTGTTAAGTAGATATTCTTAAGAGGCCAAGGCAGTTAGCAGAAGATTCTCTGATGAGCATGAGGAATATCATGTATTAGTATATTTTATTACTTTTTATTATCCCTGCCAGTCTCAGGCGGTAGAAGTGCCTGGCAAGTCCTGCTCCCAGAGATGATGCTTCGTTTATTCATTCAGTGATGTTCATCACTTTTAGTCAGTGTTGGATACATGCGGAAGAATGTTTATTTTCTAGCTCAACATTTGTTTTTTTTCTTTAAAGCTTCTAATTTCCATATTGCTATCTGATTTCAACCATTGGTTTTCTTGCATATGTGTTAATAATTTCTCTTGCTATTTCAATTCGCCACCAGGGTAACATTTGTATTTCTATTAATTTTACAAATTGTTGTTCCCTGTATAGTGAGGCCTATTTCTCCTTTGTACTTTTTAGTTTCCACCATGGAAACTAAACCACAACAGATCTTTCTTTGTCTAGGCCTTTATTATGTCTCATCGCCATACACTTGGTATCGGGCTTTGTTCCTAGCAGGTGTTTATTGTCCCTTTTTTTTTTTTTTTTTTTTTTTTTTTTTGTGACAGAGTTTTCACTCTTGTTGCCCAGGCTAGAGTGCAATGGCATGATTTCGGCTCACTGCAACCTCTACGTCCCAGGTTCAAATGATTCTCCTGCCTCAGCCTCCTGAGAAGCTGGGATTACAGGCATGTGCCATCACGCCCAGCTGGTTTTTTTATTTTTAGTAGAGATGGGGTTTCACCATGTTGACCAGGCTGGTGTCAAACTCCTGACCTCAGGTGATCCACACACCTTGGCCTCCCAAAGTGCTGGGGTTACAGGGGTGAGCCACTGCATCTGGCCTACTGTCCTTTTTTTGATCAGTTACTATGATGACTTCTCTTCACCCTCCCAATTAATACATTTTAATATTCATATTATATATTTAATTGTTTTGGGTTTTTGAGATAGTTATTCAACACAGATATGAGAAAAAGTGATTTTCATTCAAAGCAGCTTCGTGGTATTTTCACATTTCAGTAGAAAAGTAGTTTTATATAGTTCCTCAATTAAATAAAATTTGGTTGTAGTTTTCAGTTTTCTTTCTTTCTTTCTTTCTTTCTTTCTTTCTTTCTTTCTTTCTTTCTTTCTTTTTCTTTCTTTCTTTCTTTCTTTCTTTCTTTCTTTCTTTCTTTCTTTCTTTCTTTCTTTCTTTCTTTCTTTCTTTCTTCTTTCTTTCTTTTTTTCTTTCTTTCTTTCTCTCTCGTTCTCTCTTTCTCTCTCTTTCTTTCTTTTGCCCTGCTCTGCCCTCCTTCTCTCTTTCTTTTCTTTTCTCTTTTCTTTTTTTCCCTCCCTTCCCTTCTCCTCCCCTTTCCTCCTCTTCTCTTCTTTTCTTTTTCTTTTCTTTTCACAGGATCTTGCTCTGTCCCGCAGTGGCACACTCCTGGCTCAGTGCACCATTGACCTCCTGAGCTCAAGCGATTCCCCCATCTCAGTGTCCTAAGTAGCTGGGAATACAGGCATGTGCTACCACACCTGGCTAATTTTTTCAGTTTGTAGAGACACAGTTTCACCATGTTGCCTAGGCTGTTCTCAAACTCCTGGCCTCAAGTGATCTACCCTCCTTGGCCTCCCAAATTGTTGGGATTACCAGCATGAGTCACTACGTCTGGCCTGGTTGTAGTTTTCTGATTTAGTATTAGATTAGATTATTTTTATTTGTGTAACCAAAGAGCATATTACATTTATGTATACTCCTCTTTTTGTAGAGTTAGCCAGTCAGTGGATGTATCTGTGTGCCTGCAGGGCCAGGCAGGGATCCTAAGTGAGGAAAGTGAGCAGGGAAGTGAGCAAGGATGCAGCTGAAATTTCAGCATCGTCTCCACTAGGGGACACGAGGCCAGGGCTGTTGGTCTTTTGTTCACTGCTGTGTCTGCTCTGCACAGAGCAGTGTCTGTGACATAGTTGGTGCTCAATAAATATTTGTTGAATGAATGAATGTGTCAAAAGGTCATCTAAGAAAGGCAGTGTGAATTTTTAAAGATTTCCAGATTTTGAAATCATGGCAGCTAGTTAAAAACTTAAAGGATTGTGTGGGTCAAATAAAACATGTCTCCCAAGCTGTAAGTTTTTCCAGACTATGTCCTTTAACCCATACATTTCCTGTCGTGTGCCATCGACCCAGAGCCTTCTGAAACCCCAGTTAAATCAGGAAAGCCTTGTAGGCCTCCAGTGTAGACTCCTGACATTATCTCCACCTGAGAAATGAGTGCAAATGTCTAAAATAAACTACTGGCCTGGTGCAGTGGGATCACTTTGGGAGGCCTAGGCGGCTGGGTCACTTGAGGTCAGGAGTTTGGGACTAGCCCGGCCAATATTGTGAAACCCTGTCTCTACTAAAAATAAAAAATTAGCCGGGCATGGTGGTGCACACCTGTAATCCCAGTTACTATGGAGGCTGATGCAGGAGATGTCATTGGTTTAGCTCCAGTTAGAACTAATGCTTCTTGGCTGAGTGTGGTGACTCACACCTGTAATCCCAGCACTTTGGGAGGCTGAGGCGGGCGGATCATCTGAAGTCAGGAGTTCGAGATGGGCCTGCCAATATGGTGAAACCCCGTCTCTGGTAAAAATACAAAAATTAGCAGGGCATGCTGGCGGATGCCTGTAATCCCAGCTAGTTTTAGCAATTGATAGTACAATTAAATTATAGTTCTAGAAATTGATAGTACTATTTTTATTTTTTTTCATAGTCACTTTGAAACTGCTTTAAATGACTGGGTATAGTGGCTCATGCCTGTAATCCCAGCACTTTGGGAAGCCGAAGTGGTTGGATCACCTGAGGCCAGGAGTTTGAGACCAGCCTGGCCAACATGGTGAAACCCTGTCTCTACTAAAAACACAAAAATTAGCCAGGTATGGTGGTGCACTTCTGTAATCCCAGCTACTCAGGTAGCTGAGGCAGGAGAATTACCTGAACCCAGGAGGCAGAAGTTGCAGTGAGCAGAGATCGTTCCTCTGCACTCCAGTCTGGGCAACAGAGTGAGACTCCATCTCCAAAAAAAAAAAAAAAACCCCAAATATTAATAGCTCATGTTATTATTTTCAGGAGTTGGAGATGATACACGGACTTGGGGACCACCTTTTGTTGGGACAGAAAGTACATATTATCTCAGTGTTAACCGAAATAAAAAAGTAAGAATATCATCCCTTTTTGGCTTTTTGTGTGTAATTCTCTTGTAATAGCAAAACTGTTGATATCATTGTGGCTTTTTTTTTCTTCCTTAAATAAATTAAGATGTAATTAATATTTCAAATAAATTAAACTTCTGTTCATTTACCATTCACTAAGTAGAAACAATGGAGCTTTTTACTACTCTTCCTTACATACTAAGTAACTTAGAACATTTCATAAGAATTTATAATGGAAATAATTTTATGAAATAGAAAAATCATTTGATTCCTTACATTTGTTATTATTAGGGAATAATTGCCTAACACTTCGTATTATACTTTAAAAACATCTCCTATCATCCTTGTTAGCGTATTAATATATCCTCATGGTAAATAGAATCAGTAAAGATGATTTAAATATTTCTTCATGCATAAAATAAATTTAAGAGGATGATCTATGATATGTGGCTTTCTTGTCAGCAATAAGAAGAACTTTCATGACTGGGCACAGTGGCTCACGCCTGTAATCCCAGCACTTTGGGAGGCCGAGGCGGGCGGATCATGAGGTCAGGAGATTGAGACCATCCTGGCCAATAAGGCGAAACCCCGTCTCTACTAAAAATAGAAAAATTAGCTGGGCATGGTGACGTGTGCCTGTAGTCCCAGCTACTTGGGAGGCTGAGGCATGTGAATCGCTTGAACTCGGGACACAGAGGTTGCAGTGAGCCGAGATCACACCACTGCACTCCAGCCTGGGTAACAGAGCAAGACTCCATCTCAAAAAGTAAAAAAAGAAAAAAAGAAAAACTTTTATGATAGTATTTTAATATACATGCTTTATTTTTTTTTTTACTTTTTATTTTGGATTCAGGGGATACATTGCATGTTTGTTATGTGGGTATATTGCATAATGGTGGGGATTGGGCTTCTTGTATTTCGGTCATCGAAATAATATTATATGTATTTTTAATTTTTAGAGTATTGCTGTTAATATCAAGGATCCAAAAGGGGTGAAAATCATCAAAGAGGTACAGTATGATGTATAGAAGGCATCCTACCACCTAGGTTATAATTAGGGATTGAAATATCAGAGCAAAAGTGTTTTAAAACTCAATTTTATGGGTGATCTGTACATTTGCAACAAATACCTTTTAAGTATTTACCTTGATTTGTATACTTCTTTGTAAGTGTAATGTGCTTTAAATTTTTTGTATATTGTGTATCATTATGGTGCTAGCTACTATTGACTGAGCACCAACTCTGCAGCAAATCCTGGGCTTGGGCACTTTGCTCACGTTATCTTCTCTAATCCTCAGATTTTACCTTGTAAATGAAGTATTGAAATCTCATTTACATAAAAGGGAATTGAGTTTCCTGGTACCTAAGTGATGCTCCAAGATTACCTAGCTAGTATGGGGAAAGCTGACATTTGGATCTGGGTCACATCACTGGAGAGTCCAAGCTTTCTCTAACCCTTACTCAGATGATCAGTATATCCAGACCTGATCTCAGCATTTTTCTTAGAGGAGCTGGAAGGCACAGTGGTTAAATTAAGGATGGATACCTTTGCATGGGGTTTGAATCCTGCCTTCTGTGCTTGCTGGCTATATGACTTCAGACAGGTTATATAACTTCTTTGTGCCTCAGTTTCTTCATTAGTAAACTGGGTAATAATAGTACCTACTTTCTTTTTTTTGAAACAGAGTGTTGCTTTTTTGACCAGGCTGGAGGGCAGTGGCATGATCTCGGCTCACTGCAACCTCCACCTCTTGGGTTCAAGCAATTCTCTTGCCACAGCCTCCAGAGTAGCTGGGATTACAGGTGTGCACCAGCACACCTGGCTGATTTTTGTAATTTTAGTAACGATGGGGTTTCACCATATTGGCCAGGCTGGTCTTGAACTCCTGACCTCAAGTGATCTGCCTACCTTGACCTCCGAAAGAGCTGGGATTTACATGTGTAAACCACTGTGCCCAGCTCAATAGTACCTACTCTCTAGGGTTGTTGTTAGAATTGAGTTAGTCTGTGTAAAATGTGTAGACAAGTGCTTGCCACATAGTCAGCACTCATGAGGTATTAGCTGTTATTATTTCCTATGTTCCTGATGTTGGATTCATCATGTGGGATAAACCTTGTTTGCCATCTTTGCTAAGGTTTACAGGTGAATCTAATGGATGTACACTATTCTGTATTTGGGGGACTGGTTCTACTAGAACCTCAACAATACCAAAATCTGTGAATACTTAAGTCCTGCAGTACAGGGCTTGTGGAACCTGCTTGTATAAAAAATTGGCTCTCAGTGTACATGGGTTTTGCATCCAGTGCATACTGTATTTTCCATCCACGTTTGGTTGAAAAGAATCCACCTAGGGGTGTACTTGCACAGTTCAAACCCCTGTTGTTCAAGGGCCAACTGTACTTAGGGCTATTTGGTTAGAGAACCAAGTCTCAAACTTATTTATTTATTTAGAGACAGAGTCTTGCTGTGTCACCCAGGCTGGAGTGCAGTGGTGCGATCTCGGCTCACTGCAACCTCCGCCTCCTGGTTTCAAGCAATTCTCCTGTCTCAGCCTGCGGAGTAGCTGGGTCCACAGGCACGTGCCTCCACGCCCGGCTAATTTTTATATTTTTAGTAGAGATGGAGTTTCACCATATTGGTCAGGCTAGTCTCAGACTCCTGACCTCAGGTGATCCACCTGCCTCAGCCTCTCAAAGTGCTGGGTTTACAGGCGTGAATCACTGCGCCTGGCCTCAAACTTTATTTTTTACCCAAACATGAACTTAGCTTCAATTGCTCTTCTGCTGCTTTATGTTCTCTATCTCGGTCATTGAAAGATAATCTTTAATTATTAAGATCAGAATCAGGGACCATCCTTTTTGGTTCTGCTGGATCAATGCAGCCAATTCAGAATTTTCGTTAACTAGATATATTTTGAACCCAAAGCTTGAAAATCATCCTGATCTTACCACCCTGTCTTCCCATATCTTTCCTGTAGCATAACTTAGGTTTGTTTGTTTTTGTTTTTCTTTTGAAACTTGGTTTGATTTTTCTAAATTGTTCTCCTGGCCTCAAGCAATCCGCATACCTCAGCCACCCAAAATGCTGGGATTACAGGTTTGAAACACCATGGCCAGTCAATTGCTTTTAGGTAGTTATACAATTCATAAGTTATGTATCTTACTTTCTAAAGGAAAAATTATTTTTTCTCTAGTATTTCATATTTCTGGTATAGATTTCTCTTCTGGCCTTAAGAGTAGCAAAAAAGACCAGGCATGGTGGCTCACACCTGTAATCCCAGCACTTTGGGAGGCCAAGGCGGGCGGATCATGAGGTCAGGAGTTCGAGACCAGCCTGGCCAACATGGTGAAACCCTGTCTCTAATAGAAATGCAAAAATTAGCCAGGCGTGGTGATGTGTGCCTGTAGTCCCAGCTACTTGGGAGGCTGAGTCAGGAGAATCACTTGAACCCAGGAGGTAGAGGTTGCAGTGAGCCAAGATCGCACCACTGTACTCCAGCCTGGGTGACAGAGTGAGACTCCATCTCAAAAAAAAAAAAAGGAGTGGCAAAAAAAATCCCTCTCCATTTAGGCCTTGGTGCCTTGGATTGCTAATATAATGGGTCTAGTTTATAGAAACAGTTCCAAAGTATTATACAAGTCAATCAGCTGGATACATGAGAGCTTCAAAAAGTATGACTCCTTTGTCAACTAGGCTAACCAAAAACAGGTTGTGTAAAACCTGAAACTCTGCTTAGAAAACCTATATGGAACTTAGTATTATTGTGGCGATATGATTTGATAACTTTTGATCATGTGTTATCCAATATTTCAGACAATTTTCTATGTTAATTAGTTGACAGTCACAATATCATTTTTACGGGCTTGTGTTATGGTCAGCATAGCAATGCAGGAGTTTTATTTTCCTATGACATTTTGTTATGAAAAGTTAAAACATTCAGAAAAGTTGAAAGAATAATGAACTCTCATTTATCCTATGCCTAGGTGAAACGATATTAGAATTTTGCTATATAGCATGCAGTTTATTTTCTTTCTTTCTTCCTTTTTTGTTTTTTGAGGCGGAGTTTCGCTCTTGTCTCCCAGGCTGGAGTGCAATGGTGTGATCTCGGCTCACTCCACCCTCTGCCTTCCGGGTTCAAGCAATTCTCCTGTCTCAGCTTCCCGAGTAGCTGGGACTACAGGTGCACACCACCACGCCTGGCTAATTTTTGTATTTTTTAGTAGAGACAGGGTTTCACCATGTTGGCCAGGCTGGTCCTGAACTCCTGACCTGAGGTAATCTACCTGCCTCGGTCTCCCAAAGTGCTGGGATTGCAGGTGTGAGCTACTGCACTCGGCTAGCCTGCAGTTTATTTTCTTTAGTGCTTGTAGGAGTGCATTTTTTTTTTTTTTTTTTGAGACAGTCCCACTCTGTTGCCCAGGCTGGAGTGCAGTAGCGAGAACTTGCTCACTGCAGCCTCTACCTTCTGGGCTCAAGCAGTCCTCCTGCTTCATCCTTTTGTGTAGCTGGGACTACAGGCATGTGACACCATGCCTGGCTAATTTTTAAATTTTCTGTAGAGATGAGGCCTTGCTATGTTGCCCAGGCTTGTCTCAAACTCCTGACCTCAAGTGATGCACCCCCTCAGCCTCAAAAAGTGTTGGGATTACAGGTGTGAGCTATTGGGCCCAGCCAATTATTGTGTTGTTTTTTTTTTTTTGGATATGGAATCTTGCTCTGTTGCCCCAGCCTGGAGTGCAGTGGCACTATCTTGACTCACGGCAACCTCCACCTCCTGGGTTCAAATGATTCTCCTGCCTCAGCCTCCCGAGTAGCTGAGACTACAGGCGTGTACCACCATGCCCAGCTAATTTTTGTAGTTTTAGTAGAGACAGGGTTTCACTGTATTGGCCAGGCTGGTCTCGAATTCCTAACCTCAAGTGATCTGCCTACCTTGGCCCCCCAAAGTGCTGGGATTTACAGGTGTGAGTCACTGCGCCCAGCCAATTAAAAAAAAAAAAAAATATATATATATATATATATATTTTTTTTTTGAAACAGGGTCTTACTCTGTCACCCAGGCTGGAGTACAATGGTGCGATCTCAGCTCACTGTGACCTCTATCTCCTGGGTTCAAGTGATTCTTGTGCCTCAGCCTCCCAAGTAGCTGGGATTACAGGCATGTGCCACCACATCTGGCTCATTTTTTTGTAATTTTAGTAGAGACAGGGTTTCACCATGTTGGCCAGGCTGGTCTTGAACTTCTGACCTCAAGTGGTCTGCCTTCCTTGGCCTCCCAAAGTGCTGGGACTACAAGTGTGAGCCACTGCACCTGGCCCTTTACAAACATTTTTAAAAGTATGTAGTCGCAATTGAAATTTTGGGAAAAAAATTAAAATTAAGGTTTACAGTGCTGCATTGTCCTCTAATTCCTGTAACAGTGCTCTGAGCATCACAATCTGGATTTTGTTCCTGACAGTTCCTGGTTTACTGGGCTATAGTTTAGTAGCCTGAAGAAAAAAAAACTCCAGTGGTTCATTAAATACAAATAAAACTCTTTGGGAAGAATGCATCTGAAAGGTGTGAAAACATTTCAGAATCCTGTTGACATGCGTTAAGTGCATGTTACAATGAGGAATATTACATAACAATAGGGATGCTGAGTAGTAAAGACTTTGTATTTAGGTCTGTTTTTGGAGACAAGGTCTAATAGTCTCCCAGGCTGGAGTGCAGTGGCACCATCATCGCAGCTCACTGCAACCTCAACTTCCTGGATCAAGAAATCCTCCCACCTGAGCCTCCCGAGTAGCTGGGACCATAGGTGTACACCACCTTGTCTGGCTAATTTTTGTAGAGATGGGATTTTGCTATGTTGCCTAGGCTAGTCTTGAACTCCTGATCTTGAACTCCTGGGCTCAAGCAATCCACCTGCCTTGGCCTCCCAAAGTACTGAGATTAGAGGAGTGAGCAACCAGACATGACCATTTAGTTTTCTTGTAAAGGTTTTAAAAGGTGTTTTTCATAGATTTAATGTACTTACATTCTAATTTTTCTACCTAATCTTTTGAGAATCTATTTGGACAGACCATGTAGTCTAGATATTTATTACATTTAAAGGATGTAGAATCCATTCAATACCATGTACTTACAAAAACTTTAAAAGCCATGATTTTACTGACAGTAATGCTTTAAGTAGTTGACCAGAACTTCTATGTTTATCTAATTTGCTTCATCGGTCCTGTGATTTTTCTGAGCTATTAGAAAGGGAGAATCAATTGTGTAGAAGTTAAAATTCTATCATGTGAGGATTTGTTGAGGGGAAGTCTGACTCATGTTCACCTCTTCCATCAGCTCGCAGCTGTTTGTGATGTGTTTGTGGAAAACTATGTCCCTGGCAAGCTGTCTGCAATGGGCCTGGGATATGAAGATATAGACAAGATTGCTCCTCACATCATCTATTGTTCCATCACAGGTATTTCAACCCCACATCCTTGTCAGTTAAAAGGTTTTCCAGTTTCTGTGTTTTCTTATTGCTGTAAGAAACCTCTTGCTGGCTTTTTTTTTTTTGGAAGTTATTCTGCTTTCCTTTTTCCCGGGCCATTTAGGTTGCTGAACATTAATTTTTTCTTGTTTTTTCTTTTTTTGTTTTTTTTTTTGAGACAAAGTCTCAGTCTGTTGCTAGGCTGGAGTGTAGTGGCGTGATCTCGGCTCACTGCAACCTCCGACTCCCTGGTTCAAGCGATTCTCCTGTCTTAGCCTCCTGAGTAGCTGGAATTACCAGGCATGTGCCACCATGCCCAGCTAATTTTTGTATTTTTAGTAGAGATGGGGTTTCACCATGTTGGCCAGGATGATCTGGATCTCCTGACCTCGGGATACACTCTCCTCAGCCTCCCAAAGTGCTGGGATTACAGGTGTGAGCCACCGCATCCGGCCTTGGCTGCTGAACATTATTAAGGAACATTAACCTAAATGAGAATTTTCATAAATTTATTGGCTATTCATATTTTTTCTTCGAATTCTCTGCCTAGAGTTTTGCTAATTTTTATGTTGATGTTTTACAAATGTTTACAAAGTACTGTTATTAACTCTTGCATAGGTGAATTTACAGTTGAAAACAATTTTTTTTTTCTTTTTTGAGACAGAGTCTCACTCCGTCGCCCAGGCTGGAGTTCAGTGGCGTGATCTTGGCTCACTGTAACCTCTGCCTCCTAAGTTCAAAGGTTTCTCCTGCCTCAGCCTCCCGAGTAGCTGGGATTACAGGTGCCTACCACCACGCCTGGCTGATTTTTGTATTTTTAGTAGAGACGGTTTCACCATGTTGGCGAGGCTGGTCTCTAAATCCTAACCTCAAGTGATCCACTAACCTTGGCCTTCCAAAGTGCTAGCATTATAGGCATGAGCCATCACTCCCGGCCCACAGTTGAAATGTTAATTGACTTTAAGGTAATAACATAGGAGCCCAAGGTATCCCTTCAATATATTCAGAAGCACTAAGCCAAGAGAAGGAAAAGAGTGGCATAAAGTCTTCCGATTGTTCCGCCCTTGCCAGTGAACTGCTTATATATGCATGTATTTGTATGTTTAGGCTAAAGGGAAAAAGTCACAGTGTTACTTAGTTTTCTATATAACTACTTAACTCTTAATTAGGGATGCAATAGAGAAAAGTGACTCATAACATAAAATGTTATATTAATAGTTTGCATCAGAAAAATTCCTAGTATTATAAGTTTTTACTCAGTCATCCACCAAATATTTACTGCAAACCTATGATCTTCCAGGCAGTAGACTCAGATTCTGGAATACAGGAGTGATAAAAATCCATCTGCGCTCTCTAGAGCATTTGTATTCTAGGTTAGGGTGATAGATAGTAAATAAATAAGCACTTTATTTTTGTTTTTGATAATTGAGTCTGGTAGTTGGCAAGGGGGTGGGGTGAGGATAAGTTATTTCATACTGGTAGGTGAGAGAATGCTCTACCCATATGGTGACATTTGAGTAGAGACCTGCATGAGGTAAAGGAGTAATTTTTTTGTGTTTTTCATAGAGATGGGGTTTTGCCATGTTGGCTTGGCTGTTCTTGAACTCCTGGCCTTATGTAATTGGCCTACCTTGGGTTCTGAAAGTATTGAGATTATAGGCGTGAGCTACCATGCCTGGCCAGAAGTGTTTATTTTCATAGACAATTTATACTTAAAAACATAGATCGTTTAAGCAGAAAGGCATATAGCATATGTAGGTTGGAATTACTTGCATTTCTTTTTTTTTTTTTGAGACTGAGTCTCACTTTGTCCCCCAGACTGGAGTGCAGTGGCACCATCTTGGCTCACTGCAATCTCTGCCTCCCCAGTTCAAGCGATTCTCCTGCCACAGCCTCCTGAGTAGCTGCGATTACAGGTGCGCACCACCATGCCTGGCTAATTTTTGTATTTTTAGTAGAAATGCGGTTTCACCATGTTGGTCAGGCTGATCTCGAACTCCTGACCTCATGATCCACCTGCCTTGGCCTCCCAAAGTGCTGGGATTATAGGCATGAGCCACTGTGCCTGGCCTTTATTTTATTTTTTGAGGCAGAGTCTTGCTCTGTCACCCAGGCTGGAGTGCACCGGGGCAGTCTCAGCTCACTGCAACCTCTGCCTCCCAGGTTCAAGCAATTCTTATGCCTCAGCCTCCAGAGTACCTGGGGTTACAGGTGTGCACCACCTTGCCCGGCTAATTTTTGTATTTTGGGTAGAGACGGGGTTTCACCATGTTGGCCAGCTGGTCTCTTAACTCTTGACCTCAAGTGATTCACCTGGCTCGGCCTCCCAAAGTGCTGGGATTACTGGCATGAGCCACTGCACTTGACCTCTATCTCGTTTTTTACTTCCTCTTTACTTGCCAGTTTCCCTCATGCCGTTGACAGTTGTTATTCTATTCCCAGTTCCACATGTAATGCAGAGCACATGATAGGGGTTCTACAGCCAACAGCAATTTTTTTGTTTTGAGACAGAGTCTCGCCCTGTTACCCAGGCTGGAGTGCAGTGGGGCGATCTCCGCTCACTGCAACCTCTGTCTCCCACGTTCAAGCGATTCTCCAGCCTCAGCCTCTTGGGTAGCTGGATTACAGGCACCCGCCACCACGCCTGGCTAATTTTTTGTATTTTTAGTAGAGACGGGGTTTCACTATGTTGGCCAGGCTGGTCTTGAACTCCTGACCTCATGATCCATCCGCCTTGGCCTCCCAAAGTGCTGGGATTATAGACGTGAGCCACCGCACCTGGCTAATTTTTTTCGTTTTTTTTGAGATGGAGTGTCACTCTGTTGCCCGGCTGGAGTGCAGTGGTGCAGTCTTGGCTCACTGCAACCTCCACCCCCTAGGTTCAAGCGATTCTTCTGCCTCAGCCTCCCGAGTAGCTGGGATTCTAGGCACCCGCCACTATGCCCAGCTAATTTTTGCATTTTTAGTAGAGACAGGGTTTCTCCATGTTGGCCAGGCTGGTCAACAGCAGTTTTTGAATCAGTGAATGAGTAATCAGAACTTAACTAAAGAGTTCAATAGTTGCAATTTTTCCTGCATTCTACTTTTTAGAGGTAGGGATAAGTAGTAAATAGTATGCTTACATTTTCCTAAGAAACTTTCAGAGAATAGCCGGGGGTTAGTACATACTTAGCTTTATCTGTGATTTCTTCTATAGCTTATCTATGGCACTACATAATGATCATTGCTTTAAGATACCAAAAGAGCCTATACCATGAAGCAAATATTCTATTATTGTCATAGATCACTGTGCCTTAGGTCTTTTCCTAAGCTAGGAAAAGGAGCTGGTGCACTTAGAGATTTTAAAAAGGAACTAAGCAAAAGCTTTACTCCTTATTATTCAGTAAGTTTATCTTAAAATAGATATCTGAAAATATTTTTTTACTGTAAAAAGCTTCAAAATATTTTGTTTTTTTTTCTTTGAGATGAGGTCTCATTCTGTCACGCAGGCTGGAGTGCAGTGTCATGATCATAGCTCACTGCAGCTTCTAACTTGTGGACTCAAGCAGTTATTTTGCTTCTGCCTTCCAAGTAGCTGGGACTACAGGTGTGCACCCTCACGCCTGGCTAAATTTTTAATTAGAAAAGTTTTTTTTTTGTAGAGATGGGGTTTTGCCATGTTGCTCAGTCTAGTCTAGAACTCCTGGGCTCAAGTGATCCTTGTGCCTCAGCTCAGCCTCCCAAAGTGCTGGCATTATAGGTGTGAGCCACCATGCCCGACCTGTTATCTGTTGTTTTAAAAAATATTCATAAAAAATAAAATACTGTAATTTCTATGCATTCAGGTTAGTGGAGTTATTATAATAATTTGCTTTTCACAGTGTAATTATCAATATGATGATATTGTAATTGCCAATGGATTCACCTTGCCTGCTGCCTCAACAGAGCTGATTTATCAAGACAGGGGACTTGCAATAGAGGAATAGTTAATTCACGCAGAGCGAGCTGTGTGGGAGACTGGAATTTTATTATTACTCAGGTCAGTCTCCCGAGCATTCAGGGATTAGAGTTTTTAAGGATAATTTGGTGGGTGGGGGAAGGCCAGTGAGTCGAGAGTGCTGATTGGTTGGGTCAGAGATGAGATCATAGGGAGTTGAAGCTGTCCTCTTGTAAGGAGTCAGATCTGGGTGGGGGCCACAGATCAGATGAGCCAGTTTATCAATCTGGGTGGTGTCAGCTGATTCATCAAGTGCAGGGTCTGCAAAATATCTCAAGCACTGATCTTAGGAGCAGTTTAAGGAGGGTCAGGATCTTGTAGCCTCCAGCTGCATGACTGCTAAACCACAATTTCTAATTGTGTAGCTAATTTGTTGGTCCTATAAAGGCAGCCTAGTCCCCAGACAAGAAGGAGGTTTGTTTTGGGAAAGGGCTATTACTGTCTTTGTTTTATTTTATTTTAGAGATGGAGTTTTGCTCTTGTTGCCAAGGCTAGAGTGCAACGGCGCAATCTCGGCTCACTGCGATTGCTCCCTCTCGGGTTCACGTGATTCTCTTGCCTCAGCTTCCTGAGTAGCTGGGATTACAGGCATGCACCACCACACCTGGCTAATTTTTTTGTATTTTTAGTAGAGACGGGGTTTCTCCATGTTGATCAGGCTGGTCTGGAACTCCTGAACTCAGGTGGTCCACCCGCCTCCGCCTCCCAAATTGTTGGGATTACAGGCATGAGCCACCGTGCCCAGCCTTCGTTTTAAACTATAAACCATAAACTAAATTCCTCCCAAAGTTAGTTCCGCTGATGCCCAGGAATGTACAAGGGCAGCTTGGAGGTGTGTTAAGAAGCAAGATAGAGCTGGTTGGGTCAGATCTCTTTCACCATCTCAGTTACAATTTTTCAGTGGCGGTTTCAGTATCTTCATATAAAGTAAGCTGCAGGCTCGGCACAGTGGCTCAAGCCTGTAATCCCAACACTTTGGGAGGCCAAGGTGGGTGGATTACCTAAGGTCAGGAGTTCGAGATCAGCCTGACCAATATGGTGAAACCCTGTCTCTACTAAAAATACAAAAATTAGCCTGGTTTGGTGGCATGTGCCTGTAGTCCCAGCTACTCAGGAGGCTGAGACGGGAGAATTGCTTCAGCCTGGGAGGCAGAGGTTGCAGTGAGCCGAGACGGCACCACTGCACTCCAGCCTGGGCGACAGAGTGAGACTTTGTCTCAAAAAAAAATAAAATAAAAAATAAAGAAATAAAGTAAGCTGCAATGTTAGGCTGGTTGTCATTTTAGATGGGAAAAAGAGCCGTAGTGATTGATTGATTGATTAATTGATTGATTGATTTTTTTGGAGGCAGGGTATCCCTGTGTTCCTCAGGTTGGAATGCTTTGGTACAATCTCTGCTCACTGGAACCTCCACCTCCTAGGTTCAGGTGAGTCTCCTGCCTCAGCCACCCGAGTAGATGGGATTACAGGCGTGCACCACCATGCCTGGCTAATTTTTGTATTTTTAGTAGAGACAGGGTTTCACCATTTTGGCCAGTCCGGTCTGGAACTCCTGACCTCAAGTGATCCACCCACCTCGGCCTCCCAAAGTGTTGGGATTACACGTGTGAGCCACTGTGCCCAGCCCTGATGATTAACTTCTGTACTGAATGACAGGTTCTGTACATTGTAGATGATTCTTGGCCACTAGATCTCACTTTTTAAAATGTGCTGTTTAATAGATCCATAATCATATTTTTTTCTGTCTAAACAATAATATTTATATGTGTGACAGAGTGAGGGAGATATTTTTTTCCATTAGAATCCTGTAATCTAATGGAAATGTTGAGGTTTAAAATGTTAATATAGGTAAATTATTTTCTGAATGATCATATTACTATAAAAGTGCTGCATAACCAACAAATGCAAAATGCTATATGGCAATAAGCATTTAATTTTGTTTCCCATGTCTGTGGTTGGCTGGGATTCAGTTGATACAGACTGGTTAGGTTTGGCTCCAAGTTGTGGGTTGGGGGACTAGTATGCTCTGCATGTCTGTTATCCTCCTTGGACCAGTGGCCACCAAATGCATCTCCCCTTATAGGGAAAGGTGGAGTGCAAGAGAACAAGCCCATTTTCATCAGTGTGTTTAAAGCTTCTGCTCCCAATGCATCTGCTAACAAATGGAATATTTGTCAAAGCAAGTCACATGATCAAGTCCAATACCAATGGGTGGTGAAATACGTTCTGTTTCAGAGGGAGGAACTACAAAGTCGCATGGCATAGGGCGTGGGTTTCGAGCAGGGTGACAGTTGAGAATAATAATGCATTTTATCACATCACTGAGTCAAAGAAAATTCTAGTCTACTTGGAAGCCCACACTTCCTAATGATTCACATTCATAACCAACTGGTTAGGGTCAGAAGTTCTTCTGGGCCTTGACTTAATGATTGGAGAGTGTCTAAGTTTTCTTACAGTTCTCAAATTCTGTATTAACATTTTAGTATGGCGAGTGGCATTGGAGATAGATTATATAATTCAGTGGTTCTCAGATAAGGAAGAATGGTTCTATCATGTGCTTTTTAGTGATATAATGGAAGAATGAGAGGGGGATAGGCAGATATGTGTAGTCTGAAAACATACCTCTCATTATTCTATGCTCTCCTCATTCTCACCTCCTGACAATTATTAGAATAACATCTATATACTCAGTTCTTTATTTCCTGATAATGAAACAGATCCAGACCTAAGGTCACACAGCTATTTAACAGCAGATGGGTTTAAAACAGGTTTCTTGACTTAGTAGTAAGTGCCTTTATGCTTTCCATACTTAGACATATCAATAAGTAATGACATAGATTTTGTAATTAGGCGACACTGAACAGCGCTACTTGAGAATAATATATTTTTGCCATTTTCCTTTTTTTGTTTTTTGAGATGGAGTCTCGCTCTGTCACCCAGGTTGGGGTGCAGTGGCGTGATCTTAGCTCACTGCAAGCTCCGCCTCTCGGGTTCATGCCATTCTCCTGCCTCAGCCTCCCGAGTAGCTGGGACTACAGGCGCCCGCCACCACACCCGGCTAATGTTTTGCATTTTTACTAGAGACAGGGTTTCACCATGTTAGCCAGGATGGTCTCGGTCTCCTGACCTTATATGATCCACCCGCCTGGGCCTCCCAAAGTGCTGGTATTACAGGCGTGAGCCACCGCGCCTGGCCTATTTTTGCCATTTTCTTTCACTTGTTGTTAATTTTATTGGCAATGATGGAAGTCATGAACAAATTTATTAGTCAGGGAGTCTAAATTTCAACAGATTCTTCTGGAAGCCAGAGCCATTCATGAGTCGTGAGTTTGTGTGCATAAACAGCAAGGTTCATCTCTTTTTTTTAAATTTGATTTTCTTGGCCGGGTGCGGTGACTCACGCCTGTAATCCCAGTACTTTGGGAGGCCAAGGCGGGCAGATCACCTGAGGTAAGGAGTTCGAAACCAGCCTGACCAACATGATGAAACCCCATCTCTACTAAAAATACAAAAATTAGCTGGGTATGGTGGTGGGTGACTATAATCCCAGCTACTCGGGAGGCTGAGGCAGGAGAATTGCATGAACCTGGAGGCGGAGGTTACAGTGAGCCGAAATCATGCCATTGCATTCCAGCCTGGGTGACAGAGTGAGACTTCATCTCAAAAAAAAAAAAAAGTTTGATTGTCTTGGTAATCAGTGTGTCTGTGTGTGTGTGTGTGTTTTTTTATGACTGATTATATCAGTCTAAAGTTGCACATGTTATGATTGAGATCCTAGACTTTCCTGATGTTTCCCAGTGGTATTGCTGTCTTGTCAGTGCTGTCCAAGCCCAAATAGTTTGTTCTCACTCATATGTTGGCCTTACTGCTGATGAGAGTAATCTTAGAATGGCTGGGAGATTCACTTTAATGCACTCTGACAGTTGTGTGGTTGAAATTGCCTCAGTCTATGAAATCTGGTCTGCAGGACAAAATGCTAGAGTGATCACAAGGGAGGAAGGACTTGATTATTTTTATTAGCACAGTCCTCTTATCATTTCAGAGGGAGCTGAGTATGCACATTAGGGGGCAGTGTTTAAACAGCTATTATTCACTAGGAATTATTTTTGTAAAAAGGGCAGTGTTTCCTGTGTACCTCTGGGTAGGAAGACTCTCTGAAGGACATATTTATATTTGTGAAGTGACCACTCTATATTTCTCTAGACTTTCAGAAGTACAATGGTATTTCCCCTAACAATTTAATTTTAAGTTGTACCTTCTTTCCTTTGTATCTTCTGAACATGTTATTAATTATGAAAATTTAGCAGTAGAAATCCTCTCCACTACATTTTAAAATGTTATTTCTTCTCTTCTTGTTAACTTCATTACTCTTTCTTTCTGGAAGGATAAACATTTCATTATATTATTGACTAGACTGAGTTTGTAGTGGGAACACTGTATATGTCATTTAATGAAGTTTCCTTTTTTTTTTTTTTTTAAGGAAGAGGGTTTGAAAAGTGCCTTTTTGATTTTTGTGAATTCCTCAGGGACATTTCCTTAATCTCCATTTATATAGCATTACATAGAAGTAAAATCATACAAAATATGTGTGTTTAAAATATGAAGACATACAAGGTAATGAATAGTACAAAATTCAAGAGAATGATTAACTCTGGGGAGTGGGGAGGGAGGATGCGGGACAGGGAAGAGAGACACAATTTCAATTATATTCACAAAATAAGCTGACTGGCTGGAACATGAGTATTTGTCGTTCTGTATTTTATGATTAAGTAAGAATAAAAGATTCAGAAATGCCCACATAGCTCCCCTCCTTTTTTCTTTCCTTTCTTCCCTTCCCTACCCCAAAACAACTATTTCTTGAGCTTCTGTATACTTCTGGCTGTGTTGAGTGTTCAGGGCAAACAATGTAGACACTGTCCTTGCACTTTTAAGGAGCTGACAGTCTAGGTCAGAGACATTCTATAAACAAGTTAAAACATATAATAAATACGACATGTATTAGCAAACTATACTATTATGAAAGAATGAAATAGTACTGTGGTGGAGATTAATAGAGGAGGGGTGGCATGATGTAAATGGGCTTGTCAGGGAAGGCTTTTTTGGGGATGTAACATTTAAGAGACCTGAAGGATGAGAAGGAGCCAGCCATGTAATGAGCAAGGGGAGAAGTGATTCAGGCAGAGAGAATACCATGTGCAAAGTCTCCGTGGCAGGAAAGATCTAGATGCCTTTAAGGGTCTAAGAGAAAGCCAATGTGTTTGGAATACTATAAACTGAGAGCAGTATGCTTGAGAAGATACTGCAGAGGTGTGCAGGGGCTGTGGCATGCTAGGAGGGATCTGAGCAGTGGAGGGGCAGGATCATAATCTTTAAAAGAGGTAGGATTTTTCAGTAGAATGCAGATTAAAAAAAAAAGAGGTAGAATTCAATTCCTGGTTGACTGACTTCATTTTAGGCACTGGAGATTGAAATGGGGCTCATGTTTCACAGAGTAGCTATAAAGATGATTTTTTAAGGATTATTAAAGGCCCTCATAGTGTTTCAGAGTCAATAGCAGAGAATGGTGAGCCCAAATGGATGAGGCAAATTATTTAGCAACTGCATTCTACATTCATATCACAGCAACGAGAATACAAAACAAAACACTGCTGCAGTTGGATTCTTACGGCATGAGTTAGTCTGTGTGTGTGTGTTCTTATTTTCGGCATATTCACCACATAACCATAGCTTAAAAAAAGATAGAATAATTAGAATAGGATCTGCAAATCCATACTGCAAATTCATAGATGTTTTGAAGGTGAGAAAAGACATTAAGACTAGAGAGAGGGAAAAGAAGGAAGGAAGAGGGAATGAAGGACAAAGGAAGGAGGGAATGAAGAAAGGAAGAAGAGAAGGAAGAATAAAATAAGAGAGGCAGAGTGGAGTAAAATGGGATAATAATCAGCAAGATGTTAAAAAAATTTCTAAAGACAGTAGTCTAGATTAGTTCATCTGGCGATATTCACATGGCATGAAGCATCATTTGTAGTCTGAATAAATAATCAATATGGAGATGATAGTTCTTGACATTAAAGGAACTCTCATAGTCAAAACAATTGAAAACTACTGTTCTAAATTATGAATGTCTCTGTTGCACTCTCTTACATCAGGAAATATTTTTTCACCAGAATTTCAGGATATCGTGGCCATATGTCCCACTTTATAGCCAGTGATCTTTAGTGAAAGTGTGGTTTGACATATTTACCATTTCATATTAAGCTCATTATTTAAAGAAATAATGACACCATCTCTGCAGGGGAAGAGAAACTCAGCATATAAATGTAGGGTTTCTTTTTTTTTTTTTTTTTTTTTTTGAGACAGAGTCTCCCTCTGTCGCCCAGGCTGGAGTGCAGTGGCCAGATCTCAGCTCACTGCAAGCTCCGCCTCCTGGGTTTACGCCATTCTCCTGCCTCAGCCTCCTGAGTAGCTGGGACTACAGGCGCCCGCCACCATGCCCGGCTAGTTTTTTGTATTTTTTTAGTAGAGACAGGGTTTCACTGTGTTAGCCAGGATGGTCTTGATCTCCTGACCTCGTGATCCACCTGTCTCGGTCTCCCAAAGTGCTGGGATTATAGGCTTGAGCCACCGTGCCCAACCAATGTAGGGTTTCAAAACATAGCCCTTGGAGCTAAGAACTCAGGTTATATTTTGTCTGTAGACATGGACTGATTCCAAAAAATGACTTTATGCTTTCATTTTATTCCCCAACGGCATAACCTTTTATCTTTAAATATTTCTTTTTACCCATACACATATAGCAGATGTGTTACACGATTGGACTTACTGGAGTACAAGCAGACACTTTCTTCTCTCCCAGCCCACCTCTGTAAACTTGCGCTATCCACTTATTCTCTTTGCTCATAGATGAAATCCCAAGCAAGTCCTGTAGATTTTTTCTCCCCAGTTATTTCTTTTCTTTTTTTTTCTTTTTTATTTTTTTTGAGACAGGGTCTGGCTCTGTTGCCCAGTCTGTAGTGCAATGGTGCAATCTTGGCTCACTGCAACCTCTGCCTCCTGGGCTCAAATCATCCTCGTCCTCAGCCTCCTGAGATGCTGGGACTACAGGCACATGCCACCACGCCGGGATAGTTTTTGTATTTTTGGTAGACATGGGGTTTCGGCATGTTGCCCAGGCTGGTTTTGAACTCCTGGGCTCAAGTGATCTTCCTGCATCGGCCTACCAAAGTGTTGAGATTATAGACTTGAGTCACCATGCCTGGCAGTTATTTCGTTTAAAGTCTTAAAATGTTCAGTCCAATCTAGTATCAAAACCTCAGGCTCTTGTCCAGTTTATGATGTCTCCTTTTCCCCCACTTCAGGCTACTTTCTTGGGAATGTGAAGAGTATGTGTGTGTGTTTGTATTACAGGTGCACATATGTTGCATGTGTGTGTGTTTGTATTATGTATGCACGTGCATGCATGTGTGTGCATGTCTATGTGTTTTGGAAGAGCCTAGTCAGTTTCTTCATTATCCATCTTTTCCTATTGCTAGCTGCTATTTGTGGTTTCTTCAGAATCAGGCCCTCCCAGGGAAGGGAAGCGAGTTAAAGGGTGCAAAAAGGCTATTACTTGACTGCTGTAGTTGTAACTGCAGTGGAGCCTTCTGTGTGCCTGAAGCTCTGTGGGTGGCTCTCTTTTTATGGGGAGCTTTGTAGTCTCCTCAGAGACCTCAGACTGTAGTTCTCCCGCTTCAGTCCCTGTTTTTTTGTTGTTGTCTATACACAGAGTCTATCTGTTATGATCACCTTGTCCTATAGGCAGCCCTCATGGGTAGAATTCCTTTTCACACAAACTCCTTCTGCTTTCCTCATGGTGAACTTGGCCCATGGGGAAAAATCCTCCTTCCTTCTTGTCACCATTGGCAGGTGTACAGTTTATTCCCAACTCTTAGCTCTGTTGCCTTTAGCTGATGTAGCCATAACCCCTTGCCTTTGGTATTCTTTTAGACACATGCCACAGGTGCTTAGGTAATTCAAAATTCCCAGAATTCCCAAATTCCCTTGGCATGTGCCAAGGTCTCTGATTCTTTTTTGGAAGTCTCTCTTGTGTGGCTTAAGTTAAGGGGGAAACAGCTTGCTCCTCTCTTATGACAGAATTAGATGCCTAGCATATAATAACAACTCTTTCCAAGGAAATTCGACTGAAGGTTTTATTTAGCTTTCTACCTTTTCTCACATATCCTCAAATGGATGATAAGCTAATGGCAGCAAAACTGGTTTCATAATCTTTTAGTGTTATCTGTGCTAGTATTCTGGCACTTAGGACATTTCTTGGGGGTTGGAAGCCTCAGATGAAATAGAGAAGGAGTATCTTTGGCACATTCTTTAAAGCAAATTTTGCTGAAGAAATATGTTTTTCAGGTAGTAAGGAATAATGTTAAATCGAGTGAACATGAGATAGCTGTCTTCAAAAGTTTTTAAGTGTGGAAATAGAATATTTATTTAAGCTGGGTGCAGTGACTTAACGCCTGTAATCCCAGCACTTTGGGAGGCTGAAGCGGGCAGATTGCTTGAGGTCAGGAGTTCGAGACCAGCCTGGCTAACAGGGTGAAACCCCGTCTCTACTAAAAATACAAAAATTAGCCGCATGTGGTGGTGCACGCCTGTATTCCCAGCTACTCGGGAGGCCGAGGCATGAGAATCGCTTGAACCTGGGAGGCAGAAGGTGCAGTGAGCTGAGATCGCACCATTGCACTCCAGCTGGGGATCAGAGTCAGACTCCATCTCAAACATGACAAAATAAAAAAAAGAAGAAGAAAGAAAAAAAAGAATATCTATTTAATAAGATAAAAATATTTAGGCTAATGTTGTAGATATTTCCAACTATTTAAACTCAAGTGAAAAGGTTAACTTTTTCTGTATATATAATTTTAAAATATATTTTCTTGCTATGAAAAATCAATTTAAAGTTGATATTGAATTGTTACTGGGTATAAGAAACATTATGACAGTTTTCCTTGGGAATATTTTTTTTTTTTTTTTTGAGACAAAGTCTCATTTTGTCACCCAAGCTGGAGTGCAGTGGCATGATCATAGCTCACTACAACTTTGACTTCCCAGGCTCACGTGAGCCTCCCACTTCAGTCTCCCGTGTAGCTGGGATCACAGGCATGCACCACCACACCTGGCTAATTTTTTGATTTTTTTGGCAGAGATGTGGTCTCACTATGTTGCCCAGGCTAGTCTCAAACTCCTGGCCTCAAGTGATCCTCCTGCCTTGGTCCCCTGAAGTACTGAGATTACAGGTGTGAGCCAGCCACTGTGCCCAGCCTACTTGGGAATTATTTATGAAACTGTGGGATTAAGAAAATCTTGGAGCCGGGTACGTTAACTCATATGTGTAATCCTGGCACTTTGGGAGGCCAAGATGAGAGGATTGCATGAGGGTCAGGAGTTTGAGGCTAGGGTGACATAGTGAGACTTTGTCTCTACAAAAAATAAATTAAAAAAAATTAGCCAGGCATGATGCTGCAAGTCTGTAGTTCCAGCTACTCAGGAGGTAGAGGTGGGAGGATCACTTGAGCCCAGGAGTTGAAGGTTGCAGTGAGCTCTGATTGCACCACTGCACTCCAACCTGGGTGACAGAGTGAGAATTGGTCTCTTAAAAAGAGAAGGGCCCAGTGCAATGGCTCATGCCTGTATTCCCAGCACTTTGGGAGACTGAGGCAGGTGGATCACCTGAGGTCAGGAGTTCGAGACCAGCCTGGTCAACATGGCGAAACCTTGTCTGTACTAAAAATACAAAAATTAACCAGGCGTGGTGGCACATGCCTGTACTCCCAACTACTTGGGGAGGCTGTGGCAGGAGAATCGCTTGAACCTAGGAGGTGGAGGTTGCAGTGAGCCGAGATTGCGCCACTGCGCTCCAACCTGGGCGACAGAGCAAGACTCCATCTCAAAAAAACAACAAAACAAAAATAAAAAGAGAAAAGGAAAAAGAAAAATGTATTGGATTGGAACATGGATAAAGTGATTTCCCATTCTATTACAAGTGACAAAATTGGCCGGGCATGGTGACTCACTCCTGTAAATCCAAGCGCTTTGGGAGGCCGAGGCAGGCAGATCACCTGAGGTCAGGAGTTTGAGACCAGCCTGGCCAACATGGTGAAACCCCATCTCTACTAAAAATACAAAGCTAGCTGGGCATAGTGGTGCATGCCTGTAATGCCAGCTACTTGGGAGGCTGAGGCAGGAGAATCACTTGAACCCTGGAGGCGGAGATTGCAGCTAGCTGAGATCATGCCATTGTACTCCAGCCTGGGCGACAGAGCAAAACTCCATCTCAAAAAAAAAAAAAAAAAAAAAAAAAGTGACAAAATTGTTCATCTTAGAAGAGCTCTTCTGGGTGTAATTATGGATATGCAAGTACCTTCTCATGACACATCTTTGTACATAAATGTATGTGGTCTTCTTCAATTCCCAGATATTTTTATTTTTCTGATACTATTGATTTAAAAAAGAGAAACCCAAAACTTTAACAGGAGACTGAGCTGTTTTTCTACATACTTTAAAATTCCAGAAGCAAAGAGATCGCCTGGGCCTAGAAATATGGTATCAATTTAGTATAGATCATTACCCACCAGAATCAATTGGTTTCATCTTTGGTCTCTAACTTCTGATATATGGTTAAAATAGTTTCCAATTTAAAGAATCTCTTGGAGACTAGGGGCCAGCAAAAGGAAAAAGATGACAATACTAGTTAATGTCACAGCAGTAGTTATTTCAAAACTTTCACAAATTGAATGTTTTATAGATCGTGCCAGATAAACATGCCAGGACTTAGCCACCATCCAAAAACCCTGTCATCAAAACTGAATTGTTTCCCCTTATGGTAATAGGCCTGGGAAATAAATCCATAAATTTAAAGAAGCAATGTTAGATAAGAAAAAATTTTATACTTAAAAAGGATAAAAACATACATGTTAGATAGTGTTTAGATAGCATTTATCTCGCTAATTATTTTTTTCATTCTTTGGATGTTTCTTCAAGCCAGCATTAGTGCAATACCACAACTTTCAGCCTTCTATTTGAACCTCAGTATATTTAATGACAAAGGTTAAATATATGTGGAATAGGTAATAGTCATGAACCTGGAAAGATCAGGGATTTTGATGGTATACCATATTGTGGAATCAATGAAATCCAACTTGTAAAGAATATATTATGCACAAAGGTTTTTCAAGCGAAAAATATCAAAGTTTAAGAAATTTGGCAAATGTACAGTTAAGTTTATGTGAGGGATTAGTTCCAGGACC
Source organism: Rhinopithecus roxellana (assembly GCF_007565055.1). Classification (NCBI taxonomy): domain Eukaryota; kingdom Metazoa; phylum Chordata; class Mammalia; order Primates; family Cercopithecidae; genus Rhinopithecus; species Rhinopithecus roxellana. The sequence goes on from NC_044554.1 coordinate 93,391,332, forward strand.
TTCTGTGGATGTTAAGGTCTCTGTTATGATTGGCATAGTGTTTGCATATAACTTATGCACATCCTTCTGTATTCTTTAAATCATTTTTAGATTACTTGTAATATGTAATATAAAGTAAATGCTGTGTAAATAGTTGTTATACCTATTGTTTAGGAAATAATGGCAAGAAAAGAAAATGTACATCTTCAGCACAGATGCAAGTTTTTTCCTAATATTTTCCATTTGTGGATTGGTTGAATCCATGGATGTGAAACCATGGATACACAGGGCAGATTGTATTTGATTATAAAAAAGACTAGTCTGGTCAGGTGCGGTGGCTCATGGCTGTAATCCCAGCACTTTTGGAGGCTGAGGCAGGAGGACTGCTTGAGCCTAGGGGATAGAGACCAGCCTGGGCAACATAGTGAGACTCTGACTCTACAAAATATAAAAAAATTAGCCAAGTGTGGTGGTGTGCACCTGTGGTCCCATCTCCTTGGAAGGCTGACATAGGAGGATTGCTTGAACCTGGAAGGTTGAGACTGCAGTGAGCTATGTTGCACCACTGCACTCCAGCTTGGGTGATTAGAGCAAAGATCTGTCTCAAAAAAGAAAAAAGAAAGACTAGTCTAACAAGCCACCAATTAGGAAATGGGCAAAGGACTTGAATATACACTACTTCAAAGAAGATATACAGATGGCCAATAAGCATATGAAAAATGCTCAACATCATTAGCCATTAGGGAGATGCACACCAAAACCACAATGAGATACCTACCATCTCACTCCCATTAAGATGGATACTGTCGAAAAACCGGGAAACAACAAGTGTGGCTGAGGATGTGGGGAAATTGGTACCACTGTGCACTGTTGGTGGGAATGTAAAATGATTCAGCCATTCTGGAAAACAGTATGGACATTCCTCAACAAAATTAAACACAGAAACTAGGTGTGGTGGTTCACACCTGTAATCCCAGAACTTTGGGAGGCTGAGGCGGGTGGATCACTAGAGGCCAGAAGTTCAAGACCAGCCTGGACAACATGGTGAAACCCTGTCTCTACCAAAAATACAAAAATTAGCCAAGCGTGTTGGCAGGCACCTGTAATCCCAGTTACACCAGAGGCTGAGGCAGGAGAATTGCTTGAAACCCAGAGGCAGAGACTGCAGTGAGCTGAGGTTATGCCAGAGTGAGACTCTGTCTCAAAAAAAAAAAAAAAAAAAAAAAAAATTTAAACAGAATTAGCATATGATTCAGCAATTTTATTTCTAGATATATAGCAAAAGAATTGAAAGCAGGACCTTGAAGAAGTATTTGTACACTCATTTTCATAGCAGCATTATTCACAGTAGCTAAAACATCAAAGCAACCCAAGTATCCGTTGACAGGTGAATAAATAAGCAGTAATGATGGAATATTATTTAGCTTTAAAAAGACAGGGAATTCTTACACATGCTACAAAGAAGAACCTTGAAGACATTTTGTTAAGTGAAATAAACTAGTCAGAAAAGGTCAAATACTGTATGAGTCTACTTATATGAGGTTCCTAGAGCAGTCAAATTCGTAGAGACAGGAAGTAAAATGGTAGTTGCTAGAGGTTGGGAGGAAGGAAAGACTGGGGAGTTAGTGTTTAATGGGTATAGGGTTTCTGCTTTCCAAGATGAAAAAGTTCTGGAGATGCATGGTGGTGATAGTTATACAACTATGTGAATATATTTGATGCTGCTGCACTGTACACTTAAAAATGGTTAAAACAGTAAATTTTTGTTATGTATATGCTGCCACAATTTTAAAAAGTAGAAAAAAAAAAAGGAAAGAACAGTCTAAACTATAAGGTATTCTATGGAAGAAATTCAGATTACTATGTCACAACTAGTAGAAAATTTTTAATATGTCTTGGATCATGGTCTACAAGTACAAATAAATATTTGACAATTAGGTATTGAATATGTAAAATATTCTTTTGTTCAAGAATAAATTAATTCTTTTTTTTTTTTTTCTTGCTCTGTCGCCCAGGCTGGAGTGCAGTGGTGCGATCTTGGCTCACTGCAACCTCCGCCTCCCAGGTTCAGGTTCAAGCAATTCTCCTGCCTCAGCCTTCCGAGTACCTGGGACTACAGGCACACGCCACCATGCCCGGCCAATTTTTTGTGTTTTAGTAGAGACGGGGTTTCACCGTGTTGTCCAGGCTGGCCTTGAACTCCTGAGCTCAGGCAATTCGCCTGCCTACGATTCCCAAAGTGCTAGGATTACAGGCGTGAGCCACCATGTCTGGCCTACTTTTCTTTCTTTACCATACGTCGGTTTTTGCCTCCTACACACCCTCAGTTGTGTTTCAAACCCAACATATTGATACAATGATTCCATTAAGCTGTATGTACACACACACACACACACACATATATATATATATATATATATATATATATATGTTTTTTGGTTATATATAAAGTTTCGGTGCTGCAAAAGAAATAGCACTCAAATATAAAATTTTCTTTTTAATTCTCAGCACGGCAAGTTACTTCTATATAGAAGGGTGCACCCTTACAAATGGAACAATGGTGAGCGCACACCTGGACAAGGGAGGGGAAGGGGTTCTTATCCCTGACGCACGTGGCTCCTGCTGCTGTGTCGTTCCCCTATTGACTAGGGTTAGACCGCACATGCTAAACTAATTCTAATTGGCTAATTTAAAGATAATGGTGGGGTGAGTGCTTTGGCGCGAGTCAGGGCAGAGCAGGTAGCAGATAATTGTAATGAGTTAGGGTGGAGCAGGTGATCAGAATGAGTCAGGGTGGTGTAGGTAATCCAAAAAGATTGCTTTATGAGGAAGTTTAAAAGTAGAAGGCAAAGAATTGAACATACTGACATTAATTCCGTGAAAAGAAATTTAGAACTCATATCTAACAGTCTGTCACCCAGGCTGGAGGGCAGTGGCATGATCTCGACTAACTGCAACCTCTGCCTCCCGGATTCAAGCAATTCTTGTGCCTGTCTTCCGAGTAGCTGGCATTACAGGCACCCACCACCAGCCCAGCTAATTTTTGTATTTTTAGTAGAGATGGGGTTTTGCCATATTGCCCAGGCTGATCTCAAACTCCTTTACTGATTGATTGATTGATTGATTGATTGAGAGTGAGTCTTGCTCTGTCGCCCAGGCTGGAGTGCAATGGCATGATCTTGACTCACTGCGACCTCCACCTTCCGGGTTCAAATGATTCTCCTGCCTTGGCCTCCTGAGTAGCTGGGATTACAGGTGCCCACCATCACGTCTGGTTAATTTTTGTATTTTTTAGGAGAGACGGCGTTTCCCCCACGTTGGCTAGGCTGATCTCGAACTCTTGGCCTCAAGTGATCTCCCTGCCTCAGCCTCCAAAGTACCGGGATTACAGGCATGAGCCACCTTGCCGGCCTTAGACTTGAATTATTTTTTACATACACGAGGCATGGAGCTTATTGGTTATAAGCTTTTTGATCCATCATTATTACCACCTTGAGACCTGTAGTATCTAAGACAAAAGCTAATGTGGAAGGCATAGAACACTGGATGTGCGGCCCAGACACATCTCAGGTGAAGATGGTGGAGAGAAAGAGGGACAATGCCCAGGTGGAATCTGGGCTTGTGAGTGATATCAGTGGAGCTTAATATGTTTTATTCTCATGCCTCACCTCTCACACCACCACATTCTCAGCATTTCTTTGGATTCTTTGCAGTTCCCAAATTTACTTATCTAGAGCAGGGACCTGGAAGAACTATTTCCATTCTTGGGAATGTGGGCACAAGACTCACATTCTTGGCTTTTACATCGTAGTGCATTTTCTATCCTAAGTATCCTCAGGGCCTAGATTTTTGAAGCTCAAAAGGGAACAAATAATGTACCTTTTTTCTCTACATCCTGTGGTGTTATCCCTGCCTTTAGGCCATGAATACCAAATACTCTAGATCGGGGCCTACAGAGGTCTTCAGTAAAGTGCCAGAGAGTAATTCTGTTTTTTTTTTTTTTATTATTTTTTTTAAGACAGGGTCTCACTCTGTTGCCCGGGCTGGAGTGCAGTGTCATGATCACAGCTCACTGCAGCCATGACCCTCTGGGCTCAAGTGATCCTTCCACCACGGTCTCCCAAGTTTGTCAATTCTAAAGAACCTGGGCAACTAGTGAGACCCCGTCTCCAGAAATAAAAAAAAAAAAAAAAAAGAAATTAGCTGGGAATAGTGGCACACGCCTTTAGTCTTAGTTATTTGGGAAGCTGAGGCAAGAGGATTGCTTGTGCAAGGAGTTTGAGGCTGCAGTGAACTATGATCAAGCCACTGCACTCCAGCCTAATGTGACGGAGCAAGACCCTGTCTCAAAAACCAAAAGTAAGATATGTGCCCCAAATAGTATGGCCACATTATATATAAAACAAAAAATGATAAAACTATAAGGAGGAACATGTAAATTGATGATTATAGTTCAATATACATATATTTTTTGTTTGTTCGAGACAGAGTCTTACTCTGTTGGCCAGGCTGGAGTACAGTGGTGTGATCTCGGCTCACTGCAATCTCTGCCTTCCGGGTTAAAGCGATTCTTCTGCCTCAGCTTCCCAAGTAGCTGGGACTACAGGCATGCACCACCACGTCCAGCTAATTTTTGTATTTTTACTGGAGACAGGGTTTCACCATGTTGGCCAGGATGGTCTGATCTCTTGACCTCGTGATTCACCCACCTTGGCCTCCCAAAGTGCTGGGATTACAGGCGTGAGCCACCATGCCCAGCCTACAGTTGAAGATTTTAATGCATCTTTCTCAGTGATTGATAAGAGAACCAAAAATAGTAACTGTGAGGTGATGGTACATTAATTAACTTGATGATGGTAATTATTTCACAATGTGTATGAGAACATATCATATATCATAAATGTATACAATTTTTGTCAATTATACTTCAACAAAGCCAGAAAAAATTTAAAACTAAATAAAAATTTTGAAGGTTTTCTTTCTATTGGTCAAGGTTATTAATTATACTATACAAGTCTTTCATATCTTTAATTTTTTTGTGTGTTGTCTTATTAATTATCAATTATCTTATCAATTACTGAGAAAGATACATTAAAATATTTATTATTCAAATTTGACCAACTTTTCCACTTACCCTTTTCTGTCCCAGGATCCAATCCAGCATGTGGTACTGCATTTAATGATTATACCTCCTTTGATTTCTCCACTATGTAACAGTTTCTTAGTCTTTCCTTGTTTTTTTGACCTTGACAGTTGTCAGAGACTTGTCAGATATTTTGTAGATGTCCTTCAAGTTGGGTTTGTCTGATGTTTTCTTGGGAACTGAATTGATGGCTTTTGGGAAGACTATTACAGAGGTGAAGTGCCCTTCTCTTTGCATTATGTCAGGGACTATCTGATGTCACCAT